>NW_015090779.1:286633-407110 GCF_001431845.1 Calidris pugnax
TCCACCTTTGTTTTGCTAAAGCAAACCAGATAAGAATGAATTATATCAAACCAAACGAAGACTAACTAAATTCTGAATATAAGTGTCCAGCCAAAGGTGTGCTGCTGTTTAACAAATCCATTCAGACCTTAGTTAATGTTGGATAACTTTCCCTGACGTAGCTTGTGTAGACATTTTTTAAGGGAGTAACTGACTGTAGTACTCACTCATGCAGTCCTCGTGCTTTGCCTGTGGTTTATACCATTATGTTCAGCCAACTGCAGAATGCCAGGAATCGGGAAGCTTGCGTCATATCCCAGTTCTGGAGGGCAGTCAGTATTAGCAGTTATTATTAGCACTCAGTAGCGGTTGTTATTACTGGTGCAGCATTTACTGATACACCACTCACTGTGCTGTGGCCATCGTGTGTATTAGGAACTTTCACCCTGAAAGTCACTAAGATGATGGGACTTTTTGTTCTAGGGATTTTCATTCTGTTGCCCGTTCTGCAGAAAGTAATCACCAACTGGAATTTAACAAAGAATCTGAAAGAGTCTTTCACTTTTAAGGGGCTCTGAATTACCAGGACAAGCAGAAAACATCTTAAATGAGATATCATCATCTTACTGCAGCTCCTAATGCAGCAGGAATTTACCTCTTACCTTGGCGTTAGTACTTTCTACAATAGGGAAGTTGAATTGGTAATCTAGAGTGAGACTCCAGCTTCTAACAATCCAGGTTCACTACTCTGCTGAACTAACACAGGCCCAGTGAATAAGAAGAGACAAAACTGCAACTTTTAAAAAAAGCAACACCATCTAACGCTGCAAGTTCTAGGCTGATGGGAAGGTGTGTACGGTTGGAAAATAGACCTAGCTGAGTGGAGTTCTACACAGGCGGCTTTGATGCGCTGGGATGAATTGCTTTATCCCTTCTTTTTCTGTTTACTGTGTTGTGGCAATTTCCCATGGCTAATCTTCAGCCTTATCTTACCTACAGCTGTAGACTTGTTATTAGCTTGTTTACACTGCTACAGTTTTATTGTGCATCGGAACACTTTTGGTATGCACTTATGATACGTACTTACGTGCCCTCCTTTTCACTGTATACATAAACAAGTTATTTGACTTGCTGATTTTATCTGATCCACTAAATAACCTTAATTCTGCATCTTCTTTTTTATCAAACCACTCTATCAGCTAATAGAATGAGCTGAGTCAGTGACATCAAATGAACTATTTAGTAAATGTTGCTTCTCTCTCTCTTTCCATGTAGAAAGTTACTGCCTGGGTTATAATTTTTCTCAAGCTTTTTTTTTTCTCTTTCAATTTTTTTACAGTTTTTTTAACACATAATTTCCACTGAACAGATGATTCCAACTCGCTTAACAAAATTGGTCAGTTTTTTAACAGTTACTTACGTCACAACTACTATATCCATTTCTTGAATAAAAATAACCCAACAGATGGAGATGAAGATGCCAGCTGGACTTTTGATTCTCTCAGCTATTTCCACAAGGGAAAATCCAAGGCTGTTGTTTCATAAGATGGTTAATCTAATTTTAGGAAACCTAACTTCAGATAAAAAGTGTCCACAAGACACCACACTGATAAAAACTCATTTTTATGCTTCACAAGTTTTTAAACATTCTTGAAGGTGAAACTTTGTCCCAGCAGACTTTATATCTGATCATCTCACCTTCTAAAGCCAGTGTAAACCAAGATGAAGATAAAGTATAGACCAAGACCCAATACAAGTATGGCTTTAGCTAATTTGGAAGACTTGGAAACGTATGCATGTTTCTGATCCACTTGGGTAGCCCAGTACATCACAGATACAATATTAATTAATGAAAAGCCATGACCATAGTAAAGACAAGAGAGATTTATTCTCTCACAGGTATTGTAGGTCAAGTTCAAATTTAGAAGGAAGTCTAGGGTTTACTTTTAACTAGTACTATATATGACAATATTAGAATAACTGCTCTTTGCTAGGATTCTGTGTCATTCAATGAACTGTAGTTAACATATGAAAAAACATACCCTGTCTTTGAATGAACAATTTATATTTTCTCCTTGTTTTCCTCTTATAGGTAGAGGAACTGTTTAAGGAAAACTAGGAAAATTAATGTAGTTGTAAATTTTCTATTTTAAGTCACTCAGGATTTCTCCTGAAATATTCTCCAAACTGTGAAAGGAAAAATTTGTGCTACAGTGGCTTGTGGAAGAATGAGTAGACCATGTCTTCGCAGTGCAAAGAGAAATTACCTGGAGAGCCCTTCTCCAGAATTTGCTCCAGAGTAACTCTAAATAAAAGCAATTAACATCTCAGATACTTCTCTGAAAATTAAGAGTTATTTCTACCTATGCAATAACATTAAACCATTGCAAATCTGTTGTGAGCAAAATACTAACCAAAGCTATTTTCACCTGCATAATGAGATTCATTATTTCACTATTGCAAACCCTATTCATAAACACATGCATTTTCCTATAAAATTCTTGCACTTGTGCATGAACATGAAAGTTTTCAGATTTTTTCAGCTGGCTGGTAATGCTTTTAGGTAAATTAGAACATTTTTTTTGTACCTAGAAAGAGAAATTATACATGAGCAGGCTGAGATACAATGATGTTATGGACATGGCTCTCTTACTCATCAGTGACTAAGCCATAAGAAAATTGCTCGCCATTGCAAAGAAGTAAACAGTGTGCCTCTCTTCTTTTTGTGTCTTCGTTAATGTGAGACACTCTCATGCTGAAGAATGAGGGGAATTGCAGCCATATGAGTCAAAGCAGAAGTTGTCCGAGGAGTCATGGAGCCCATGGGTCATGGAGATTATACAACTGCAGCAGCAGTGTAACAGTTAGCAAAGTTTAAAAAGCTGGTAACTATAAAGAATTTGCACAGGACTCTTACAACTGCTTCCCAAAATCTACTTTTCAAATTAATACATGAATATTTAGTTAGGTTTGTGGGAACATGTCACTTTCAATTTTTTTTTTTCTTTTGCCCTTCTTCTCTTTTGCAATGTATTTCTTTGTATTCCTCATGAGCACTACATTTGCTGTGTTTGATACCATACTGTTTGTATGGTATCAAAGAATATTCTAAGAAAAAAATAACTTCTTTTATTCTGGACACACACTTGGCTTCCTGCCATGGTCATACTTTTTCCCAAATACAAAAGAACTGCTGGTTCTTATCAGATATTATTTAAAGTTCATAAATGTGATGGTGTGGAGCCACAAACTTAATGGATTCCACACCACCTGTAGGAACAGTCAGATATCACTTAATATTAGTATTAATTCTGCAGGTGGGGAAACTCAGATGCAAGAAGATGAAGTGGGTAGGAAATAATATAGTGGCAGGGCTGGAATTTTTTCTATATCCTAGTTCTGTGCAAAGTATGGTGGTCACAGAGTCTGAGAGAAGAAAAAATGGGAACAGATGTTAAATATCCTTCAAGGAAAGTTATAGTGTACTAACTGATTCCACTTTCCTGAGCTTGGATACAGGCAGGGATAGATGGGATTTGTTCTTTAATAGGAGTCTGGGAACACCTTCAGTGATGTCTATTCAATTGTTATTTCCCATGGAAAGAGAAGGGCAGCAGTAGGAGGTAGCTGTGAAAAGCTGCCCCTTAAATATTATTTAGAGACCCCAAAGAAGTCCAGGCATTCTGGCCAGCACGACACAGACTGACAAGACTGACAAAGACTCCCAAGGCCTTTTCCCTTGGGAGCAAGTTGGCTGCATTTACCCTGGAAGGGATTTAGTGGTAAAAAAGCACTGCTGTGCTGTACTGGCAAAAGCACTCTTAACATACATGTATCCGTATCAACAAACGGCTTTTACTTAGTCTATTAAAATTAACTTCTCTTTATTTCCCCATGGTTGAAACAACCTTTGTCAGCAAAACCAGGGTTTTGCCAGCTATTTGACCAACAGCTGTTTTCAGTACCTTAAAATGTTATGGGATAAAAATAAAATCTACAGTAGCTATCATAGTAGCTCTCAACTCAGAGTCATATAATAAATATAGTCCACGAATTCCTTGTGTGGATGAGGGGAGATGTGCCTACAAGTGTGTTTATTATTTTAGGAATACTTTCTCCCCGCTGCTATTATGACTTGTTGGTGCAACTTGCTATGCAGCATATTCCAGTGTCTACTAATTGTTGTTTACTAATAGGGCTAAGAGTCACCACAACCTACCCACAGGGCATTTTCTTTTATCTTTTATGATGTCCAAAGAATTTTGAAAAGCACCAACACACTTTTACCGTCCATTATTAATATTAAAATCTTAAGGTTAGGCTTAGACAAGGGGAGGAATATTTGGCTTGTGGTTTTACTGCATCTGCCCTACAAGGGATTATTAATTTTCTGTTGTTGTTGTCTTTTTGCATTCCAGCCATTACAATCATTAGACCTGCATATGGTGAGTAAAATTCTAGTCCTGACGTGTACTTGGTATTTAATTTACCTAAAACTTGTAAACATTAAAAAAGTGGACTTAGAAGAATAGAAAAGGTAACAATAGATTTTTCCTTATAAAATGGTAGCAATAGATCAGATGAAATAAACTGTCTGCACAGGATAAGAAATAATGGGCTTGAATTGTAGGAAAGGAGAGTTAGGAGGATATTCATAGAGACTCTGAAGGCACTCCCTCTCCAGTCAAAGAAGCTTATGCAAAGAAGTGTGTCTTGTGGACAGGAGAGAGAAAAGACAAGAGTAAGTCTGTGTCTGCCCAGCTGTGGACAGAAGATGGTGACCAGAAGATCCACCTGATGGATCTCCAGAAGATGGTGATTTGTAAGCGTTGCGGACAGGAGAGAAAAGACAAGAGTAAGTCTGTACCTGCCTAGCTGTGGACAGAAGATGGTGACCAGAAGATCCACCTGATGGATCTCCAGAAGATGGTGATTTGTAAGCATATGGTCCCAGTTACTGACTCCAGTTTGTCTGGAGTTATGAGCTGTTACTTTACTAGGTGTATGGCTCATGCTAACTACAGGCCCCTTGGCCTATACAGTAGGTCACTCTTCTGCTCCAAGCTATTCCCCTGCCTGTCCTGCAGAGTACTGGGTGTGATACCAGCTCCTGGCCCTCCCATTGCCTCAGCCAGGCAGGTGTCAAGATGCATACAGTACAGATATTTAAAAAAAAATTTGCTATGATATTAACTTGTTTGATTTAGAATAATATATACAAGATTTTTTCCATATGTACTTCAAAGTATGCTCAGAGAGTCTCCAGGAATAGGAGTTTCCCTCTGAAAATCTGGCAGTGTAGCAGAGCTGTTTTGAATGATCTCTTTAGTATGTTTTTGTCTGTGAAAGGCAGTACAGACTTTGGTATATAAATTGTGTGTCTCTAAGGTGATGAACCACGAGAATGTCCCTCACAGCTATTGCTAGATCTTCAGTGCAATCTCTTGGAAGGACATAACTGCTACAGAAAAAACTAAGAGGATTCTGAAATTTCAGAGAAGTGAAAACAAGAACATTTAAGGAAGTCTCGCTTGTTACATCAAACTTCAGAACAAATTTCATCTGATCTAAGTGTGGGCTGCCAGAAGGGGTAGTTTTGTCTTCCCTCTCTGTCCCAACCACAAAGGTCTCTTCTGTCAGAAGTGCTACTCTGTTCCAGCCTGGCTGAAATCTAACCTGTGAAAAAAATAAAGGGATACAAAAATAACAATTAGTTTTCAGCCGTATCAGCCGCAGTTTCATCCTGCAGCCCCAGGCACCCTAACGGTGGCATGAGGGATGGGGACAGGATACAGAGCTGGCAACAGGGGCTGGGGGACCAGTGGCATCCTTTTCTGTGGCATCCTACATTTAGCTCAGCATAATTTGAACTGCAACCCTATGTTTCCTCTGCATTTAAAAAACCCATCTACTGCCCCCTCCATGTTGGTAAAATACAGAATTATCTATTTATTTATACTTACACACCAATTTAGTAGTTCCTTGTGGGACAGAGTTAAACTGGTGCTCAGATGCTCTGTCCAACTGGATACACTTGGAGGAATGTAGAACATCTTTATGCCACTATAATATGGAGAACCTCTGATTATGAAATTATTTCCCAATGTTTTAATTATTGCCATTCTTCCAAAACCAAGGGCAACAAAAGGATCAATTTTAAAATGGGTTTAATTCCTGCAGTTTATCTTGTGGATTATCAGTACTAGCAAAGAAAACCCTCTGTAAGTCAGCAGCAGTGGGCAGAACACAATGCAAATTTCATTCCACACTTCTCTCTCGCGAACCTGGTGCTTTTCTTGCCATCCTGGAGTCTCTTGGCTACCAATGTACCATTCTGCCAGTTTCACTCCCTGTCTCTGATTTTGTGGTTATTTGACAGCTTACCTTCAGAGGGGTGGGGTGGGTTATTGCTGCTGCAGTACAGAAGCATGAAAAGCAGGTATTTTTAAGGCCTAAAACCTGATGGTGGATTCAAATAACGCAAGTCCAAACAAACTCCGAACTGCCACAGGCCAGCTTTGTACACCCTCACATTTTGTAGTAGTAGATAGGCTCCCAGACATGGATTCAGCTAACCCAGCTGTGGTTTCCTTGCGTGGTCTGACTCTGCTCCTCATATGTCAGTAGGCTGAATCCAAAACATTATTTTAAACTACACATCTGTGAAAAGTGAAACTCTTTATTCTTCGGACCTGCAGAAACCAAGCTGCTTTGAAGTGTTCACTGAGATTGTGTCAGGCAGAACAGTGGTGGTTCCCCATCCTCTTTTATGTGCTCCTGTCTTTCACGTGTTACATCTTTGATCTCTTGCATTCACCACTTGTTTGATCCTTTTCATCTGAGTGGGACGCTCACTACCTTTCTCCTTATTCCCTGTAATTTATTTTTTTCCAAGTCTGGATGGTTTCCATATTTCTCCAGTGTTCTCTCTGGGTCTGTTTTGTTTGGAGCAGAAGCTCCCCCTGCTGCTTTATTTTGTAGTGTGCAACATTGTACAGTCGAAAGAAACTGGAAAGTTTTCCAGTTATCTAACAAAGCAAATTCTTGGGAAATAAAGCAAATTATTATTGAAAATGATATAATTTTTTTTTTATTTGCAATTTCAGCTATTCCTGAATTTAACAACAACTTCAAGTAATTTCTCCATAATGAAATTGAATATATCTTGCAGAAGCCTTTATTAAAAATCTAGTCAGTAGCAAACCCTGAGAGAACTTGTGTCAGCAAAAAATGAAATCAGTTCTTCCCCATCTGTTTCTTCTCCAAAACTCCCACGCATCACGCTGTTCCTACACGGACACATACCTGTCTTTGGAGAAGTCATGCTGCAAACTGACTTAACCAGCCTTGGGTTTTCCGCAGACCTTCTCTCCACCAGTATGGACTTGTAGCTGCTTTTGCATTCTTACAGCCCAGTGTTATAGTTACGCACGCCTAATTGTTTGCCTGTGAATTGGCCTAGCGATTTCGGTGAAATAAGGTCCGCCTACAGGTATTTCAGTTTCTGTGCAGTTTTGTGTTCTGCTGCGACTTGAATTTGTACTGCTTTCCTCATGCAAGTGGTCGAGGCGTTTTGGCTTCTTCACGTCCACATTCAAATCAACTTATGGCAGAGAAAGGTCATTGCTGGTGTTAAACCCTGTTCCATAAACCTCCTGTGTGGCCTGATTAACGCTTTGGCAAAGCAGAAACAAGTTGTTCCTGTCAACGCTGTGTTGGCAGCATGGACTTTTGCAGTTAGTAATTCTCCTAATTTCATTTAATATCAGAGAGGTGGTGCCTATTGTATGCCTTGAGGAGGATGCCTTGTCCTCCCCTGCCACCGGTTGGAAAGTTACCCTGTTAGGAGTGGAAAGCGAAATAGCTGACGTGTTTTTGCATATGAAAGCTCATAGAATCACAGGATGGCTGGGGTTGGAAAGGACCTTCAGAGACCATCTAGTCCAACCCCCCTGCCAGAGCAGGGTCACCCAGAGCAGGCTGGACAGGAACCCATCTGGGTGGGTTGTGAATATCTCCAGAGAAGGAGACTCCACACCCTCTCTGGGCAGCCTGTTCCAGGGCTCTGCCACCCTCAAAGTAAGGAAGATTTTTCCTCATGTTGAGATGGAATTTCCTGCGTTCCAGTTTGTGCCCGTTGCCCCTTGTCCTGTCAGCGGGCACCACTGAGAAGAGTCTGGCCCCATCCCCTTGACACCCGTGCCTTAGGTATTGATGAGGTCCCCTCTCAGTCTTCTCTTCTCCAGGCTAAACAAACCCAGGTCTCTCAGCCTTTCCTCCTAAAGAGGTTCTCCATTCCTTTGATCACCTTCACAGCCCTCCACAGGACTCTCTCCAGCAGTTTCTTGTCTTTCTTGAACTGGGGGACCCAGAACTGGACACAGGACTCCGGATGGGGCCTCACCAGAGCAGAGGGGGAGGATGACCTCCCTCGACCTGACGGACACGCTCTTTTTATTGCGCCCCAGGAGACTATTTGCCTTCTTAGCTCGGACACGCTCTTTTTAATGCGCCCCAGGAGACTATTTGCCTTCTTAGCTCGTATATTTTTTGGGGGGGGTTCGGCTTCATTCACCGCCCGGCCGGAGGTCGCACAGAGGGGCGGTGAAGCGCCGGGGCCGGGTCTCGAACCCGTCACCTGGAGCGGGCGAGGCGGGGTCTTTGACCGCGCGCATGCGCGTTGCCGCCCGAGGAGGGGGACAGACCCGGAAATGCTGGGGCTGCTGGAGAAGCTCCCGCCGGGACGGGCCCTCGAGGTGGGGTGGCCGGGAAGGGAAGCGGGGCCCGGGGGCGCGGCGGTGGGAGCAGGGGGGTGTCCCCCGGCATCGGCTGTCGGGGCTGGGGCGGCTGAGGTGCCGCTCTCCGGCAGCCGTGAGGGAGGTCGGTCCCGCCGGCCCGGTGCGGCTCCCCTCAGCGGCCTCCCGCGGGGAGGGCCCCCCCCCAGAGCAGAACCGAAAGTACGGGCTCAAAATACAACGGGGGAGAGGGGGGAGGCTTTTTAGGATGGTCCATAGTTTGTGTTTAGAGGAAGCGTTGAGAACAGTACCCAGTGAAGGGGAATGTGATAACTGAGTTGCATGATCAGCCTCATATCTGCTCTGGGTTACCTGTGATAGGCTCGTGTTCTTAAGTTACGCATCACGTTGTTTCAGTTCCTTCATAAAATAATTGACGGCATATGTGGCCGCGCCTATCCTCGGTACCAGGATTATGGCAGCATTTGGAGTTTGTCGGAGTGGATGGAGGTTTTGGAAGAAACAGTAACGTATTTCAAAGCTGCAGTTGGCAAAAGCCTATCTGATGAAGAGGTAAGGGCTCAATGCTGATTGGGCTTGACTTTAAGAGATCATAGTAGAGTGGTTAGTCTTGTAGTTTATTTAGTACTAAAGTATTTTATAGTGTAGCACTTGAATAGGAGCAGATTAAGCCTAAATAGGTAGGTCAGCAGTATTTAGAGATACATTGGGAAGACTTCAAAAGTGAAATTGACACTGCTTCTCTAGTTTTTGTTTTTGTTTTGTTTTTTTTTAAATAGAACTGGATAATGTTTGTTTAAGTCCTGTTTTATTCACGTAAACAGATAATCTAAGTATACCATCAAATTAAATCTGTTTTTCTTAAAATGCATAATCTTTTGCCCGTTGCTTTTATTTTGACTGCCTGCTAATGGCTAGATCAAAGAAAGATACTTGTGTAGACATAGGATAGTCCATACATCATTGTGTCTCTTTCAGCTAAGCTCATGTATTTTGTCTCCACTCTGAAGTTCAGAAACTTTCAGAGATAAACCTGTGGTGTTTGAGTGTGTGATTTATTTTTTTTGATGGTGTTTTGATTTTAGGGTGGCTTCTAAGAAGGCCCTTAAAGCCTCAATTATTCATCTTCTTTTAATTTAAATTACAAGATTTTTTTTTGGTTCTTCTGAGGCATACTTGAGACTCCACATGCCTTTTGTTCTGCTTGAAGGTCTGTGTGGAAGCTGTGGGATGTTGTCATCTCCTTCCTTAGTTCTAGAGTGAATTCCTCCTCGTACACGCATAGAAATGGTCCCTTGGTTCTGCTTTGTGCAGCAGGAATCTCACTGGGCCTGGAAATGGCCATTCTGCTTTTTGATTACTGGGAGCTGAGGGATGCTTTGCGTGCAGTAAATGCTAAAGAAAGTTATAGGAAGTGATAGTTGCGTGAGGCTGCAAAAGAATGCCAAGAGAAAGATGGTGTGTTTTTTCTTTTATAGTTTATACAATTGCATATTGTACTGTAACAGAAAGCAGAAAGCTGCATTTCCTAGGCTGCCTAAGTTTTGGTGTCATCCAGCTTTAATTTCATCCCTTCTCTCCTTTTTGAAGGTTGTCTTGCAACTGAAATGATGGAATTCAGATTATTGACAGTATCTCCTGGTGGTGACTCCCCCATTGATGTGGAAAAAAAGAAAGAAGTTCTCTTCAAAACCAAAAGTTGATGCTGTAAAATACTGAAGTGAGAAGGCTGTCATGACTTGTGACCAAATAAACTACTAATCCTTTGATAAAAAAATAATAAAATCTTGTATTATCTGTTTGACCAAAAACATAAAAATCCAATGTAAGTTGCTTTTAGTACTAAAGATTTGTAGAACTATAGAAAAGTATCATTTATGACGTGTGCCATATTTGTTTTGCTTAAACTCTGGCAGTGACTGCACAGGACCCTACTAAAACTAAGGTGTCTTACTTGCATAATGTTACCTTTATCTAAGGTGCTGTGATGATGAAGAACGTGATAGAGTACTTGTAGCATTAATGTATTTATACTTGTAAATAGTAAATAAACACTTTATTTTGTGTGTGAATAATTGCAGTAAATTGTTTCTTAATTTATTAATCACTAAACTCGCTCTTTTGAGATGCTGGGAAAAATCAGCTTTACAAACAAAAGCTGTGTAGAACCACAGAATGGATGAGGTTGGAAGGGACCTCTGGAGGTCGTCTTGTCCCACTCCCTGCTCAGGCAGTGCCACCTAGAGCAGCCTACAGAGGACCGTGCGTGGATGGCTTTTGAATATCTCCCGAGGATGGGGACACTACAACTTCTGTAGGTAACCTGTTCAGTGCTCAGCAGTTGAGGAAGAAGCACTGGGGCTTTACTTGGAGTGAAGTTTGGGTTTTTAGCTTTGGTTTTGTATCTTAATTGATGGCTTTTCACTTCAGTATGTTTGTTTTCAAAAGAGGCTGCAGTGCTGGAGAGGAGCTGACCTACATAGGGCATGACTGACTGTAACTATCAAACAAAAAGAGCAGCCAGTGAGAGCAGTATAAAAAAGATGAGGCTAGGGAGTCTTCTATAACAGCTGTCTGGTTAGAAGCTTTGATACCTACTGAGCACGGCTATTACAGGTGGAGTGTGTTATTTCTGTAGTTCATAGTTTCATAGCAATCACAATTTTTATTTTTGCAGGCTGCTCAGCAGATAAATGAGTTAAATCCAAACTATCAAGAAGCAATCACAAAATGTCTGAAGGGCAGAAAGGAAGAAATCAGGAATGCACTATTGGAAAGAGTAAATGGAATCTCTTCTGCCCAGCTGCAAGATTTTGACTGGCAATTAAAGGTGAGATTGTTGTCCTATATAGTATAGACTGTAAAAGTAAGATTATTCTTTATTTTTTCCTTCTCCTTTCTTTTAAAGGTCCAATGTTTATCTCTTTCCTTAACGGAGAGTAAGCATTATGCAGGAGCAGCTGAAAGTGTCATGTGCTATTATGATTTTGAGGCCTGACTAGACAGTATTTTTACTCAAAAAAGAAATATTTGCTTAACTTTAAGAGTAGTACACTGATTCGGGATGTATTTCCCTGACTTTTTTCAAACTTTTAGATTCCTGCAATAAACAGTTATTAAATAATTAGTTTGAAGTAATTTATCTTTGATTTATTTGGTAATAAGGCAATGATAACTGTGGTGCCTGAAGCTGGATGGTGCTTTGGGGTTACGAAGACACAGCTGCTTTAAATTAAGCTCTATCAGAGACTTAAAATAGGAGCAGTGTAAGTAATGTTGTTTAGTTAGTCCATGGGAGCTGTTAAACAGATTTGTAGAGCTGTTAAATAGTTTTCAGTTTCAACAAATATTAAATAATTTGTGCAGAAAGCAGTTTTGGAAATCAAAGAGCAATACCCACAATAGACAAGATTTTGCAAGAAATATGGCAAGTATGGCATCATAATGTGCCTCAGATGAACTGCAGCCAGGGATTGATCTCTCACTAACTGCATTTACTGCTGACAAAAATACAAACTAGACTTACATGAACTCTTTCGTTTTTGCTTGTGGTTTCTTTTAACTTTTTCCTCTGGAGGATTTTTTTGAGTTTCATTCTATTTTGTGATACAAATTTCTGCTACGTGTATGAAGTATTGTATTCATTTAGGTTTAAACCACTTATTTGTTTTTTTCCCTTGAGTTGGTTGTGATTTTTTTTTTTTTGCTTGCCATAGTTGAATCCTACCAAGGACATTGTGTCTCCTTTGCTGTCCCGCATTCTGTTCTCTAAATAAATAAGATAGGTGTGTACAATAGTGACCTATAGTATTATCAACTGACCTTTGATCTTAATATATTTTAAAAGCCTTATCTATACTAGAGTGAATATAGTAGTAAACAAAAAAGAAAGCACAATTGGTATGTAATCCTATTTATCAGTGATTGTCAAATCGGATACCTGACAATGATCAGCTGTAGAGTTAAAAAATTCACAAAGGTGTCTTCTTTCTCCCAACTGCCCCTTTCTGTAAAACCTTTCTTACTTGTTGATTACCAGAACCATTTGAATATGGTGGCTTCAGAATTCATATACTTCACTTTTAAAAGGAGTCATGATCAAATATAACCTTTTCACCTAGAATACAATAATGTAGCGGCTTAGCAATTTGAACAAATTGTTTTGACGTTGTTTTGCTAGGAAGAGGGAGTTTAGTAATTTCAGTATATTGTTGGTATTAATAAACAAAAATCACAACAAGGGTGATGGTGATAAGCAAACCCAAAAACTGGGTGAGATGATTTGTGAGAAGTTAGTTTTGTCAAGTTGATATTTGTTCTGGTAGAACCGATTCAATATAAAGTTCAGATGTGATGCTGTGAAAGACTGAAGAGTTAACGGCTCCGCCTTACATTTCTGTTGTTGTTTTTTGATCAATCTGCATAGCTTGCTCTCTCCAGCGATAAGATCTCCATGCTGCAAATGCCACTTCTCAATCTTGATTTGGACGTGAGAGAAAATGGTGAAATTAAACCAATTTCTATAGAGATGAATAAGGAAGAGTTGCAGAACCTTATAAATGCACTGGAAGCCGCTAACAAGGTAGCTTTTACTGGTATCATCCTTTGTTCCTGACTTTCTTGTGTACTGAGCATATTTTAACTGAAGTTCTTCCAGGTATCTTGCTGAAAACCCAAAGTAAATCATTCATTGGTAAAATGCCTATAAAGTTACAGAAAGCCTTACATAAGGCTGATTGTCTTGGATAGACTTCAGGGGTGTTTTATCACAGTTTAGTGTGGAATTCTTAAAAACCGTAATTAGAATCCTGGTAAGCATAATAGTTGGTTCAGAGCACCATTAAAAAGTCATCTGAGACTGGGAGGAGAAGCAAATGAAAGGACAAAGGGTCAGATGAGAGATGACTTTGAAAGGTTGGAGAGAGAACCCCAGTGTTCCCTCAGCTTTGCAAAATGGCAGCAGTTGGGAATGCATATGGGAGAGTTGTTTGGTTCAAATTTAGTCCTGTAATTTCCATGGCACAGTAAGTCAGGAAGAAAGTTAGAAAGATTCCAGTCCAGTAATTCAAGAAGAAAACTTCAAGTGAAACTTTATTTGGAGTGTCTCGGGTTTCTTAATAGAAAAGACTAAGGGAAGTGAGGATTTCAAGAAAAATCGTTAGAGGAAGAAGCATCATCTCACCTGCATCCTGGTGCCAACTGCAGACCCTAGAGACTCTCCCTGTTCAGTTACATTACATGATTCATTCTGCCTCTGTTCTAAAGGAATATGTGGGAGTTCTGTATTTTCTTTTTTTAAATCTGAAAATGTCTTCAGATACTTAAGAAGTCTGTTACCTGGGAGATGGAATTCTCTTAATGTCTTGTAGGACGGATGTGAAAGTATTGTATCAACATGATTTAGAAGTCGTCAGTATCTAGTTGCTTCACGACATTGAGCAAGCAGGGTGTTTCTTTAGATGTTTTATGTAATGTTACAATGCTTTAGCTGGAATCTGGATGCCAACATTTAGAAAAAAAATCTTAGTATGTAACAACTGAAAATAACACTTTTATGGCTCAGAACTTAGTATTTAACTCTGTAATACCACTGTTAATATTTTGAATTATGAAAGACACTAAGATTATGTCTACGAGTTGCTTTAATGAGGCTGATGTGAGACCTCTGAATAACTACACAGTGCCCAGTAAGATAGAAGCTTTTGTCCAGATACAGGAGGTGGTCTTGTGATACGAGGGTCCTTAACAGCTTGCTTTCCCCTGGATTTTTTCCTCCAAAACTAAAGAAAAACAGTAGCTTGTCATGAACTCTACACTGTGCAAACAAGGGTTCTTCTGAGGCATACTTGAGACTCCACATGCCTTTTGTTCTGCTTGAAGGTCTGTGTGGAAGCTGTGGGATGTTGTCATCTCCTTCCTTAGTTCTAGAGTGAATTCCTCCTCGTACACGCATAGAAATGGTCCCTTGGTTCTGCTTTGTGCAGCAGGAATCTCACTGGGCCTGGAAATGGCCATTCTGCTTTTTGATTACTGGGAGCTGAGGGATGCTTTGCGTGCAGTAAATGCTAAAGAAAGTTATAGGAAGTGATAGTTGCGTGAGGCTGCAAAAGAATGCCAAGAGAAAGATGGTGTGTTTTTTCTTTTATAGTTTATACAATTGCATATTGTACTGTAACAGAAAGCAGAAAGCTGCATTTCCTAGGCTGCCTAAGTTTTGGTGTCATCCAGCTTTAATTTCATCCCTTCTCTCCTTTTTGAAGGTTGTCTTGCAACTGAAATGATGGAATTCAGATTATTGACAGTATCTCCTGGTGGTGACTCCCCCATTGATGTGGAAAAAAAGAAAGAAGTTCTCTTCAAAACCAAAAGTTGATGCTGTAAAATACTGAAGTGAGAAGGCTGTCATGACTTGTGACCAAATAAACTACTAATCCTTTGATAAAAAAATAATAAAATCTTGTATTATCTGTTTGACCAAAAACATAAAAATCCAATGTAAGTTGCTTTTAGTACTAAAGATTTGTAGAACTATAGAAAAGTATCATTTATGACGTGTGCCATATTTGTTTTGCTTAAACTCTGGCAGTGACTGCACAGGACCCTACTAAAACTAAGGTGTCTTACTTGCATAATGTTACCTTTATCTAAGGTGCTGTGATGATGAAGAACGTGATAGAGTACTTGTAGCATTAATGTATTTATACTTGTAAATAGTAAATAAACACTTTATTTTGTGTGTGAATAATTGCAGTAAATTGTTTCTTAATTTATTAATCACTAAACTCGCTCTTTTGAGATGCTGGGAAAAATCAGCTTTACAAACAAAAGCTGTGTAGAACCACAGAATGGATGAGGTTGGAAGGGACCTCTGGAGGTCGTCTTGTCCCACTCCCTGCTCAGGCAGTGCCACCTAGAGCAGCCTACAGAGGACCGTGCGTGGATGGCTTTTGAATATCTCCCGAGGATGGGGACACTACAACTTCTGTAGGTAACCTGTTCAGTGCTCAGCAGTTGAGGAAGAAGCACTGGGGCTTTACTTGGAGTGAAGTTTGGGTTTTTAGCTTTGGTTTTGTATCTTAATTGATGGCTTTTCACTTCAGTATGTTTGTTTTCAAAAGAGGCTGCAGTGCTGGAGAGGAGCTGACCTACATAGGGCATGAAAAGGATAATCCCAACCCACTTGATACAGCAGATAATGGGTAAGTTCAAGTCTAAATCTTTCTGAAACCATAACGCTAGAGAAGAGAACACCAGGAATCTTACAGTTGCTACTATTTGTTAAAGCATCCTTCCATAGGTGAAGATCAGCTTATTTGCAATGCTTACGTAAATAGTAATGTGTACCTCTCAAGATGCATGTGTTTTACACGTTTTATGTATATAAAAAGGCAAAGTGTTGATGGCTTACCTTCTTCATAGATCCAAAATCAGGGTCCTGTATTTCATCTATGTTTTGTTGTGCGGTAGTTTTTTGTATAAGCAAAGTGTAAAATAATACATCTGTACAAAAAATTGAACTTCAGAGGGCTCTCTTGTAGAAAGGCCTCTATGAGTAAATAGTAATGTGTACCTCTCAAGATGCATGTGTTTTACACGTTTTATGTATATAAAAAGGCAAAGTGTTGATGGCTTACCTTCTTCATAGATCCAAAATCAGGGTCCTGTATTTCATCTATGTTTTGTTGTGCGGTAGTTTTTTGTATAAGCAAAGTGTAAAATAATACATCTGTACAAAAAATTGAACTTCAGAGGGCTCTCTTGTAGAAAGGCCTCTATGAAAGGGATTTTGGTAGGCTTTATGGATAGGAATATAAGTAGGTTTATAATATTAAAGCTAGCACTAGAAGTTTTATGGGGCAGAGAACATTTAAAAAAATGTGTGTGTATAAAATGCAGATTTTTTTTCCTTTTGTTTGATACTGCTGCATTTAGTAAGATGTGCACATTGGTCAGTGTCAGGGGTAGAGAATTGTAAGACTGAAAGACTGGAAACCTATGTTACAGTGAAATGACTGCAATCCTTCAGATTGAGCCAGATCTGGCTCAATGATAGTCTTGAATATACGTAAGCAACAGAAATTTGATAATGGATCAGGTAACAGATAAAAACCTTGCATAAATGGTACAGAATTCAAGCTAAAAATTCAGATTGGAATTGATATTTGTTTAACTTTATGAAAAAATCTGGAAAGATTTCCTGCCGGTTGTCCAGTAGTCACTTCAGGAGCGTGCTGGTTTTTTAAATTGTGACTTTAAGGAATAAATTGCTCAGGTCTATTTATTTTATTCATAGATAGATTTGCTATGATCCCACTTCTCCCTTTGCTCTAGATCTAGTCACTTTATAGAAGAATCACTATATTATTTTGATACGGCCTTATGTGTTTAAATGCTTCGTGGGTCATACGATGCAGCCTGAAGGTGTAACTGCTTTAGCTTTCATTACACTGACAGCATTTGTTGCTAAAAGGCTTTTGTAAGTAAAAGAGGCTTAATGTTTGGTACCTGATTTTTTTTTAACTGACTTTTTTATTGGCACGGTTTTTATTCTTTAGGACAAAAGGACTGAAAATTATTCCTTTTCTTTACAGCAGCAGAAATAATAAACAGCTGGCAATTTATTTCATCAAGTACGCTATCAAGTTTGGGATGTCTTTTGGATAGAAGACGCTTGTGTGCTGATCCATTTATACAATTTATAGATGTATAATGTGAACACATTTAAGAAAGCAGATACCTAGAAAGTCTGCAGTTCAAGGAATATTAAGGTGGATATTTAAAACTTACTTTGCAGTATGTTGCTGAAGAGAACTTCTGTGTTGTTACCTCTTAGTTTTCAAAGATCAATTGTTCAAAATGGAGAACTTCATTTTTCAAAATGAAGTTCTCCATTTTCTCAACAATAAAAGGCCACAAATGATAACTTACATTTTTATGTTCAACATATGAAACTTCTCTTGCAAAATGTGCCCCATATCTAGCTGATAGAAAATAATATTTTTTAAATGTCAATGCTATTTAAAAATATTTGTGACTGTTTCTTAGTGTTAGAGACTTAAAGTTTACATAGTTTCATTTGAAATTTTATAGCAAGTTATGGAAAAATGCATTTATAATTACTCTAAAGGTATATGGTGGTGGTTAATCTTTTGTATCATCCTATGTTTGTCCTGTATTTGCTGCAGCACTGAACAGGAAAAGCTGAAGAATTGTCTTTCAATGAATTTTTTTGCTTTAAAAAAAAAAAAGACAATTTCTGTTACAGTGACAGCAATAAATGTGCAATGAGCTGCTTTTTTGTGGGTGTTAGACTTTATTGAAAGTCCGAGTGTTTTTTATATAACCATCAAAATGATGTTTTTGACAGGGGGCATAACACCACCGTGTGAATGGCTGGAGAGGGAGAGGAGAACCAGTTGACAGGCCGTTGAGCAGCTAAAACATGATTGTCATGGAACTGGATTTGAGAGGTGTGTCCTCACCTTACATCCCTACAGAGGAGCAAACTGTCCTCACAAAGGATGTAATGGCCTCCAGTAGATGGAAAGGAAAAGGACACAACAGAGTGGAGAAGACAGCTTGCTGCTCTGTACTTTGTACTGTCTGTCAGTAGCTGGTTTCCTTCTGTTGCTGTCCTGAGAATTAGGTACTTCAGGGACATGTGCTCGTATTCTCCTGGTGTTTACCCCTGCAGAGCAGCTCACTCCTGGATCCCATGGTTGCATAGACCAAAAAAAAGGAAAACAACCATCATAAATACAGTGGTGAAACCTCTGTGGTTTTGCAGGTACTATGTACAGACCTCTTAAGCATGTAATTAAGACCAGAAACAAAACTTTGTGCATAGGCTCTTTGAACTAATGAAAATAGTACATATAATGGACACACTGTATGAAGTTTAATTTCAACGCGTGAAAAGCACCTACAGAAATTCAAGCTGCGTAAACAGACCTGTAATTTGAATCAGAAAATGCAGCATATCCTGATACAAAATATAAAAGTGAATTATAAAAATGTTACTTGCCCTCCATTGGCGTTACTTGCACTTCTCTCCATTTCATAGAAATCTTCCCTTGATTTCAGAAAAAACATGTTTTTCTTAATCAACCATTTCATCTTTGATCTCGGCACACTGAAGCGAATCAGAATTGGATCTGACCAGTGAACTGTCGATATGGAAGTGACTGCTGTAATAAAACTGCTTTTGCAACAAAGCAATTGTGTATGTCAAGAAGCTGTGTTTTTTAAAAGATCTATATAAGCCTGTAGAATGTTTCTGAGTTCTGGAGCAAGCCTTTCTGATAAGAAACACACCGAATCATAGTTATGCTTCCATCTGAAAGGTGGTTTTAGGAACCAGTAACACCTTGTCCTGAAGTATGCAAGCTTTGCTATCACTTTGCATTGTGAATTAATAATCATAATGAAGTAGCAGAAATAAAGGGATTTTTTATTCTTCTGCTACTGGAGAATGCTTTCATAAGTGTCTCAAGGTAGTCTATAAAGTTTTTTACTTTTTTAAATCCACCTTAATTACATTTGGCAGTATATTGTGCTTCCCTCTGTAAATGTATAGTTTATATTTTCTTCAGGACGTCTCCAGAAAGGCCAAGAGACTACTACCAAAACGTAGAGGAGGAGACAAATCTTACAAAGATTCATCCTTTGGACTTTTGCTAGCCTGCGTGGTTCACATCATCAGGCTGCTCCGTGGAGAGATCATTGCAGGAGCAGAACCTTGTGTTTGGATGCTGGTTTGCGCAGGACATACTGGATGATCAGCTCTTCGTGCTGTCTACGGCTGGGAATTTTACTCAAAGGTACTCTTCATATGTGCTAACACCAATGAGAGTCCTACATCGAGAGGGCTGTGGCTATTTTTTAGTATCAGATTAGTCAGCTGATTTAGCCAATACGATAATGAAAGGCACCAGAGAGTATGGAGACTTTAACTGGAAAGTACTGCAGGTCCACAGGTACTGCTTTGGTGGTGGACTGTCTTGAGGGGGGGAAGGATCCCTAGCATCGTATAGATTAAATAACTTTTATTTTAATGGCTACAGTAAAAGAAGGAATTTTTGTTTCTTGGGAATGCAGAGATTTCAGACCTCTCATATTTCTTTTAATATTGATTTAGATGGATGATGTGATGAGAGCTGCTATTAACTGCCTTTGTAAAATCCAGCTTTACAAACAAAAGCTGTCTAGAGTCACAGAATGGATGAGGTTGGAAGGGACCTCTGGAGGTCGTCTTGTCCCACTCCCTGCTCAGGCAGTGCCACCTAGAGCAGCCTGCAGAGGACCATGCACGGATGGCTTTTGAATATCTCCTGAGGATGGGGACACTACAACTTCTGTAGGTAACCTGTTCAGTGCTCAGCAGTTGAGGAAAAAGCACTGGGGCTTTACTTGCAGTGAAGTTTCGGTTTTTAGCTTTGGTTTTGTATCCTAATTGATGGCTTTTCACTTGAGTATGTTTGTTTTCAAAAGAGGCTGCAGCGCTGGAGAGGAGCTGACCTACATAGGGCATGAAAAGGATAATCCCAACCCACTTGATACAGCAGATAAGGGGTAAGTTCAAGTCCAAATCTTTCTGAAACCATAACACTAGAGAGGAGCACACCAGGAATCTTACAGTTTCTACTATTTGTTAAAGCATCCTTCCATAGGTGAAGATCAGCTTATTTGCAATGCTTACATAAATAGTAATGTGTACTTCTCAAGATGCATGTGTTTTACACATTTTGTATATATAAAAAGGCAAAAGTGTTGATGGCTTATCTTCTTCATAGATCCAAAATCAGGGTCCTGTATTTCATCTATGTTTTGTTGTGCAATAGGTTTTTGTATAAGCAAAGTGTAAAGTAATACATCTGTACAAAAAATCGAACTTAAGAGGGCTCTCTTGTAGAAAGGCCTCTATGAAAGGGATTTTGGTAGGCTTTATGGATAGGAATATAAGTAGGTTTATAATATTAAAGCTAGCACTAGAAGTTTTATGGGTCAGAGAACACTTTAAAAAAATGTGTGTGTATAAAATGCAGATTTTTTTTTTCCCCCCTTTTGGTACTGCTGCATTTAGTAAGATGTGCACGTTGGTCAGTGTCAGGGGTAGGGAGTTGTAAGATTGAAAGACTGGAAAACTATGTTACAGTGAAAGGACTGCAATCTAACAGATCTGGCTCAATGATAGTCTTGAATATACGTAAGCAACAGAAATTTGATAATGGATCAGGTAACAGATAAAGACCTTGCATAAATGGTACCGAATTCAAGCTAAAAATTCAGATTGGAATTGATATTTGTTTAACTTTATGAAAAAATCTGGAAAGAGTTCCTGCTGGTTGTCCAGTAGTCCCTTCAGGAGCGTGCTGGTTTTTTAAATTGTGACTTTAAGGAATAAATTTGTCAGGTCTATTTATTCATAGATAGATTTGCTATGATCCCACTTCTCCCTTTGATCTAGATCTAGTCACTTTATAGAAGAATGACTATATTATTTTGATATGGCCTTATGTGTTTAAATGCTTCGTGAGTCATATGATGCAGCTTGAAGGTGTAGCTGCTTTAGCTTTCATTACACTGTGACAGCGTTTGTTGCTAAAAGGCTTTTGTAAGTAAAAGTGTCAGGTCTATTTATTCATAGATAGATTTGCTATGATCCCACTTCTCCCTTTGATCTAGATCTAGTCACTTTATAGAAGAATGACTATATTATTTTGATATGGCCTTATGTGTTTAAATGCTTCGTGAGTCATATGATGCAGCTTGAAGGTGTAGCTGCTTTAGCTTTCATTACACTGTGACAGCGTTTGTTGCTAAAAGGCTTTTGTAAAGAGGCTTAATGTTTGGTACCTGATTTTTTTTTAACTGACTTTTTTATTGGCACGGTTTTTATTCTTTAGGACAAAAGGACTGAAAATTATTCCTTTTCTTTACAGCAGCAGAAATAATAAACAGCTGGCAATTTATTTCATCAAGTACGCTATCAAGTTTGGGATGTCTTTTGGATAGAAGACGCTTGTGTGCTGATCCATTTATACAATTTATAGATGTATAATGTGAACACATTTAAGAAAGCAGATACCTAGAAAGTCTGCAGTTCAAGGAATATTAAGGTGGATATTTAAAACTTACTTTGCAGTATGTTGCTGAAGAGAACTTCTGTGTTGTTACCTCTTAGTTTTCAAAGATCAATTGTTCAAAATGGAGAACTTCATTTTTCAAAATGAAGTTCTCCATTTTCTCAACAATAAAAGGCCACAAATGATAACTTACATTTTTATGTTCAACATATGAAACTTCTCTTGCAAAATGTGCCCCATATCTAGCTGATAGAAAATAATATTTTTTAAATGTCAATGCTATTTAAAAATATTTGTGACTGTTTCTTAGTGTTAGAGACTTAAAGTTTACATAGTTTCATTTGAAATTTTATAGCAAGTTATGGAAAAATGCATTTATAATTACTCTAAAGGTATATGGTGGTGGTTAATCTTTTGTATCATCCTATGTTTGTCCTGTATTTGCTGCAGCACTGAACAGGAAAAGCTGAAGAATTGTCTTTCAATGAATTTTTTTGCTTTAAAAAAAAAAAAGACAATTTCTGTTACAGTGACAGCAATAAATGTGCAATGAGCTGCTTTTTTGTGGGTGTTAGACTTTATTGAAAGTCCGAGTGTTTTTTATATAACCATCAAAATGATGTTTTTGACAGGGGGCATAACACCACCGTGTGAATGGCTGGAGAGGGAGAGGAGAACCAGTTGACAGGCCGTTGAGCAGCTAAAACATGATTGTCATGGAACTGGATTTGAGAGGTGTGTCCTCACCTTACATCCCTACAGAGGAGCAAACTGTCCTCACAAAGGATGTAATGGCCTCCAGTAGATGGAAAGGAAAAGGACACAACAGAGTGGAGAAGACAGCTTGCTGCTCTGTACTTTGTACTGTCTGTCAGTAGCTGGTTTCCTTCTGTTGCTGTCCTGAGAATTAGGTACTTCAGGGACATGTGCTCGTATTCTCCTGGTGTTTACCCCTGCAGAGCAGCTCACTCCTGGATCCCATGGTTGCATAGACCAAAAAAAAGGAAAACAACCATCATAAATACAGTGGTGAAACCTCTGTGGTTTTGCAGGTACTATGTACAGACCTCTTAAGCATGTAATTAAGACCAGAAACAAAACTTTGTGCATAGGCTCTTTGAACTAATGAAAATAGTACATATAATGGACACACTGTATGAAGTTTAATTTCAACGCGTGAAAAGCACCTACAGAAATTCAAGCTGCGTAAACAGACCTGTAATTTGAATCAGAAAATGCAGCATATCCTGATACAAAATATAAAAGTGAATTATAAAAATGTTACTTGCCCTCCATTGGCGTTACTTGCACTTCTCTCCATTTCATAGAAATCTTCCCTTGATTTCAGAAAAAACATGTTTTTCTTAATCAACCATTTCATCTTTGATCTCGGCACACTGAAGCGAATCAGAATTGGATCTGACCAGTGAACTGTCGATATGGAAGTGACTGCTGTAATAAAACTGCTTTTGCAACAAAGCAATTGTGTATGTCAAGAAGCTGTGTTTTTTAAAAGATCTATATAAGCCTGTAGAATGTTTCTGAGTTCTGGAGCAAGCCTTTCTGATAAGAAACACACCGAATCATAGTTATGCTTCCATCTGAAAGGTGGTTTTAGGAACCAGTAACACCTTGTCCTGAAGTATGCAAGCTTTGCTATCACTTTGCATTGTGAATTAATAATCATAATGAAGTAGCAGAAATAAAGGGATTTTTTATTCTTCTGCTACTGGAGAATGCTTTCATAAGTGTCTCAAGGTAGTCTATAAAGTTTTTTACTTTTTTAAATCCACCTTAATTACATTTGGCAGTATATTGTGCTTCCCTCTGTAAATGTATAGTTTATATTTTCTTCAGGACGTCTCCAGAAAGGCCAAGAGACTACTACCAAAACGTAGAGGAGGAGACAAATCTTACAAAGATTCATCCTTTGGACTTTTGCTAGCCTGCGTGGTTCACATCATCAGGCTGCTCCGTGGAGAGATCATTGCAGGAGCAGAACCTTGTGTTTGGATGCTGGTTTGCGCAGGACATACTGGATGATCAGCTCTTCGTGCTGTCTATGGCTGGGAATTTTACTCAAAGGTACTCTTCATATGTGCTAACACCAATGAGAGTCCTACATCGAGAGGGCTGTGGCTATTTTTTAGTATCAGATTAGTCAGCTGATTTAGCCAATACAATAATGAAAGGCACCAGAGAGTATGGAGACTTTAACTGGAAAGTACTGCAGGTCCACAGGTACTGCTTTGGTGGTGGACTGTCTTGAGGGGGGGAAGGATCCCTAGCATCGTATAGATTAAATAACTTTTATTTTAATGGCTACAGTAAAAGAAGGAATTTTTGTTTCTTGGGAATGCAGAGATTTCAGACCTCTCATATTTCTTTTAATATTGATTTAGATGGATGATGTGATGAGAGCTGCTATTAACTGCCTTTGTAAAATGTAATCCCGAACTCTTTACCTATGCCAAAGTCTCATCGAGCTCTTTCTTGAAATGATGATTTGCTACCTTTCCTTTGTAATGCTGCTATTTTCTGCAGCACACAATATTCAAAGTTGGTTGCTTCTGAGAATCTAAAAAAAAAAATCAGATAATATGTTGCCAGCTGCATCAAAACAGCAAATGACATTTCAGATATGGGAACGAGGAAACTGACATGTTCAGAGATTCCAACAAGGTTGCTGATGCTCTCACTGAAATGCATAATCTGCCAAAGGAAGCCATCTTTATGAACATTTTTCGTGGTGCTGCTGGTTGTCCAGTAGTCCCTTCAGGAGCGTGCTGGTTTTTTAAATTGTGACTTTAAGGAATAAATTTGTCAGGTCTATTTATTCATAGATAGATTTGCTATGATCCCACTTCTCCCTTTGATCTAGATCTAGTCAC
Source organism: Calidris pugnax (assembly GCF_001431845.1). NCBI lineage: Eukaryota > Metazoa > Chordata > Aves > Charadriiformes > Scolopacidae > Calidris > Calidris pugnax. The sequence continues at coordinate 311,345 of NW_015090779.1, forward strand.
TTTATAGAAGAATGACTATATTATTTTGATATGGCCTTATGTGTTTAAATGCTTCGTGAGTCATATGATGCAGCTTGAAGGTGTAGCTGCTTTAGCTTTCATTACACTGTGACAGCGTTTGTTGCTAAAAGGCTTTTGTAAGTAAAAGAGGCTTAATATTTGGTATCTGATTTTTTTTTTAACTGACTTTTTTATTGGCACGGTTTTTATCTTTTAGGACAAAAGGACTGAAAATTATTCCTTTACAGCAGCAGAAATAATAAAGAGCTGGCAATTTATTTCATCAAGTACACTATCAAGTTTGGGATGTATTTTTTGAATAGAAGACGCTTGTGTGCTCATCCATTCATACAATTTATAGATGTATAATGTGAACACATTTAAGAAAGCAGATACCTAGAAAGTCTGCAGTTCGAAGAATATTAAGGTGGATATTTAAAACTTACTTTGCAGTATGTTGCTGAAGAGAACTTCCGTGTTGCTACCTCTTAGTTTTCAAAGATCAATTGTTCAAAACCACAGTAAATTTTTCAAAATGAAGTTCTGCATTTTCTCAACAACAAAAGGCCACAAATGATAACATCCATTTTTATGTTCAACATATGAAACTTCTCTTGGAGAACTTCATTTTTCAAAATGAAGTTCTCCATTTTCTCAACAATAAAAGGCCACAAATGATAACTTACATTTTTATGTTCAACATATGAAACTTCTCTTGCAAAATCTGCCCCATATCTAGCTGATAGAAAATAATATTTTAAAAATGTCAATGCTATTTAAAAATATTTGTGACTGTTTCTTAGTATTAGAGACTTAAAGTTTACATAGTTTCATTTGAAATTTTATAGCAAGTTATGGAAAAATGCATTTATAATTACTCTAAAGGTATATGGTGGTGGTTAATCTTTTGTATCATCCTATGTTTGTCCTGTATTTGCTGCAGCACTGAACAGGAAAGGCTGAAGAATAGTCTTTCAATGAATTCTTTTGCTTTAAAAAAAGAATACAAGACAATTTCTGTTACAGTGACAGCAATAAATGTGCAATGAGCTGCTTTTTTGTGGGTGTTAGACTTTATTGAAAGTCTGACTGTTATTTATATAACTATCAAAATGATGTTTTTGACAGGGAGCATAACACCACCATGTGAATGGCTGGAGAGGGAGAGGAGCACCAGTTGACAGGCTGTTGAGCAGCTAAAACATGATTGTCATGGAACCACATTTGAGAGGTGTGTCCTCACCTTACATGCCTACAGAGGAGCAAACTGTCCTCACAAAGGATGTAATGGCCTCCAGTAGCTGGAAAGGAAAAGGACACAACAAAGTGGAGAAGACAGCTTGCTGCTCTGTACTTTGTACTGTCTGTCAGTAGCTGGTTTCCTTCTGTTGCTGTCCTGAGAATTAGGTACTTCAGGGACATGTGCTCGTATTCTCCTGGTGTTTACCCCTGCAGAGCAGCTCACTCCTGGATCCCATGGTTGCATAGACCAAAAAAAAGAAAAAAAACTATCATAAATACAGTGGTGAAACCTCTGTGGTTTTGCAGGTACTATGTAGGGACCTCTTAAGCATGTAATTAAGACCAGAAACAAAATTTTTGTGCGTAGGCCCTTTGAACTAATGAAAATAGTACATATAATGGACACGCTGTATGAAGTTTTAATTTCAACATGTGAAAAGCACCTACAGAAATTCACGCTGCGTAAACAGACCTGTAATTTGAATCAGAAAATGCAGCATATCTTGATACAAAATATAAAAGTGAATTATAAAAATGTTACTTGCCCTCCATTGGCGTTCCTTGCACTTCTCTCCATTTCATAGAAATCTTCCCTTGACTTCAGAAAAAACATGTTTTTCTTAATCAACCATTTCATCTCTGATCTTGGCACACTGAAGTGAATCAGAATTGGATCTGACCAGTGAACTGTCGATATGGAAGTGACTGCTGTAATAAAACTGCTTTCGCAACAAAGCAATTGTGTATGTCAAGGTGTGTTTTTAAAATATATATATAAGCCTTTAGAACCTTTCTGAGTTCTGGAGCAAGCCTTTCTAATAAGAAACACACTGAATCATAATTATGCTTTCATCTGAAAGGTGGTTTTAGGAACCAGTAACACCTTGTCCTGAAGTATGCAAGCTTTGCTATCACTTTGCATTGTGAATTAATAATCATAATGAAGTAGCAGAAATAAAGGCGCAACAAAGCAATTGTGTATGTCAAGGTGTGTTTTTAAAATATATATATAAGCCTTTAGAACCTTTCTGAGTTCTGGAGCAAGCCTTTCTAATAAGAAACACACTGAATCATAATTATGCTTTCATCTGAAAGGTGGTTTTAGGAACCAGTAACACCTTGTCCTGAAGTATGCAAGCTTTGCTATCACTTTGCATTGTGAATTAATAATCATAATGAAGTAGCAGAAATAAAGGGATTTTTTATTCTTCTGCTACTGGAGAATGCTTTCATAAGTGTCTCAAGGTAGTCTATAAAGTTTTTTACTTTTTTAAATCCACCTTAATTACATTTGGCATTATATTGTGCTTCCCTCTGTAAATTTATAGTTTATATTTTTCTTCAGGACCTCTCCAGAAAGACCAAGAGACTACTACCAAAATGTAGAGGAGGAGACAAATCTCACAAAGATTCATCCTTTGGACTTTTGCTAGCCTGCGTGGTTCACATCATCAGGCTGCTCCGTGGAGAGATCATTGCAGGAGCAGAACCTTGTGTTTGGATGCTGGTTTGCGCAGGACATACTGGATGATCAGCTCTTCGTGCTGTCTACGGCTGGGAATTTTACTCAAAGGTACTCTTCATATGTGCTAACACCAATGAGAGTCCTACATCGAGAGGGCTGTGGCTATTTTTTAGTATCAGATTAGTCAGCTGATTTAGCCAATACGATAATGAAAGGCACCAGAGAGTATGGAGACTTTAACTGGAAAGTACTGCAGGTCCACAGGTACTGCTTTGGTGGTGGACTGTCTTGAGGGGGGGAAGGATCCCTAGCATCGTATAGATTAAATAACTTTTATTTTAATGGCTACAGTAAAAGAAGGAATTTTTGTTTCTTGGGAATGCAGAGATTTCAGACCTCTCATATTTCTTTTAATATTGATTTAGATGGATGATGTGATGAGAGCTGCTATTAACTGCCTTTGTAAAATGTAATCCCGAACTCTTTACCTATGCCAAAGTCTCATCGAGCTCTTTCTTGAAATGATGATTTGCTACCTTTCCTTTGTAATGCTGCTATTTTCTGCAGCACACAATATTCAAAGTTGGTTGCTTCTGAGAATCTAAAAAAAAAAATCAGATAATATGTTGCCAGCTGCATCAAAACAGCAAATGACATTTCAGATATGGGAACGAGGAAACTGACATGTTCAGAGATTCCAACAAGGTTGCTGATGCTCTCACTGAAATGCATAATCTGCCAAAGGAAGCCATCTTTATGAACATTTTTCGTGGTTGATATTTTATGCTTTCCTCTTAAGACTGTGTATATACAGATAGGCAGTGATGAGTTAAAAGACATTATTGATCAGAGACCGTCTTCAGAGAGATAACATGGTTCTGCTGCCATGTAGTTATCTTAGCTCCTAATTGGTAATGAACACTCCATGATTTTGCCAAGAATAAAAGTGTAAAAGAATGACTACCATACCATTTCTTAGACTGGCACTAGGTGATGTTTTTCTAACACTTGGAGACTCAAAATGACTTAAAATTGAGAAACAAACATGCCAAGGAGCAGACAACATAATTCACTCTGCACTCCTAAGACAGTAAGTAGATCAAAATCACGCAGTCTTCCTTTAAAAAATGCCAGATTTCTCACTTGTCTCTTAATTCTTTCACCCTGTGCATATACATTTCAGTATCATCACATTCTGAAATTAAATATTGTTCTATGACCTCCTGTCTTCTTTGGGATTATGGGGTTGGAAGAAACTTACTTATACAATCACAGATGTTGTTTTTATGCTTTTCAATGCAGAAACCATTTTAAAATATTTTTGTATGCAACAGATATAACACAGCCCTTTTTTGACAAATACTTCCAAGGCGGTGTTAGCAGCACAAGGGGATGGAACATTTTGTATAAGGGTGAACAAGGTGAACCAGTGGATAACTCTGAAACAGCAGCTTCTGCTGTTCAGTGGTAGCATCGAGCAAAGGAATGTTGTCATAAATACTCCTGTGATATTGAAAAGGTCCTTTTTTTGTGGTGTTTTAAGATCTTATCTACCACTATTGCTATTCCTCCTTAATTGTTTGAATTGTGTGAGGTGGAAGGGTTTTGGTTTATCCTTCAGAGTGACTGGAGCTGACTCTCACACAGTTTTGGGCTGATCCCAGCTCTTGTGCCTGCCATCACAGTGATAAGGCTCTTGTAAATCCATGGTTTTGCTCATCCAAGGAGGGTTCACAGGCTGGCTACTCAGCTGGATTGATATTAGAGAGGTGACCAAAATCACTGCAGTCTCCTGGCTGGCTCCATCCTAGTTTGAAGCCCTGGACAAGCACAGAGGAGCTATTTAATTTACTCTGCTCTCAAAGAAATAGGTGCTCCAAAGATGCTGCTGGTTTAGCCACTGACTGCTTCTTCATAGTCAGGGTAGGATACTGCTGAAGAGAAGTAAGATTAGAACGAGATTAAAAGATCATTGTAAGTGTGGAATAAATAGTTTCAGGATCATGGAAACCAATGAACCTTATTTCCCCATGTATCTGGGTATTGAATTGCCCTCCCATGTGGGTTCTGTGATGACTAATAAGCTTGGGGTTCATTGAATCCCTTTCTCCCAGAGAAAAGGGATGGATTAAGAAGGAGCTTTATCCTCTGCTCAGCTACCTGCTTTGTTGAAACTTGAAGGAATGTGTTATCTCCTGGATCCATACTCTTCTGTTATCTTTTGATTGAAACTGCTAATAGATTCAAATTTTATTGGGAGACTCTAGCACAAGCACACGAACGCACACACTCAGTGACAGTAGAAGCTCTTGTCTTTGGGAAAGCTAGCTAAAAAGGACTTGCAAAATTCTTTAAATAATCTATTCAAACTCACAAATTGCATGAAACAGCAGCACAAATTGTGAGGTGCTTTACCTGAAACTTAATTAGCAATAGGACCTTACCTATGCTGAGCTTGTGGTTCCTATGGGCAGGCAAAGTAACTACCAAAATTCGACTGTAATGCCAAGCTCCATCACTGTGTTATTCCCCTTTATTGCTTAAAACGAGTCAAACCAACCTACTGATGAGGTTGTTTCTCTTTTGTGCTCACTAATTCCTAGCTCTAGATAGCAATGTATATGGGTAACCCATAAATTGCCACGTTTTTCCATCCCATACCTCTGATAATTGTTTTTTCCTTGCTGCCAAGCTATTGCTCTCAAATGAAAGCTTTTTTTCTAAAAGTAGTGGAAAGTGGAAAATGTGCTAGCTCTGGTTTTACACCCTGTTCCCAAGTTTTGGTTTTAATTCTCTTTTGAGGCTTTAAAAGAGGCTTTAGTTTAAATCCAGTGTGCCTTGTGAGCTTGTATGCCAAATTCTGTTTTCTTTACCAGAGTTAGTAGTTAAATGTGTGGAGAGGATCTCAGTGGGAGGCAGGAGATGCTGGCTCTGGGCTAAGATGCTGCCAACCTGCAGTAAGTGGCTCTTGCCTCTGTATGTTGTGCGACTATTAGCCCCTGATGCAAAATTTCATGCCAAGAGCTGGCAGCTGTTTTCTCTCTCAAGATCGTGACTTCCAGCTCTCGATACAGCCAGGCCTTGATGTGTGCTGTTCAATACTGGCAGCAGGGATGAGGTTTGTATTGGTGGCGTGTGTTGTAGGACTCCCAGTACATGAGAATGGACCCTATATTTTGGACTGTGGTGATCTGAAGCTGGCAGTAGAGAAGGGAAATGGATTTGATACAGACATAGATAGGAGGAGATGACTGACCTATCACTCCTCAGCTGGATGCAGCTTGGTAGCACTTCTCCCACAGCTCCTTGGCTGTGGTTCTGAGTAAGGAGCTGGGTAAGGAGAGGCAACTCCTCAGGAGCAGTGTACCCAACATCACCAGGGTGCTATGGGACTCAGCTGTATCTCCTGCTCCTCAGTGGAGTCAGGAAATCTGTAGGAAACTGTGTGCAGAGCTCTCAGGTCTCTTCCCTGACATCTGCCAACTTTTGGGAGAATGTGTTGCAATTACCAGCCATGGGCATCAAGAAAAGTGGCCACTCTTGAGCTGGGGTGTCCCTCAGTAGTTGCTTCTAGGAATGAACGCGTGTCTGTTTTCTACTTTTTAATACAAAATTACAGATGGCACAATTGTTCTCATCATTTTCAACTTTGCTACTTTTTGGAAATAACAAAATTCCAGTTAGATCCAATCAGCTGATTCCTTAGTTGGAAACTCAGTGGGATTTGTCTTTGCTGCCTTTTCTTTTCTTTTGAAGATCCCTGCCTCTCTGAAAATGTGAACTGACTGACTTCTCGCAGATACTATGGAAATACTTCCTAGTGTAACTATTAACTTCAAAATGATGCATGATGTAGTAGTTTTAATCCTTCAAACAGTTATGTCTTCAATAACTGCATTCTAAATGCTGAAAGACTGTCTTGTTTGGAAGTATGCTGCTGTGGGCTGCCAATATGTGGTAAGAAATACAGTAGGACTAATTTTTATTCCATTTAAAAAAAAAAGTGGGTACAGACACCTCATGAGCGATGTACAAACTCTTTGTAAAAATCAAGCTATAGTGCTTTTGCTGAAGATGATCTTTAAGAGCAGATCTGTACTATTCTGATCTGAATGTGGTCATGCTGATTTGGGTTGTTTGGTGTTTTTTTTTTAAAAGCTTAAATTTAGAAGTATTTGATGGCTGGTTATCTTACCTTGGACTTGTAATGTTATGGCTACTGCAGTTCTTCAGAGTTAACAAAGTTTAAAGGAAAAGAAACAAGTCCAATTATGTTAGATGACAACATTATTGTATAAATTAATGGACATAATACAGCCAGTAAACAACATTGAAAAGAATAAACGTGATGGGAAAGACCATTCTGGACCACTTGTCTATCGAGTTAACATCAGTCAAATCAGGGATTTTGACTTTGATCTGGGATGCCCTTCTTCGTAAGCGTCCTTTGTTATGAAGCCTGTGCCTGTCCAGAGCACTCCTGCTGTAGAGGTCCCTGCTGGAAGTGGCTCTTCTGTACTGCAGGTTGGCACTGTCGTAGGTGTACGTGGTGGCTCGGGGGTCGCGGAGGCTGCTGCTGACGTCATTTCGTATTTCAAGCGGGCTAAGAAGCATGTTTCCCTGGGGGTCAACCTGTGTCAAGGAAGGAATGTGAATTAGACAAGTTCCTCAGCCAGCCCAAGGTGTTTCCCAGATGGATGAGAACCTTCTGACTCTGTTGCCAAGGTGCTCCTGGGGCATGTCTTGTGTAGCGTTGACAGAAGTGAAAAGACACTGGATACGCTGTCCTGAGTAGTGTGAAATTAGCTATTAAGCATCAAAGTACTTTCCATCCTGAGCTGGCTTCTTCATCTGGGACCTTTTAATTCAGTTTATCTCATCCCCTGTAAAGTAAAACTTTTCTAATTTTATTTCTTAGATAACGGTCTTTATGAAATACTGATTTTTATTGTCTGGTGAGGCGATACCCAAAGCTTTCACATACTCAAGGTGAAAATAGAATGTTGCTGTCTTTGCCCATTTTATACAGTTTTGTACAGTTTTAGTGCTGTAGGTTAGTTTCAAAAACAGTTTTGTAAGAATGGATTAGGTTCATAGTATGAAAAGCAGATGGGTACATGTGCATTTTATCAGTTATTGTAAAATGCTTGTGATAAGAATTAATTTTGGAGAATTACTATACTGCAGAAATCACTGCTTCCCGCAGCATACCATTAACTTGCTCATGTGCAGACAGAATAATCCATTTTACTCAATGTAGCCTTATGTTCAGTTGCATTTTGGTACCAGAGGCAGTTGTTTCAAATATGTTGATCACTTACTTTATTTGTGCTGTTGGTCAGGGCACTGTTTTAAGTGCCTAAGCAAAGAACTGGAAACTGCAACTGGTATCACGCAAACAATTATATATATATATATATAAAACTATATTTTAATATCATTGCCTTTTTTATGTATTAATGTAATTAACTGTGAAAGATTGCATTACTACTACAAAGTGTTTACATCTTCACTTATCTTTAACTTTTTTATGTGTTCATACTAAAGCCTCTTTTAGGAAATGGTTTGGGGTGTTTGCAGGGTAACTACTGAGTTATCCATAAAAACTTCCCAGCTGTTTCATTTAAACATCCACTGTAGCTCATATGAGGGAAATACCCATCAGGACACAGACTTCTTAAATGAAACCTCAAAGACTTTGCTTTGAGGCTTGAGTATTAAAATAGTTTTTTGTAAACTGCAGCATTGGACCTACCCCAAATATATTGCAATCCACACCATGGCTGTCTGGGAATGCGTTTATACCAAGGAAAAATAATTAAGTAACTTATTGACAATATCCAGTCTTGTGAAGCACCAGTGATATGCAATGCTTTGTTTGCACTTCAAGATTTACGTTTTTAGCAAGAAATAGCAGAGCTAGGAAATGGTATAATAGTCTACAGCAGGTTTGAAGTACGTTCAAGAAAAAACTCCAAGCAGATACACAAGGAAACTCAGCCTCTTGGGGCTGCTGCAGAGGGAAGCCAGAGGAAGCCTCGGGTCTGCCTGGCAGTGTAGAAAGTGTTCCTTCTTGTCACTGGAAGGAGAAAATGTGTTGTGGCAGCTGGCGTTTCTACACTGTGCCAGACTAAGCACTTAATATCTGAAAATAAAGAAGCGAAGGGGCTATTTGTACAACGGCCACCCAGGAGAGCTGTGGGGTAAAAGAGGCTTCTTAATGGAGTAATAAGTCACCACAGACAGCAAAATGCTCCAATCGGGTGTAGTAACTGGTTCTGTACATGCTGCATTGAGCATTCAGTGGGAACACCCCAGTTCTCATCACTGTTTTGGTGGGAGAATCTCACATATTCTGGGTTAAATAGTCCAGCTGGTCAAACCAGCAGGTGTTTGCATTCTTTACTTGAGAGATGGGCTACCTAGTCTATACTTTTTAGGTCAAGTGTTCAAATTTAAGCAGAAGGAAGATCTAAGCGAGAGTTTCCTGCTCTCCAGGGGACTGACATAACTAGGGGAGTATTCATTACTCCTAAGTTCTGACATTTTGTGTGGAAAAAGCAATGACCTCAGAGCTGTCTCTGTGTAAAAAGAGATTTTTACTTTTAATTCTTAGAAGTGTTGATAGGTCAACCTTTTCTTCCCAGTTTTACAAAATAGCTCTTTGAGCTGTCTTTGATTACGTAATCTAACGTTTACGCTAATTGACTTTAGTTTGTCTGATTACATAATCTAACGTTTACGCTAATTGACTTTAGTGTTATAATAGTAGTAACAGTAGTGCAGGCATCATTAAGCAGTTGTTATGGCTTTTTTTTTGGTGAAGACAACTCATAACTGCCTACGATGGAAAGTGATTCATGGGGATGTTTCTTAAACTAATATGCCTGCTCAGTTTATTGTAAGCCAAGCAGCATATGAATTCCCGCTTTAAGTGTTATGAATGAACCTGTTATATTTTAAAATGAGTTTTATTTAAATCATTTTGGGCAGGATGATTTGTATATATCATGAAGTAATTCAGTCTTTGCAATTCAGAGCAAAGGACCTTACACTGATCTTGAATAAATTAGCTCAGAGAAGCAGACGAGGCCTTCTTAAGTACCTGGGTCAAATTGACTGCTTGCGCAACATGAAACTGGACTAATAGTTAACTTCCCATATCGTTAAAACCCCTTCAGAATTTACTGAAGTTCACTCCAAATTATTCTTAAAACTCGTGCAGCTGCGGTTTTGTTACTGAAGCACAGGAATTCTATAAATTTCCATAGGAATCTGGAAAATGTACAAATTAAGAGATTCCTGAAAGAGACTAGCTGGCTACCTACTTAGGAGTAGAGTATCTCAGTCCCCTCCTTTGGTAGGAAAGATAAGCCACATCAAATCCAGAGCAGTTCTTCCTTGCTTGGATAGAATGCATTGATTCTTTCAAATACCACCTTGTTCTTTAACTGGAATGCCATGAATTTTATTACATAAACCGACTATTGCTCAGATGAAAATAATGTTTCTTGCTTAACAGGTATTCTGAGCCTAAATGTGTGTTTGCATGAACATATACACTTTGCCTTGTTTGTACAATGCATAAATTTTCCATAAAGTTGTGGAAAGCTGAAGAGTTGTTTTTTTTTTTTTTTTCTTCTGAACATATCATGAAGAATGTGTGAGGAGGATGTCAATGCATCTAGAGCTGATGTTGTGTTAGTCATCTGGTATAATGAAGTTTAAATATTTTTCAGATGCATTTGTGGTGATGCTTCTTGTAATGACACTTGCATCTATATTAAGTGTGTATCTATATTGAGGTTGTAGATTTTTAATTCTTCATTTGCACTGGAACTACCTAAAGCCTAAATCAGCACAGGTACTTACGTATGAGTCTTCATCAGTGATAGAAAAGCCTTGATGTGTGCTCAGGAAACATCATAAAAAGAGATAACAATCTGGCTTGTATGTTTACTTAGAAACTGAGGTTCCTGGTTAGGAACATCAAATGATACTGTAAGAGTGAAATAGTTATAGTGATAAAAATACCCGAGAACAGCAGTTCTGTATTGACCACATAAAATATAGTCAGTCAGCTCCAGGGGAAGAGCATGTTGGTGTTCCTTGATAGAAGATGAGTCTCAAATGCTCAGTGCTGTCTAGAATGGATTTTTATCTACATATTTTTTTGTGTGTGTGTTAAGTTTTGGGAGATAAAAGGTAAGAACTTTTGTCTCAGTAGAAAAAAATCTTTTCTTTTAAGATGAAAGATTCAGGGCCATGTTACTCATACAGGCTGTCTTGTCGGAACAAATGCAGTGGTGTTATCACAATCTGATCTGTGTAGAAGCAGGTTGTGCTCAGCGGGGGTATACTTATTCAGGTGTGGATTTGAAGGTTGAGCTGGTTGTGAGGTGATGTGCTCTCTCCTTTCCTTCCAGTAGCCGCTGTACTGGAGAAAAGTATGTTTTCCTCAGACCCTGAGACTGGTCTTTGGCCTTCCATCCCAGGTATTTTGTGGTGCACAGAAGGTTTGAAGGGAACATGTGATGCTGTGCAGAACTGGGGAGCAGGAGACCATCTGTCCCCTGCCATGTGTGGCCATTTATGAACCCCTTGATGGCTCAACCTTGTTTCCATTCATGTTATGATTGCATCCTACCTCTTCCTCGTGCTTAAGAAATGTCTTCTGTGTAGTGATTAGTCACATGATAATTGGGGAGACAAGTGGTTGCCTGCATGGACTATCTAAATATTTTCTTGCTGGGTGAGTTTGTCCTATTTATCCATAATTATGGTGGTTTCCCCATACTATCGTTTTGACATATCGTTTTGACAAATGGACAAAGAGATATAAACAGTCTTTATGCTTTATTTAGAGAAACAGAAAGATTGTTCACTACAAATTAATTGGTTTTTGCATGTTAAAAATGAAAATAGCATAAATTGTGAAACCGGAGAGGCTTTAGTTCCACCTTCTTCAGTTTGTAGAGCAAGGAACAGCTGCATATGAAACAGCAGTATGGTTTCCATCTGATCTTCTCTGTACTGTGTTAATATCATGATCAGTTTGCTGAGTGCCGCTGACGTGTCTAAAACTTTTGTTACCTGGTGAAGGAACCTGAACTTTTTTAGTCGTAGGAGTTGAATGTCAGAAGGGAATGAGCAATATCTTCACCTGGCACAAAGAGAGGAAACACTGTTACATACCTTCCGTTGGTTATAGGTCCCTCTATGGATAAGTGGTATGGGTCAAGAGTAAAAGGGGAAAAAATATCCTATAGCTGTATATATACTTACAGCTGTACTACTTTTGTGCTCTGAAAAAAACCTTTCCCCTGCTCAGGTACAGACATCATAATACCAGTGAAAAACCTCAAAATATGGTGGAGAGGGGCTGGGAGTTGTTTTCACTGGAGATCCCGTAACCTTCCTGTGTCCCATTGCTCCGGTCGCATGCATTCTTCCTGCCAAAGACAGAAATACACTGTTGGACACCAGCATTTCCATGCTGAGTAAAATGAATGCTCACAAGGTTCCACATGAGTGTATCTCCAGTGGGACAACAAAATCCATAAATACCCATACATATGTGTGTGTATATATATATATAAAAGTATCTAAAATCACAACCCTGCACTGTACAGGCAGAAAGCAGTCTGTTCGCTGAAAGCATTCTCATTCTCAGAATGGAATTGCAGTTTAAAGTGTGAACACTTACAAATCCTGGCACAAAGCTTGTATGCCTTCCATTTTCTGTCAGAAAAAATGCCAGTTTATGCGTGTGGTGCTCTGAAAAGTTTAGGTGTGGTTGTGAATTCTTTCCATCACATTCTGAGTCCTGGTCTCAGCATAATCTTTGCCACTGTAACATTTAGACAAAAGCTTTTAGTCATGAGTTAGGGCTTTTCGTTAGTTAAACAAACTCTCCAAATATGTAGGAAAAAGAGCTTACCTGCACTCTTATCCTTTACATTTTCTCATCCTTTACTCAGTTCAGAGCATTGGGGCCTGTGGAGCCAAGGCTGACCTCTGAAGAAGTGTGGCTTCCCTCTTCGTCGTAAACCTTTGCTGTGCTGCTTCTCACCTAGGCTGGGTTATCTCAGGAGCTGTTGAGGTGGCTGGTCAGAGTTTTTGGGTTTTGTTGGGGTTTTTTCCCCTTCCTTAGCTTCCATAGAAGTGGATAGACAGTGTCTGTACACCACAATCCGTAACAGGGTGGCTTGTCTCCTCTGCTCTGTGGAGGACAACACTTTGTGGGATCTTGGGAGACTGCTGCAAACCTGAACTGAATTTGTGCACCCACTGTCATAAAACGTTTCCTACACATTGGTACAGGGGGCAAGTGTGGATGAGGACTTTTAATGGGCTCCTGAGTTCACTGAAACCAATGACACGATGACTCTGTTAATGATATTTAGCTGTAGTGGTGTGGCTGCAGGGACACAAGACCCACAACTCTAGAACTAACAAAGTAGCACAGAGTTTCTGAAATGCACTTCCTGGCATGTATGTGAAATCACCACCATCCATCAAGCTAAAGCCTTACCTGTTAGAGTTTTATGTGTCGGTACAACGGTACAGAAGCTTATAGGACAGCCTGGGTAAAAGCTCATTAATACTTGGATGTAATATATTGTAAGAAAAGCAGTGAACAGAAGAAAAATTTTGTCTCATTAGGGTATGTATTTTCTTCTGAGTCAGACTGAACTAAATACAGCTCAGGGAGGTGTTTATTTCTGAAAAACGGGGAAAAGCAGAATAAGTTTATAGAAGTTTGCGAGTACTTGGTGACGTACTGCTAAATTAAATTTTTCTCTGTTAAAAAAGTGCCCATGGTATTTTTTTTCCTGGAGTTTGTCTGGCTTGTTTTTTACAAGGGGGGAGCTGTGGTCTGCTTGAGTTGAGGCTGAGGGAAAAATCCTGACATCTGTGGAAGCTGTTAGAACCTAGCAGCATCCTCCTTGTGTTCCTGGAAGCTGAGTGGCGTGAGCTTCATTCAAGACTCACTGAAGCAACAGTGTCTGTCTTTGCTTTCTATTTTTGGTGAAGTTTCTGTGGGTAAAGAGGAACTCTAGAATAAATATTTATTACATACCACCTTCTATAGCAAAGAAAAATACAGTTGAAATGGTAAATATTTAACTTCCCCCTTGTTTTTATTCTGTGCTGCAAAGAAATGCTTGTGCTGAATATTCATTTGCATTTTCTGTAGTTTCTTACTCTGTTTTCAGTTGAAGACGAAACAAACCATATGTTGCTGTAATCTCCTTAATCTGTACATGCTGAATTGAGCATTCAGTGGGAACACCCCAGTTCTCATCACTGTTTTGGTGGGAGAATCTCACATGTTCTGGGTTAAATAGTCCAGCTGGTCAAACCAGCAGGTGTTTGCATTCTTTACTTGAGAGATGGGCTACCTAGTCTATACTTTTTAGGTCAAGTGTTCAAATTTAAGCAGAAGGAAGATCTAAGCGAGAGTTTCCTGCTCTCCAGGGGACTGACATAACTAGGGGAGTATTCATTACTCCTAAGTTCTGACATTTTGTGTGGAAAAAGCAATGACCTCAGAGCTGTCTCTGTGTAAAAAGAGATTTTTACTTTTAATTCTTAGAAGTGTTGATAGGTCAACCTTTTCTTCCCAGTTTTACAAAATAGCTCTTTGAGTTGTCTGATTACATAATCTAACGTTTACGCTAATTGACTTTAGTGTTATAATAGTAGTAACAGTAGTGCAGGCATCATTAAGCAGTTGTTATGGCTTTTTTTTTGGTGAAGACAACTCATAACTGCCTACGATGGAAAGTGATTCATGGGGATGTTTCTTAAACTAATATGCCTGCTCAGTTTATTGTAAGCCAAGCAGCATATGAATTCCCGCTTTAAGTGTTATGAATGAACCTGTTATTTTAAAATGAGTTTTATTTAAATCATTTTTGGCAGGATGATTTGTATATATCATGAAGTAATTCAGTTTTTGAATTGCAGTCTTTGCAATTCAGAGCAAAGGACCTTACACTGATCTTGATTAAACTAGCTCAGAGAAGCAGACGAGGTCTTCTTAAGTACCTGGGTCAAATTCACTGCTTGTGCAACATGAAACTGGACTAATAGTTAACTTCCCATATCGTTAAAACCCCTTCAGAATTTACTGAAGTTCACTCCAAATTATTCTTAAAACTCGTGCAGCTGCGGTTTTGTTACTGAAGCACAGGAATTCTATAAATTTCCATAGGAATCTGGAAAATGTACAAATTAAGAGATTCCTGAAAGAGACTAGCTGGCTACCTACTTAGGAGTAGAGTATCTCAGTCCCCTCCTTTGGTAGGAAAGATAAGCCACATCAAATCCAGAGCAGTTCTTCCTTGCTTGGATAGAATGCATTGATTCTTTCAAATACCACCTTGTTCTTTAACTGGAATGCCATGAATTTTATTACATAA
This sequence comes from Calidris pugnax, assembly GCF_001431845.1. Lineage (NCBI taxonomy): Eukaryota > Metazoa > Chordata > Aves > Charadriiformes > Scolopacidae > Calidris > Calidris pugnax. The sequence continues at coordinate 326,480 of NW_015090779.1, forward strand.
ACCGACTATTGCTCAGATGAAAATAATGTTTCTTGCTTAACAGGTATTCTGAGCCTAAATGTGTGTTTGCATGAACATATACACTTTGCCTTGTTTGTACAATGCATAAATTTTCCATAAAGTTGTGGAAAGCTGAAGAGTTGTTTTTTTTTTTTTTTTCTTCTGAACATATCATGAAGAATGTGTGAGGAGGATGTCAATGCATCTAGAGCTGATGTTGTGTTAGTCATCTGGTATAATGAAGTTTAAATATTTTTCAGATGCATTTGTGGTGATGCTTCTTGTAATGACACTTGCATCTATATTAAGTGTGTATCTATATTGAGGTTGTAGATTTTTAATTCTTCATTTGCACTGGAACTACCTAAAGCCTAAATCAGCACAGGTACTTACGTATGAGTCTTCATCAGTGATAGAAAAGCCTTGATGTGTGCTCAGGAAACATCATAAAAAGAGATAACAATCTGGCTTGTATGTTTACTTAGAAACTGAGGTTCCTGGTTAGGAACATCAAATGATACTGTAAGAGTGAAATAGTTATAGTGATAAAAATACCCGAGAACAGCAGTTCTGTATTGACCACATAAAATATAGTCAGTCAGCTCCAGGGGAAGAGCATGTTGGTGTTCCTTGATAGAAGATGAGTCTCAAATGCTCAGTGCTGTCTAGAATGGATTTTTATCTACATATTTTTTTGTGTGTGTGTTAAGTTTTGGGAGATAAAAGGTAAGAACTTTTGTCTCAGTAGAAAAAAATCTTTTCTTTTAAGATGAAAGATTCAGGGCCATGTTACTCATACAGGCTGTCTTGTCGGAACAAATGCAGTGGTGTTATCACAATCTGATCTGTGTAGAAGCAGGTTGTGCTCAGCGGGGGTATACTTATTCAGGTGTGGATTTGAAGGTTGAGCTGGTTGTGAGGTGATGTGCTCTCTCCTTTCCTTCCAGTAGCCGCTGTACTGGAGAAAAGTATGTTTTCCTCAGACCCTGAGACTGGTCTTTGGCCTTCCATCCCAGGTATTTTGTGGTGCACAGAAGGTTTGAAGGGAACATGTGATGCTGTGCAGAACTGGGGAGCAGGAGACCATCTGTCCCCTGCCATGTGTGGCCATTTATGAACCCCTTGATGGCTCAACCTTGTTTCCATTCATGTTATGATTGCATCCTACCTCTTCCTCGTGCTTAAGAAATGTCTTCTGTGTAGTGATTAGTCACATGATAATTGGGGAGACAAGTGGTTGCCTGCATGGACTATCTAAATATTTTCTTGCTGGGTGAGTTTGTCCTATTTATCCATAATTATGGTGGTTTCCCCATACTATCGTTTTGACATATCGTTTTGACAAATGGACAAAGAGATATAAACAGTCTTTATGCTTTATTTAGAGAAACAGAAAGATTGTTCACTACAAATTAATTGGTTTTTGCATGTTAAAAATGAAAATAGCATAAATTGTGAAACCGGAGAGGCTTTAGTTCCACCTTCTTCAGTTTGTAGAGCAAGGAACAGCTGCATATGAAACAGCAGTATGGTTTCCATCTGATCTTCTCTGTACTGTGTTAATATCATGATCAGTTTGCTGAGTGCCGCTGACGTGTCTAAAACTTTTGTTACCTGGTGAAGGAACCTGAACTTTTTTAGTCGTAGTGATCTTGAATAAATTAGCTCAGAGAAGCAGACGAGGCCTTCTTAAGTACCTGGGTCAAATTGACTGCTTGCGCAACATGAAACTGGACTAATAGTTAACTTCCCATATCGTTAAAACCCCTTCAGAATTTACTGAAGTTCACTCCAAATTATTCTTAAAACTCGTGCAGCTGCGGTTTTGTTACTGAAGCACAGGAATTCTATAAATTTCCATAGGAATCTGGAAAATGTACAAATTAAGAGATTCCTGAAAGAGACTAGCTGGCTACCTACTTAGGAGTAGAGTATCTCAGTCCCCTCCTTTGGTAGGAAAGATAAGCCACATCAAATCCAGAGCAGTTCTTCCTTGCTTGGATAGAATGCATTGATTCTTTCAAATACCACCTTGTTCTTTAACTGGAATGCCATGAATTTTATTACATAAACCGACTATTGCTCAGATGAAAATAATGTTTCTTGCTTAACAGGTATTCTGAGCCTAAATGTGTGTTTGCATGAACATATACACTTTGCCTTGTTTGTACAATGCATAAATTTTCCATAAAGTTGTGGAAAGCTGAAGAGTTGTTTTTTTTTTTTTTGTCTTCTGAACATATCATGAAGAATGTGTGAGGAGGATGTCAATGCATCTAGAGCTGATGTTGTGTTAGTCATCTGGTATAATGAAGTTTAAATATTTTTCAGATGCATTTGTGGTGATGCTTCTTGTAATGACACTTGCATCTATATTAAGTGTGTATCTATATTGAGGTTGTAGATTTTTAATTCTTCATTTGCACTGGAACTACCTAAAGCCTAAATCAGCACAGGTACTTACGTATGAGTCTTCATCAGTGATAGAAAAGCCTTGATGTGTGCTCAGGAAACATCATAAAAAGAGATAACAATCTGGCTTGTATGTTTACTTAGAAACTGAGGTTCCTGGTTAGGAACATCAAATGATACTGTAAGAGTGAAATAGTTATAGTGATAAAAATACCCGAGAACAGCAGTTCTGTATTGACCACATAAAATATAGTCAGTCAGCTCCAGGGGAAGAGCATGTTGGTGTTCCTTGATAGAAGATGAGTCTCAAATGCTCAGTGCTGTCTAGAATGGATTTTTATCTACATATTTTTTTGTGTGTGTGTTAAGTTTTGGGAGATAAAAGGTAAGAACTTTTGTCTCAGTAGAAAAAAATCTTTTCTTTTAAGATGAAAGATTCAGGGCCATGTTACTCATACAGGCTGTCTTGTCGGAACAAATGCAGTGGTGTTATCACAATCTGATCTGTGTAGAAGCAGGTTGTGCTCAGCGGGGGTATACTTATTCAGGTGTGGATTTGAAGGTTGAGCTGGTTGTGAGGTGATGTGCTCTCTCCTTTCCTTCCAGTAGCCGCTGTACTGGAGAAAAGTATGTTTTCCTCAGACCCTGAGACTGGTCTTTGGCCTTCCATCCCAGGTATTTTGTGGTGCACAGAAGGTTTGAAGGGAACATGTGATGCTGTGCAGAACTGGGGAGCAGGAGACCATCTGTCCCCTGCCATGTGTGGCCATTTATGAACCCCTTGATGGCTCAACCTTGTTTCCATTCATGTTATGATTGCATCCTACCTCTTCCTCGTGCTTAAGAAATGTCTTCTGTGTAGTGACTAGTCACATGATAATTGGGGAGACAAGTGGTTGCCTGCATGGACTATCTAAATATTTTCTTGCTGGGTGAGTTTGTCCTATTTATCCATAATTATGGTGGTTTCCCCATACTATCGTTTTGACATATCGTTTTGACAAATGGACAAAGAGATATAAACAGTCTTTATGCTTTATTTAGAGAAACAGAAAGATTGTTCACTACAAATTAATTGGTTTTTGCATGTTAAAAATGAAAATAGCATAAATTGTGAAACCGGAGAGGCTTTAGTTCCACCTTCTTCAGTTTGTAGAGCAAGGAACAGCTGCATATGAAACAGCAGTATGGTTTCCATCTGATCTTCTCTGTACTGTGTTAATATCATGATCAGTTTGCTGAGTGCCGCTGACGTGTCTAAAACTTTTGTTACCTGGTGAAGGAACCTGAACTTTTTTAGTCGTAGGAGTTGAATGTCAGAAGGGAATGAGCAATATCTTCACCTGGCACAAAGAGAGGAAACACTGTTACATACCTTCCGTTGGTTATAGGTCCCTCTATGGATAAGTGGTATGGGTCAAGAGTAAAAGGGGAAAAAATATCCTATAGCTGTATATATACTTACAGCTGTACTACTTTTGTGCTCTGAAAAAAACCTTTCCCCTGCTCAGGTACAGACATCATAATACCAGTGAAAAACCTCAAAATATGGTGGAGAGGGGCTGGGAGTTGTTTTCACTGGAGATCCCGTAACCTTCCTGTGTCCCATTGCTCCGGTCGCATGCATTCTTCCTGCCAAAGACAGAAATACACTGTTGGACACCAGCATTTCCATGCTGAGTAAAATGAATGCTCACAAGGTTCCACATGAGTGTATCTCCAGTGGGACAACAAAATCCATAAATACCCATACATATGTGTGTGTATATATATATATAAAAGTATCTAAAATCACAACCCTGCACTGTACAGGCAGAAAGCAGTCTGTTCGCTGAAAGCATTCTCATTCTCAGAATGGAATTGCAGTTTAAAGTGTGAACACTTACAAATCCTGGCACAAAGCTTGTATGCCTTCCATTTTCTGTCAGAAAAAATGCCAGTTTATGCGTGTGGTGCTCTGAAAAGTTTAGGTGTGGTTGTGAATTCTTTCCATCACATTCTGAGTCCTGGTCTCAGCATAATCTTTGCCACTGTAACATTTAGACAAAAGCTTTTAGTCATGAGTTAGGGCTTTTCGTTAGTTAAACAAACTCTCCAAATATGTAGGAAAAAGAGCTTACCTGCACTCTTATCCTTTACATTTTCTCATCCTTTACTCAGTTCAGAGCATTGGGGCCTGTGGAGCCAAGGCTGACCTCTGAAGAAGTGTGGCTTCCCTCTTCGTCGTAAACCTTTGCTGTGCTGCTTCTCACCTAGGCTGGGTTATCTCAGGAGCTGTTGAGGTGGCTGGTCAGAGTTTTTGGGTTTTGTTGGGGTTTTTTCCCCTTCCTTAGCTTCCATAGAAGTGGATAGACAGTGTCTGTACACCACAATCCGTAACAGGGTGGCTTGTCTCCTCTGCTCTGTGGAGGACAACACTTTGTGGGATCTTGGGAGACTGCTGCAAACCTGAACTGAATTTGTGCACCCACTGTCATAAAACGTTTCCTACACATTGGTACAGGGGGCAAGTGTGGATGAGGACTTTTAATGGGCTCCTGAGTTCACTGAAACCAATGACACGATGACTCTGTTAATGATATTTAGCTGTAGTGGTGTGGCTGCAGGGACACAAGACCCACAACTCTAGAACTAACAAAGTAGCACAGAGTTTCTGAAATGCACTTCCTGGCATGTATGTGAAATCACCACCATCCATCAAGCTAAAGCCTTACCTGTTAGAGTTTTATGTGTCGGTACAACGGTACAGAAGCTTATAGGACAGCCTGGGTAAAAGCTCATTAATACTTGGATGTAATATATTGTAAGAAAAGCAGTGAACAGAAGAAAAATTTTGTCTCATTAGGGTATGTATTTTCTTCTGAGTCAGACTGAACTAAATACAGCTCAGGGAGGTGTTTATTTCTGAAAAACGGGGAAAAGCAGAATAAGTTTATAGAAGTTTGCGAGTACTTGGTGACGTACTGCTAAATTAAATTTTTCTCTGTTAAAAAAGTGCCCATGGTATTTTTTTTCCTGGAGTTTGTCTGGCTTGTTTTTTACAAGGGGGGAGCTGTGGTCTGCTTGAGTTGAGGCTGAGGGAAAAATCCTGACATCTGTGGAAGCTGTTAGAACCTAGCAGCATCCTCCTTGTGTTCCTGGAAGCTGAGTGGCGTGAGCTTCATTCAAGACTCACTGAAGCAACAGTGTCTGTCTTTGCTTTCTATTTTTGGTGAAGTTTCTGTGGGTAAAGAGGAACTCTAGAATAAATATTTATTACATACCACCTTCTATAGCAAAGAAAAATACAGTTGAAATGGTAAATATTTAACTTCCCCCTTGTTTTTATTCTGTGCTGCAAAGAAATGCTTGTGCTGAATATTCATTTGCATTTTCTGTAGTTTCTTACTCTGTTTTCAGTTGAAGACGAAACAAACCATATGTTGCTGTAATCTCCTTAAAATGCAATTTTTCCTTAGACAATCTTAAATGCTTTTGCATGTGTGTTCAAACTGCATTTATCTCTATTGTTATATACATCAACATTGTCACAGCAGAAATAATGCTTAAAATGTTAGCTCGAACGTTTTACCTGGACTCTATTTGTTTCCAGTCTGCCCCTCTCGCCCGTAGCGTGTCCTGCCCTGCCTGCTGCCTTTTTTTGACGTTGGGGTCCTTTCCCAAAGAATATGTAGTTTACAAAGGCGTATTCCAGCAAGGCCAGGAACACGAACACAAAGCACCCCATCAGGTAAATATCTATTGCCTTGACGTAAGGGATCTTTGGCAATGTCTCCCTGAGGTGGGTGCTGATGGTGGTCATGGTCAGCACAGTTGTGATTCCTGTGAAAGGAAGAAGAAGACATGGACTAAGAAGACCAGGAAGGAGGTTTGAGCGTGGAAGGTGTAATGGCAGCATTGCCCAGCTACCGTGCACTTCTCATGCAGATGGATTAACTATGGGATCAGATTCTTAACAGCCAAGGGAATGATTTTTTGCTGGAATGGAAAGGAAGATATCCCTGCAGGCCTGCTGGTAGCACCTTTCTTGGCTTTCCATGCAATAGAGGATGAACGAAATAGCCTCCAAAATCCCAGGCTATCCTGAAACATCTTTCCTTAATTTTTACAATAACTCTGCTAGGAAAGATGGTGTTAGCTGACCTGGATAGCAAAGAGTTGATCACTGGTCTTTCTATGTGAGGAAATGCTTCTCTATTTACAGCAGTAGCCCTGCTTGACCCCACAGGGTGGCTTGCATTGCTCTGGGGAACTGGAATAAGTATTTAGCTGTTGATGGAAAACAGAGGATTGAAAGGAAAACAGGAAGCTTTATGATAAAGTGATGATCTTTGATGAAGACCAAGTGATATATCTACTTGTGCCAAAACAGGTTTTCCTATTAAAGGGTAAAGCAGGTAGCATTGCAGGTAAAGCATTTCTATCTCATTGTGTTATCCGTCACTTATGTGATTCTTTCTTTCTTGTGTGTTTTGTTTCAACTGGATGAAATTAATTTTTTAGTCTGCTGCAATCCCATGTCATTAGTGCATCTAGAGAATAGCTCTAGGCACAGGTGTAATGAGTTGAATTTACAGAGAGGTGGGAAAAAATAGAGGGACAAAATGGCTGGAAGTCAGGCTCCCAAATTAACTGCAGAAAGCAGGGTGACACCTGCCTGCCTTCCTGACAATGAAGACCCTACGCTGCATGTGTAAGATCACAATTAATGCTGCTGCAATCAGCTGGATGGAATTAGTGCTACTCTATTCAAAGGCACTAAGTATCTGTGTAGTTCAGTGAGTTTGAAAAGAAGTTACCTAGAGCAACTCTGGCTGCAGAGGCATCGTAATTGATCCAAAAAGATACCCACGACAGAATTGTGATCAGTGTGGAAGGCATATAGGTTTGCAAAATGAAGTATCCAATATTTCTTTTAAGCCGGAAGCTAAGCGATAATCGGGGATACGCTCCTGAAAGAAAGAAGTCATATAATGACTAATGCCTAGCAAAAGTTAGACACTGATATTTCTGGGTCGGGGAAGGGGAGGGGAGGTTTTTCAAGTAGCCAGTGCTTACCTGTTGTGAATTCCACTCTCTTTGATACCATCTTGTAATCAACGATAGAAAATTGTGGGAGCTCAATGTTATTAACTCCCGTTACTGCCGACTCTCCTCCATTCCAGTAAAACTCAATATCATCAGTAGTGTATCCATCTGAAACAGAAGCACAATTTGATTATTGATTTTTCTTTTTGTTTTATTACTTGACTTAAATAGTTGTGGTTAAAGTGGAAGGAGCTGAAATTGATCAGGAATTCAGCCTTGTTATGGGACATTTCTGTTATACAGAAGCCAGGTAGTATCCTCTGTACCTGGGGGAGCTTCTAGGTGTGGAAAGGGAGAAGACAGAAAACAAGGACAGTATTTAAGATTAAAGAGCAATTTTTAGCGAGCTCTAATACTACTACTTTTTGTTCAGACTTGAGTTGCTCAAATTAACAACAGACTGATATAACATCAGCAAAACTTCTACACTCTCTAGGAGGAGCTCTGACAGTAAAACCAGGTTCAGTTCCCAGCTTTGCATTTGATTTCCTATACAGACTGTGGCAAAATACAGAGTGTGGAGCCAGTGGAGGCAAAGATGATTCTAGAAGAATTCAGCTGCCTGTGCTATTACCTGACAATGTCTGTCAGAGCTGTAGGTATCCCTTTGATATTCATGAAGCATTTTATATTTTAATTAGACTATGCCATCTTTGATCTTCTGTTATCACAGAACTATTTCCTATCAACTTCAAAACTAGCACGTTTCTTTTCTTCCCTTATAACAGCAATGTTGATTTTTTTATCATTTAATTAAAAATTAATTTGTCGTTCTATCACTGGGAATTAACATTATTGTTACCATTTTCAAAAACATTTTGATTAAATTCAAAAGTGACTGAGTTTCAAAAAAAACTCACAACTGATGACATTTTTGAGCTAATATTTAAACTGGTTGCAATTTATTGCATTTTACTACTTTTCTCCGGATATCTACCAAAGGAGAGAACAAGATCTCATCTATTTTTAAACTTTCCCTTCAGGTGTTAGATTTAATCAGGTTTAAATCGTATAGCACAGATCAAATAAAAACACGTGTTTGAACTCAAAGCTTCAGAAAACTTGAGAGTGGTTTTGCCAGCTGAGCCAACTGTGGAAGCCTCTGCAGAGTTAGGAGCTTATCCTTTCATATGCACCAGTAATGCAATTTCTACCTAGGGAAATAAGTCTTGGGATGTCTTTTCCTGTGATAGTGCCTGGTAATCACCTCGTCTCTGGAAGGCTGACTGCATGCAGAACAGGTCTGTAGTTTCCCTGGTGACCACCAGAGAAACTCTCACAACTCGTTGCTGGGCTCAAGGGGACTGCTTGGAAAGTCTGCAGGTATCGAACAGCTATCGTTTGATGCGAACAAGGTGAAGTATCTTATTTGTGAGCTGCTCAGTGCCATGGTTTGCTAACTGTCTGAATTGCCCCCGAAACCGTCTTATGGATCACTGCTGTTTGCTTAAAGCTGTGCTTCCCATTAATTAATGCTTTTTTTTTTTTTTTAATGAACCATCCTGGGGCTGTCACACAGGGCTCTCTGTGTGGCTGGTTTTCATTCCTTCCAGGTAGAAGCCAAAAGGTTTTCACTGCAAAAGGTCAGGGTAACTGCTTGGTAGTGGAGCTTCAGTGTCTGCTTTGAAGGCATTGCACACAAACCATGGGGCCAACAAGAGCCACGAGTGAGGTGTCAGTGATTGAAGGAGGGGATGAAGACTGCTAAGTCTGTTTAACAGACTAAGATTGTCAAGGAGGTGTTAACTTTGTTTTCTTGCAAATCTCTATTATAGAAAATATCTCTTGAATGTTCTCCCTTTTTGAAAAAGATGCAGCAAAATAGAGTAAACAGTCATCTCATCCTAAAAGGGTATTGGTTATCCTCTACATGAAGATATATAGTCATAGTTATTTCTTTGTCTTTAGGGGCTAGAAAGAATAAAGGTGTAGCACTACCCAGAAGTTTCACCAGTACTTTCTGCAAAGTCCCAGGTGAAGGTTTAGATGTGAGAATCCTGGATTCTGCTTCAGAGTTTGGAAGAAAATGCTGGCTCTGATTCTTCTATTCTGTGCCAGTGTTACCTGGGGCCCTTTTCACACCCTCCCTCCAGTTCTGCTCCAATTGTGCTGCTTCCTCAGCTGGTGTGTGCTGGCACCCGTGGCAGAGAGAGCAGTCATCCCCAGTGATCAGCAAGTCCTAACTTTACTTGAGGTCTCCTTAGGCAGCCTCTGCCAGCCTCTCTGCAGTCCCTCTGCCTTCTTGACAGAAGAGGGAGTAGCTATTGCAGATAATTCACCTTTGGGGAAGGAAATTTTATTGTAGATTTAGTTGTTAAAACCACAAAGATCCCAAATAAACCCCTGGGATATCACAGGGCAGATTTCAAAAGGAAGGCAGGTACATATTCCTACAGAAGGATCTGTACTGGTACAGCATGTGGTAATGCTGGACTTCTGCAAAAACAAACCACGGGAGTTTTGTAACATAGCAAATGTGCTTGTCACTAGTCTTGGAAAGGTTACTATGACTTTGGCTGCTAGATAAAAAGTAGAATTACAAGGTTATAAAGTCAATTGACCAAAAGCAAAAACCTTACACGGAAGACTTCAGCTGATGACAAGCCATGACAGCTGGCAGTCCATGTCTTTAACCTTTACAAACTTAAAAACACTTCCAAATACTACAAAAAAATGGATGTAATGTGAGGTACTGCTGTTTCTAACATGCTGATTTGTTCCTTGAATTTACTCCAGTTAAAGCTGGGGGAAATTCTGAGAAAGGGATAGTGATGTCTTTCAATCAAGAGCATTCCCATTTGTTAGCGCTCTTTTTAGAAGAGTAATTGAGCAGGAACATCTTCCTGGGGTTTTGTGCAGAGAGAGCCCCGGTACAATCATGATTGCCTTGACAGTCATTGTAGTAACTCTGGTAGACACTAACAAGGCAGTTCATTCCCTGACGTGATATGATTTTTATTGTGTGATGCTCTTCATTAAGTGCTTTGCACGTTGTGTGAGAGGCGTTGCTTTCATGGCTGATGATGACTCACAGAAGGAGGACTTAGAGGCCCTCGTGTTCCATGTTCCACAGGTGTTGATGTTGCTTTTGGCTTTCCAAATTAGCAAACTCAGGAGGAGCACAGCTGGCTGCGGTTTAAAGACTGGAACCGATCTCAGCTGTGAACAGGGTTAGCAGAGGACAGATCACTCCTCCTTTCTGAAGTGGATGGTGCCTTCCAGTGAGGAGCTGCAGTCACATAAGTTAAGAAACATTCAGTGTGGAGCAGCACTAGCTTCGGGCCAGCAGGCAATGATAAACCCTCATTTCTGGCAGCATATGCCTTCAACGTTTGCGATGGCAGAAAAGCTATTTGAATGATAAATAAGTGGGTCTAGTCTGCGCAGTGGCCAGCTCTAACGTGCTGATTTTTTCACTGAACTTATCTGCACTGCCCAGGTATTCCCTCAGCAGCTTTTTTTCCATGTGATCCTTTTCCCTCTGCATATGTATCCATGTCACTGCTCTAAAGGGATACCTCTGCTTTTGTGACAGAGAGAGCAGTACTTACAACTGAATGGTGATGTCTGAACACAAATTTCATAAAAGTCAAATATTGGGAACCTGAAATATTTCAATTATGTTCATAATAGCTGTCCAGAGTGGTGGTAACTTCGACTGCATATCGTGGTTTTGGCAGGGATGGAGTTGACTCTCTTTTTAGCAGCTGCTGTGGGGCTCTGTTTTGGATTTGAGATGAGGATACTATTGGTAGCGCACTGATGTTTTTGGGCTGTTTCTGAGCGGTCAAGGTCTCTTCTGCTCCTCACACCAGCCCACCAGCAAGCAGACTGGGGGACACAAAAAGCTGGGAGGAGACACAGCTGGGACGGCTTACCCCAGCTGACCAAAGGGATATTTGGGACAAGAGGAAATGGTCTCAAGTTGTGTCAGGGGAGGTTTAGGTTGGATATTAGGAAAAATTTCTTCACTGAAAGGGTTGTCAAGCATTGGAACAGGCTGCCCAGGGAAGTGGTTGAGTCACCATCCCTGAAGGTATTTAAAAGATGGGTAGATACAGTGTTGAGGAACATGGTTTAGCACTAACTTGGCAGTGTTAGGTTAATGGTTGGACTTGATGATCTTAAAGGTCACTTCCAACCAAAATGATTCTATGATTACACACCACATCACATCAGGCTCAGTATATAAAGCTGGGGGAAGAATGTTGAGGAACATGGTTTAGTACTAACTTGGCAGTGTTAGGTTAATGGTTGGACTTGATGATCTTAAAGGTCACTTCCAACCAAAATGATTCTATGATTACACACCACATCACATCAGGCTCAGTATATAAAGCTGGGGGAAGAAAAAGGAAGGGAGAGATGTTTGGATTTAAGGTGTCTTCCCCATTAACCATTACACATGATGGAGTCCTGCTCTCCTGGGGATGGCTGAACACCTGCACATACCACATCACATCAGGCTCAGTATATAAAGCTGGGGGAAGAAAAAGGAAGGGAGAAACGTTTGGATTTACGGTGTTTGTCTTCCCCAGTAACCATTACACATGATGGACCCCTGCTCTCCTGGGGATGGCTGAACACCTGCCTGCCCGTGGCAAGCTGTGAGTGAATTCCTTGTTTTGCTTTGCTTGTTAAACTGTTTTTATCTCAGGTTTTTTTTCCTCACTTTTACTCTCTCCCCGATCCCAACTGGGGGGAGTGGGAGCGGGGATGTGTGGCCCCAGCTGCCGTGGGGTTAAAGGGCCACACTGCACGGGTCCAGAGTTATTTCCATAAATAAGTAATGCCATGAGATAAATATAATTTAGCTGATGTAATAACGCGAGTTGATGTAATTCGGCTATGCCCGTTCCCTAAAAACCTGAACTGGGGGTGGGCGAGCTCCGGCGTGGTTCTGTCACCCCTCCCGGTGGCCACCGGAGGGCGCCCACGCTCCGCGGCCGGTCCGGTCCCCAGCGCTGCCGGCCCCGGGGCAACCCCGCTCGGGACCTGCCGGCCCCGGGGCCGGGTTACAAAAAAATGGATGTAATGTGAGGTACTGCTGTTTCTAACATGCTGATTTGTTCCTTGAATTTACTCCAGTTAAAGCTGGGGGAAATTCTGAGAAAGGGATAGTGATGTCTTTCAATCAAGAGCATTCCCATTTGTTAGCGCTCTTTTTAGAAGAGTAATTGAGCAGGAACATCTTCCTGGGGTTTTGTGCAGAGAGAGCCCCGGTACAATCATGATTGCCTTGACAGTCATTGTAGTAACTCTGGTAGACACTAACAAGGCAGTTCATTCCCTGACGTGATATGATTTTTATTGTGTGATGCTCTTCATTAAGTGCTTTGCACGTTGTGTGAGAGGCGTTGCTTTCATGGCTGATGATGACTCACAGAAGGAGGACTTAGAGGCCCTCGTGTTCCATGTTCCACAGGTGTTGATGTTGCTTTTGGCTTTCCAAATTAGCAAACTCAGGAGGAGCACAGCTGGCTGCGGTTTAAAGACTGGAACCGATCTCAGCTGTGAACAGGGTTAGCAGAGGACAGATCTCTCCTCCTTTCTGAAGTGGATGGTGCCTTCCAGTGAGGAGCTGCAGTCACATAAGTTAAGAAACATTCAGTGTGGAGCAGCACTAGCTTCGGGCCAGCAGGCAATGATAAACCCTCATTTCTGGCAGCATATGCCTTCAACGTTTGCGATGGCAGAAAAGCTATTTGAATGATAAATAAGTGGGTCTAGTCTGCGCAGTGGCCAGCTCTAACGTGCTGATTTTTTCACTGAACTTATCTGCACTGCCCAGGTATTCCCTCAGCAGCTTTTTTTCCATGTGATCCTTTTCCCTCTGCATATGTATCCATGTCACTGCTCTAAAGGGATACCTCTGCTTTTGTGACAGAGAGAGCAGTACTTACAACTGAATGGTGATGTCTGAACACAAATTTCATAAAAGTCAAATATTGGGAACCTGAAATATTTCAATTATGTTCATAATAGCTGTCCAGAGTGGTGGTAACTTCGACTGCATATCGTGGTTTTGGCAGGGATGGAGTTGACTCTCTTTTTAGCAGCTGCTGTGGGGCTCTGTTTTGGATTTGAGATGAGGATACTATTGGTAGCGCACTGATGTTTTTGGGCTGTTTCTGAGCGGTCAAGGTCTCTTCTGCTCCTCACACCAGCCCACCAGCAAGCAGACTGGGGGACACAAAAAGCTGGGAGGAGACACAGCTGGGACGGCTTACCCCAGCTGACCAAAGGGATATTTAGGACAAGAGGAAATGGTCTCAAGTTGTGTCAGGGGAGGTTTAGGTTGGATATTAGGAAAAATTTCTTCACTGAAAGGGTTGTCAAGCATTGGAACAGGCTGCCCAGGGAAGTGGTTGAGTCACCATCCCTGAAGGTATTTAAAAGATGGGTAGATATAATGTTGAGGAACATGGTTTAGTACTAACTTGGCAGTGTTAGGTTAATGGTTTGATTTGATGATCTTAAAGGTCACTTCCAACCAAAATGATTACATACCACATCACATCAGGCTCAGTATATAAAGCTGGGGGAAGAAAAAGGAAGGGAGAAACGTTTGGATTTACGGTGTTTGTCTTCCCCAGTAACCATTACACATGATGGACCCCTGCTCTCCTGGGGATGGCTGAACACCTGCCTGCCCGTGGCAAGCTGTGAGTGAATTCCTTGTTTTGCTTTGCTTGTTAAACTGTTTTTATCTCAGGTTTTTTTTCCTCACTTTTACTCTCTCCCCGATCCCAACTGGGGGGAGTGGGAGCGGGGATGTGTGGCCCCAGCTGCCGTGGGGTTAAAGGGCCACACTGCACGGGTCCAGAGTTATTTCCATAAATAAGTAATGCCATGAGATAAATATAATTTAGCTGATGTAATAACGCGAGTTGATGTAATTCGGCTATGCCCGTTCCCTAAAAACCTGAACTGGGGGTGGTTTTTATCTCAGGTTTTTTTTCCTCACTTTTACTCTCTCCCCGATCCCAACTGGGGGGAGTGGGAGCGGGGCTGTGTGGCCCCAGCTGCCGTGGGGTTAAAGGGCCACACTGCACGGGTCTAGAGTTATTTCCCTAAATACGTAATGCCATGAAATAAATATCATTTAGCTGATGTAATAATACGAGTTGATCTAATTCAGCTACGCCCGTTCCCTAAAAACCTGAACTGGGGGTGGGCGAGCTCCGGCGTGGTTCTGTCACCCCTCCCGGTGGCCACCGGAGGGCGCCCACGCTCCGCGGCCGGTCCGGTCCCCAGCGCTGCCGGCCCCGGGGCAACCCCGCTCGGGACCTGCCGGCCCCGGGGCCGGGTTATGGCAATTAGAGGGACGGCAATTAGAGGGGAGCCGGGTTTTCGGGGTGGGGATGTGCTTGGCGTCAGCAGCTCCTTTGGGTGGTTCGGACTCTGTACGGAACGTGCCTTGGGATTTAAACACATTTCTTCAAGTGCCTTGGGATTTAAACACATTTCTTCCATATTTCTGGTTTCTGGGCTGACATCCCCAGCAGTCCAGCCCACTTAATCAAAACAAATTCCCCAGGATTTCTGTGTGTGCTTCTGTTGACCTAAATAATAAGTAATTGCTAAGATGTTTTTTTATTATTATTATTAATAAAGCTCCCATGAAAATTATTTAAGCCTTTGTTTACTTGCTAGATTCTTTTCCAGCTTCAAACCCATTCAAATATATTTAATTGCCCTCAAGATATTAAACTTCTTCCTAGAAAATAGTGTCTAGAAAAGATAATATAGTCCTTGATGTGCCAACACTTTTTTTTTTTTACTTCTCGACCAGCAGCTGAGAGTTTAAGTGAGAGCACTTAGGCAGAAATACCACAGATCTAAAAAGTAACTAGATTGCAAGAAATAGGTTATGTATAAATCTTGCTGCTCGCAGGAAAAAATATTTTAGAAATGTTGCTGACATTGTGATATAGCTGAGGTTAACAGTGTATTAGATGTTAATGTCACCAGGCTGTTTCATTTCCCAGCACAGCACTTACCATCTCAAATACCCCTGGGATAAACAAAGATCTGTACTATATTACCTCAACAAGTAAAGTCATGGTTCTACCATCACCACCAATTCCACAGGGATGCCCAAACGGAGCCTCATTTTCCTTCTGATTCTCCAGGGCAGGCAGCTCCGAAACACCCAGCAACAGGGTCTCTGCCTCAGGGATGGGAGTCTGAATCAATCAATTCAAAAGAATATTTCTACTCTGTGTGCCCCCAAAGCATTTAGCCTTGTGTAAAGAACATGAGGCTGAAACCCAACCCTCCTCCACCGCTACTGGATCATCCCCTTCCTAACAACTTAGTCTGCATGTATTCTTACACTATCATTTTTCTTGTTTCACAGTTATTATTCCTACAACTGTATTCAAACAGCGAGATAAAGCATTGCTTCCACACACCACTGAGGTGGGCCATACAGGGGTAGATTTGTTGCACTATTTCAACTTGAACCCAACATGTGAAGGGGACACAGCAAATCTGAAGATGTGTTTTGGAAAGTAGTGTCACTAGTTAACTAGTTAAGGTGATAGAATGGCTTGAAAAGGCTCCCTGCCACCTGTGTTTGAGTGAGTGTTTGTAGCTATAAGTGACTTTAATTTTTTTTTTTCCACTGAGAAATACTTTCAATAGGCAGATGGCAGATGTTGACCTTGTTCAGAAGCTATCATATATTTGCAGAATAAGAAACTATCCAGGTTATTAAATACAATGATACCATTTCTGACTTGAGGTAACAAAGGGCAGAACACTTATTGGAGGACTTTACTGGGGAAATATCACCATGTACATCCTATTCTAGTGTCATATATGTGTGGTGCTGGTCACTGTCAGAGACAAGATGATGGGTGAGATGGACATTCATCTGAGGACAGCAGTTGAGGGTCTGTCATCTTCCACTGCCCCCTGGTTTGCCCATTTTGTGTCTTTCACCTTTACAACTTGTATTTTTACTTCATCCCTGGAGTGATGATTTTTGGTCTGATGTTGAAAGCCTCTGACTTTACACATCTTTGTGTAATTAATGTGAATTAATTTGCAATTAGAAACTACTGTTTATGCCCATGCATATTGTGTAGTAATAAGAAGTGGTCAAAATGTCACTGAAAACTCAGAGCTCTCTCATATCCTCAGTGAGCAGTGCCAGTGATTTAGCTTTGGGCTTGAGACATTTTGATGACTTGCCTCAAAATTAGGAGCAATAATATTGCTTTTTAAACTTTTTTAACAAAGTAAGTGTGCAGTATGTGCTACTGGCTGTTGTCTTCTTGTCTAGGCTAGACACTTGTGTAATTGTATGTGTAGTGTATAGATGGACAACTGCTGTTAACAGATCAGCCCTAAGAAGGACAGCCATCATACATCAGTTTCTATAGACCTTTAAGTTGTTTCTTGGTTTATAATCTAGTTTGAGTGGCTTTGAAGCATAGAGTTTTAAAATGGTACTTTAGTAGTCACAGCCGCTGAGGATCTGTTTGTTCAACTGCTTCCATGTTTCTGGCCTCTTTGGCTGAATTTTCTTCTCCTGTGGGGCTGAAACCAGCAAAGTTCTGAATCGCACCATCATGTTCTTATCTAAAGGCTAGTCAACAGCAATCAGGGCAGAAGCTATGTGTGAGGAGATTAACCCCCATAGCTTTGTTGCCTTGCATCCAGGTTCACTTGCTGCTGGTACCAGACTGTCCTTGAGAGTTTGGAGTTGGGAAGAGGGGGGTTGTTTCTTTCCAGTAGCATGTGTCAGAAATCCCAGTCATCTTCTCTTGCTTTCATTCTGAGATGCTTTTTCATGAACCTGTTTTAAGCTTTCTCCTTGTCTCTTTCTTCTTTTCCTTTTGACTGGACACTTCTGCTGGATACTGCCTGTATCCCAACCTGCGGAAGGTTGAACAGAAACTCCTGACCTCTTCTGGTGAAGTTTTCTTGGTTGTTTTTTTTCCTCTTTATCTTCTACCCTTCATTCCCCCCTAGTTTGAGGAGGAGGGGAAAAAAATCCATCTTCAGGAGCACCAAAATGCAGATCACTAAATGTTCTGCTCAGGTTCTGGCAGTGCAGGCTGGGAGTGCCTGACTTGGGATGTCGAGAGGGTCCTGACCTCTCTTGGAAGCCCAGTGGTGCAGTCCTTCACCTCTTTTGCTACCTCAAAGGACTTCCACACCTTCATGAGTTTGTTTGCAGTGCTGTCAGGAGCACTCTTTATGTAGAGGTTATAAGTCCAATGCAAATCACCCCTTTCATCCTTCGGTTTCCTCCTAGAAGCGCTGTACAATAGATGGCTGTCCCAGTCTGAGCCGTAATCCTGGAAGTTTTTTCTGACTTGTGTTGCTTTACAAAGTTGAAAAGAGAACAGCACTATTTATAAGTACATTATGTAAACATTAGCACCAGAGGTCCAGCTGCTTAGCATTCAATTAATTTGGTTCAGTCAATATTGCATGGTACATAGTTTTGTTTGCTCGTATTGTAAACACATCTTGCCCTTGAGTACTTATTTCATTTGACTAATTAAGATCTACTTCTAAGTGCTCCCATTTTGTTGCCAGGCAGGCTCCCTCAATTTCAGATACAGCTGTTGTAGTCGGTGAAAAAGACATTTGAAATCCAGGTCCATCTGGTTTGTGCTCCATCGTGTCTGGCCAAAACCTGCTGCTGTTTAAGGCAGTAGGGCTTCTGCTTTCAGGAGGACTCGGGCTGCATATGAGTGAGGACATGTTGTGTTTCCCACTTATGCCAGCATGGTTTGTGCAAGTACACCTTATATTCCCATGCAATATTGTGTTCTCCTTTTAAAAACGTAATTACTTAATTCAGGTGCTTAAATTTTTCAGAGAGGTAAATACTGAGGTAAGTACGAGACCAGTGCGCTTGGGCTTTTTAGGTAAACGATGAGAATGAAGTTTTCATGGTGGTCTCAGTCACTGTTCTGATACTGTTAAGTAGCTGAATTTTTAATTCATGAGCAATTGTAGAAAGATTTAAAGCTATACTGAGCTGCACGAAATTTTTTGTTCAGGCAAAATTAAGAGTAATTGAATGAAATCCAGTGCTTTTCTAAACAATATTAATTTCAAATAAAAATACCAACTATTTTGACTTTTGAAAAGGAAATATTGACTCTTTTTAGAAAATATTACATTTTTTCTGCATGCATATTTTGCTAAAATAGTCACACATTACTGAATCGATACAATTCACTGTGGAAAAATCCTTGCCTGAAAAATACCATGTTGTTCTTTTTGACATTGTTACAAGACCATCAAAGGAAGTTTAGATTTGACTGTTGTTTTAAAACTTTGTCACCGATCCACTTTACTTCTGTAACCATAAGTAAATGCTAGTTCTGTAGTGCCAAGAAATTGGAGCAAGAAAGTCCTACAAAGAACAAAAACTTAGGAAACAGTACATCCAGGTCTGTACTTGGTAACAGATTTATCACTGTAACGGAAAAAAAATAAAAGGACCTTCAGACTGAAGCTGGTCTAGGTTCTACAGAGATGACTCCCATTGCTTATGAAGGTGGAATGGCATTGACTTCTCTGAGGAAATTTACCTCCACTAAGGCACTGAGATAAGCCACCATCATTTTAAACACCTTGACACATACTGCAGGCCCACAGCTGGGCTAAGCAGCGCAAGCTCCCGGCATTTTTTGGGCTGCCTGTGTTGCTGAGACTGATTTTGTGCCAGCAATGATTAGGAGCAAAATAGCAAAAGTACAGTAGAAAATAGCAAAATTCTGTTGCTCCTGAGAAAACACACCACTTTTCATCCCTAGACTTTAATGCTGTACAGAATCAATCCATCTCCATTTTGCAGGGAGACGTGAAATACATAAAGGGGAAATATAGAAGGAATATATCACTTTACCAACATGTTGCATTATTCATTTCACCCAATACAGGGTATGTAGAGAAATGTTAGACCTTGCTAGTCCGGTATGACTATACAGCTCCAGCCAATAATCAGAATTATAAAGTTGGATGTTCCCTTGGGCAATGAACAGGCTGGGTTCAGGAGCAGAGTATGGTCCTGCACCGAGGACTTGAATGGCTTCTTGGACACCAAGGTGTCCATGATACTGGTATGGCTACCGTTTTTCTTTAAACGCTAAAGAATGAGCAAGGGATTTCTGTGGCTAAAAGTGCAGGCTAAAGTCAAGGTGGGCGAGCTCCGGCGTGGTTCTGTCGCCCCTCCCGGTGGCCACCGGAGGGCGCCCACGCTCCGCGGCCGGTCCGGTCCCCAGCGCTGCCGGCCCCGGGGCCAGGTTATGGCAATTAGAGGGCCGTCAATTAGAGGGACGCCGAGTTTTCGGGGTGGGGATGTGCTTGGCGTCAGCAGCTGCTTTGGGTGGCTCGGACTCTGTACGGAGCGTGCCTTGGGATTTAAACACGTATCTTCAAGTGCCTTGGGATTTAAACACATTTCCTCCATATTTCTGGTTTCCTGGCTGACATCCCCAGCAGTCCAGCCCACTTAATCAAAACAAATTCCCCAGGATTTCTGTGTGTGCTTCTGTTGACCTAAATAATAAGTAATTGCTAAGATGTTTTTTTATTATTATTATTAATAAAGCTCCCATGAAAATTATTTAAGCCTTTGTTTACTTGCTAGATTCTTTTCCAGCTTCAAACCCATTCAAATATATTTAATTGCCCTCAAGATATTAAACTTCTTCCTAGAAAATAGTGTCTAGAAATGATAATATAGTCCTTGATGTGCCAACACTTTTTTTTTTTTACTTCTCGACCAGCAGCTGAGAGTTTAAGTGAGAGCACTTAGGCAGAAATACCACAGATCTAAAAAGTAACTAGATTGCAAGAAATAGGTTATGTATAAATCTTGCTGCTCGCAGGAAAAAATATTTTAGAAATGTTGCTGACATTGTGATATAGCTGAGGTTAACAGTGTATTAGATGTTAATGTCACCAGGCTGTTTCATTTCCCAGCACAGCACTTACCATCTCAAATACCCCTGGGATAAACAAAGATCTGTACTATATTACCTCAACAAGTAAAGTCATGGTTCTACCATCACCACCAATTCCACAGGGATGCCCAAACGGAGCCTCATTTTCCTTCTGATTCTCCAGGGCAGGCAGCTCCGAAACACCCAGCAACAGGGTCTCTGCCTCAGGGATGGGAGTCTGAATCAATCAATTCAAAAGAATATTTCTACTCTGTGTGCCCCCAAAGCATTTAGCCTTGTGTAAAGAACATGAGGCTGAAACCCAACCCTCCTCCACCGCTACTGGATCATCCCCTTCCTAACAACTTAGTCTGCATGTATTCTTACACTATCATTTTTCTTGTTTCACAGTTATTATTCCTACAACTGTATTCAAACAGCGAGATAAAGCATTGCTTCCACACACCACTGAGGTGGGCCATACAGGGGTAGATTTGTTGCACTATTTCAACTTGAACCCAACATGTGAAGGGGACACAGCAAATCTGAAGATGTGTTTTGGAAAGTAGTGTCACTAGTTAACTAGTTAAGGTGATAGAATGGCTTGAAAAGGCTCCCTGCCACCTGTGTTTGAGTGAGTGTTTGTAGCTATAAGTGACTTTAATTTTTTTTTTTCCACTGAGAAATACTTTCAATAGGCAGATGGCAGATGTTGACCTTGTTCAGAAGCTATCATATATTTGCAGAATAAGAAACTATCCAGGTTATTAAATACAATGATACCATTTCTGACTTGAGGTAACAAAGGGCAGAACACTTATTGGAGGACTTTACTGGGGAAATATCACCATGTACATCCTATTCTAGTGTCATATATGTGTGGTGCTGGTCACTGTCAGAGACAAGATGATGGGTGAGATGGACATTCATCTGAGGACAGCAGTTGAGGGTCTGTCATCTTCCACTGCCCCCTGGTTTGCCCATTTTGTGTCTTTCACCTTTACAACTTGTATTTTTACTTCATCCCTGGAGTGATGATTTTTGGTCTGATGTTGAAAGCCTCTGACTTTACACATCTTTGTGTAATTAATGTGAATTAATTTGCAATTAGAAACTACTGTTTATGCCCATGCATATTGTGTAGTAATAAGAAGTGGTCAAAATGTCACTGAAAACTCAGAGCTCTCTCATATCCTCAGTGAGCAGTGCCAGTGATTTAGCTTTGGGCTTGAGACATTTTGATGACTTGCCTCAAAATTAGGAGCAATAATATTGCTTTTTAAACTTTTTTAACAAAGTAAGTGTGCAGTATGTGCTACTGGCTGTTGTCTTCTTGTCTAGGCTAGACACTTGTGTAATTGTATGTGTAGTGTATAGATGGACAACTGCTGTTAACAGATCAGCCCTAAGAAGGACAGCCATCATACATCAGTTTCTATAGACCTTTAAGTTGTTTCTTGGTTTATAATCTAGTTTGAGTGGCTTTGAAGCATAGAGTTTTAAAATGGTACTTTAGTAGTCACAGCCGCTGAGGATCTGTTTGTTCAACTGCTTCCATGTTTCTGGCCTCTTTGGCTGAATTTTCTTCTCCTGTGGGGCTGAAACCAGCAAAGTTCTGAATCGCACCATCATGTTCTTATCTAAAGGCTAGTCAACAGCAATCAGGGCAGAAGCTATGTGTGAGGAGATTAACCCCCATAGCTTTGTTGCCTTGCATCCAGGTTCACTTGCTGCTGGTACCAGACTGTCCTTGAGAGTTTGGAGTTGGGAAGAGGGGGGTTGTTTCTTTCCAGTAGCATGTGTCAGAAATCCCAGTCATCTTCTCTTGCTTTCATTCTGAGATGCTTTTTCATGAACCTGTTTTAAGCTTTCTCCTTGTCTCTTTCTTCTTTTCCTTTTGACTGGACACTTCTGCTGGATACTGCCTGTATCCCAACCTGCGGAAGGTTGAACAGAAACTCCTGACCTCTTCTGGTGAAGTTTTCTTGGTTGTTTTTTTTCCTCTTTATCTTCTACCCTTCATTCCCCCCTAGTTTGAGGAGGAGGGGAAAAAAATCCATCTTCAGGAGCACCAAAATGCAGATCACTAAATGTTCTGCTCAGGTTCTGGCAGTGCAGGCTGGGAGTGCCTGACTTGGGATGTCGAGAGGGTCCTGACCTCTCTTGGAAGCCCAGTGGTGCAGTCCTTCACCTCTTTTGCTACCTCAAAGGACTTCCACACCTTCATGAGTTTGTTTGCAGTGCTGTCAGGAGCACTCTTTATGTAGAGGTTATAAGTCCAATGCAAATCACCCCTTTCATCCTTCGGTTTCCTCCTAGAAGCGCTGTACAATAGATGGCTGTCCCAGTCTGAGCCGTAATCCTGGAAGTTTTTTCTGACTTGTGTTGCTTTACAAAGTTGAAAAGAGAACAGCACTATTTATAAGTACATTATGTAAACATTAGCACCAGAGGTCCAGCTGCTTAGCATTCAATTAATTTGGTTCAGTCAATATTGCATGGTACATAGTTTTGTTTGCTCGTATTGTAAACACATCTTGCCCTTGAGTACTTATTTCATTTGACTAATTAAGATCTACTTCTAAGTGCTCCCATTTTGTTGCCAGGCAGGCTCCCTCAATTTCAGATACAGCTGTTGTAGTCGGTGAAAAAGACATTTGAAATCCAGGTCCATCTGGTTTGTGCTCCATCGTGTCTGGCCAAAACCTGCTGCTGTTTAAGGCAGTAGGGCTTCTGCTTTCAGGAGGACTCGGGCTGCATATGAGTGAGGACATGTTGTGTTTCCCACTTATGCCAGCATGGTTTGTGCAAGTACACCTTATATTCCCATGCAATATTGTGTTCTCCTTTTAAAAACGTAATTACTTAATTCAGGTGCTTAAATTTTTCAGAGAGGTAAATACTGAGGTAAGTACGAGACCAGTGCGCTTGGGCTTTTTAGGTAAACGATGAGAATGAAGTTTTCATGGTGGTCTCAGTCACTGTTCTGATACTGTTAAGTAGCTGAATTTTTAATTCATGAGCAATTGTAGAAAGATTTAAAGCTATACTGAGCTGCACGAAATTTTTTGTTCAGGCAAAATTAAGAGTAATTGAATGAAATCCAGTGCTTTTCTAAACAATATTAATTTCAAATAAAAATACCAACTATTTTGACTTTTGAAAAGGAAATATTGACTCTTTTTAGAAAATATTACATTTTTTCTGCATGCATATTTTGCTAAAATAGTCACACATTACTGAATCGATACAATTCACTGTGGAAAAATCCTTGCCTGAAAAATACCATGTTGTTCTTTTTGACATTGTTACAAGACCATCAAAGGAAGTTTAGATTTGACTGTTGTTTTAAAACTTTGTCACCGATCCACTTTACTTCTGTAACCATAAGTAAATGCTAGTTCTGTAGTGCCAAGAAATTGGAGCAAGAAAGTCCTACAAAGAACAAAAACTTAGGAAACAGTACATCCAGGTCTGTACTTGGTAACAGATTTATCGCTGTAACGGAAAAAAAATAAAAGGACCTTCAGACTGAAGCTGGTCTAGGTTCTACAGAGATGACTCCCATTGCTTATGAAGGTGGAATGGCATTGACTTCTCTGAGGAAATTTACCTCCACTAAGGCACTGAGATAAGCCACCATCATTTTAAACACCTTGACACATACTGCAGGCCCACAGCTGGGCTAAGCAGCGCAAGCTCCCGGCATTTTTTGGGCTGCCTGTGTTGCTGAGACTGATTTTGTGCCAGCAATGATTAGGAGCAAAATAGCAAAAGTACAGTAGAAAATAGCAAAATTCTGTTGCTCCTGAGAAAACACACCACTTTTCATCCCTAGACTTTAATGCTGTACAGAATCAATCCATCTCCATTTTGCAGGGAGACGTGAAATACATAAAGGGGAAATATAGAAGGAATATATCACTTTACCAACATGTTGCATTATTCATTTCACCCAATACAGGGTATGTAGAGAAATGTTAGACCTTGCTAGTCCGGTATGACTATACAGCTCCAGCCAATAATCAGAATTATAAAGTTGGATGTTCCCTTGGGCAATGAACAGGCTGGGTTCAGGAGCAGAGTATGGTCCTGCACCGAGGACTTGAATGGCTTCTTGGACACCAAGGTGTCCATGATACTGGTATGGCTACCGTTTTTCTTTAAACGCTAAAGAATGAGCAAGGGATTTCTGTGGCTAAAAGTGCAGGCTAAAGTCAAGGAACAGGCTTTTTAGGTGGTTGATGTACAAAGTCTGCTTGGTGTCTGCAGCTTTGTGTGGAGGCAGGCACGCGGCGCACACACTCATTAGTGGACTAATACGAGATGTTAATGGAAGAGCAAGTGCTCCTTAGAGAGAGAAGGTCCAAGGTCTTACAATCAAAGGATGCTGAATAATTTTCTGTGCACTTCATCCTGTTGATACAAATTCCTGTCCACAGTAAGTGTGTGAAATCTTTGAATCACAGGTTCTGTTGCTTTGACCCTAACCACAAATTCAAATAAGGCAGTCATGCTCTGTGTGGTTGGGATTAGAAATGGTAATATGTTAAATAACCGTGTGTTTTCTCAGGAAGAACTCTCCGTAGGTAATTTCGTGTACGTAGGCACTTGCAGAATATAAATGAAGGAGAATGGAGATAGATTGGGGAGGAGATTAGCCATATATTCTGAGTTAAAAGTAAGTCATTGAGGGTATTAGCCAAAATTGCACCTTACCAGCAGGAACAGATATACTGGATAGCACTCCAGTAACCTTTAGGTGCTGCTTCATTAGCTCAGATTTGTGCTTAGAGTGGCTGTGTAGCCTTTCCATTTTCCCTGGCCATCAGCACTATGCAGCCCTGATTCTGGTGTCCAGTGTGAAACTAATCATTGTCTAACTCGGTCTCCATCCACATGCTGATGGAGATTTGTCCCTTGTACAAACTGGGCTTGCACTCCAGTGGCACCAGCTACTTGAAAGACTGAGGGGGACAAACATGCACCTCTGCACAGATGGTTCCTGCATGGCCAGGGAGATCTGGGCTGGCACTCTGGGGAACTTGGTGCTGCAATTTCCTGATGAACTGAAGGGCTGCCAATCACCAGAAAAGATAAATTCAGCAAAAAATCATATCATTATGAATGAACTCTTCAAACACAACTGAATTGCTCAATGTTTTCTTCTTGAAGTTTCCCAGACACTGTGGTTTGCTCATAAGGATGGTTACGTTGTCCAGGCTACCCCTGCACTTAGTATTTGTTGCTTTAAGTTTATGAGGATGATGAATAAGAAAATAAATAAAGCTGTTGGAAGTGGTAGCAGAAAGCTAATGGAGGAAGGATTAATAATTTTATCCAAAGGACTCCATTGTGGTCTCAGTTCTGTAGAGCAGATTCCTGAGCCCTGGAGGACTTAAATGTAAGAATAATGCTGCTTAATAAAACAGCTCCATGCTAGTGTTGTGCCAGGTCAGGTAAGCAGTCTTTCCACATAGAGACTCGAGGCATTGTGTTTTGTTTATTTGTGTTATTATGGTGCCAAGGAGCTACAAGTATAAATAAAGACACAGAGTGCATAGGCACTGAACAGAAAATTTCTCAAGATTTATAATATCTGTAAACTCGGGTGCATTTGGGGCAAGGCTTCATTCTCACAAATTGACATGGATCCATGAGTACCAGAATCTTCCAGTTTGTTCTGGGCTTTGTTTGTTTTATATGGCAATTCACACCTTGGCAGAAGACAAGTAAATATATAAGCTGTACTTATGGCTGTAGCATCCTAGGAAAATTGCATTATCTCAAAGCACAATATGCCAGCTCTTCCAAAAATGTGATATGACCAGGCACAGAGATTATTTTTCCTGCTGCTCTGACTGCAGAAATACAGACTCATTTAAGAGCACAGCTGTTTCCTGAGAAATCAGCTCCTTCTCGAAATGAACTCTGATTTTTGATAAGCAAACCAAGCTTTTCCTTTTGCTGTCCCCCTGGCTGAGGGCTGTCAGAGGCTGAAGACTGAGAGCTGGTGAGGCTGTGCTGGGAGGTGACCTGGCCCCAGCTTTCCTGTCCTCTAAGGTCACCAGGGGACAGCCTGGGCCCTGTGTTGGTACCTCTGAAGCTACTGAGATGGCGATAAAATGAGAAGAGCAGTCAGTGAGAATAACTCTATGTTCCTCCATGTGAAACAGAAGAGTGCTGAAGATGTACCAGGCAGGTGACTCGGCTAATTTCATGTGCTCACGCACTGAAATCATCGAGTGTCAAGTATTTGCCATTAAAATCTATGCATCTATAGAGAAACAAGCCATCCGTCTTTTTGAAAATTAAAAGGAAGAGACATATAGACTATACTATCAGCATCTGAGTAACTTCTAAATTTGTGTGCACTGTGAAAATATGTTGTGAAAGTAAAGTAACTGGTTTATAATCCTCTGGGGAAAGAAATCTTTCTAAAATGTGGAAACAGAGCAGTCTCTGTGGCTTAACACTAGTGTAGTGTGAAGAATGAATTATTTTAGCTCAGTGACTGACTTTTAAGTCGTTCCCTACCACTCATCTTTTAAGTGAGCCAAAAATACATTTTAAATTTTGATGTGAAAAAAATGAAACACGCAGTCCTGTTTGGTTAATTTCTCAGTTTCAGTATCAACAAGCTATTTGTGAATCTGCCTCTCGGAGTGTCTGAAAAAAACAACTCGCTCGGCTCCACGGCTCTGTGCTAGTCTTTCTCTCCCCGTGATGTTTAAATCTGCTGCAGTGGCTGCTCATGCCGTAATTTTTAAAACCTCTCCTGTTTTGCTGCCCGTGTGTCCCCTGCAGCTCAGAAGGATGGGGTTTTGGCTGTGTTGGAACCTAATGGGGGTCCACAGATCACCAGAGTCTCCCCAGGACATCCTCCCGACAGTGACCTTGCAGCGATACAAGCCCAGAGTGTGCATTCTGCACAGGCTATACAGGGCGCCCCAGGGTGTATTACCTGAACATCTTTAGAAATGATTGAAGAGTGTTGCAAATTGCAAAATGTGTTGCCCGGAGAGCAGTCACTTTGCTGTCCCAATGGGCTGTGTATGGGACGACAGCATCAGCCCGCGTGTGCTCATCTCCCTTCCTGCTGTTGCTGGGATATTTCCTCTGGTACTGTCCTGCTTGTTTTATGAGTGTGCTGTGATAATGGGTGCTTTTCTGTTTTTCTGGTGTTAACTCTTCTCTTGCCAGGGTTTCTGGCAGCTGGCTGTTTGAATATGGCATTCGATCCATGGCAGAGCCCTTGTGAAATAAGGCATTTTGTGCATGTCGTAGAGCAGGCAGCAATGGGAGTACAGAAGAAGGCATGGATGGAGACCCACCTGCACACTGTGAGTTGGATGAAATGCTAAGAACCTCGTATCGCTTATGGCTGGCAGATTAAGCCAAGGTAGGCAGGCAGAAACTCTTCTGCCTTTTGCATTCAGTTAGTTAAGCTCAGCCAGATCCCACTGTTTGAGTGATCTAAGTTTTGGAACAGGTACTTCACCCTCTCTCTTCATAGTCCACCAAGTCTGAAAGAAATTTAAGGCTGAGTATGTATATTTAGAGCAATTAAAGGAATTGGCCAGAAACAGAAGAGAGTCGAAGTGGAGAAAATGAGTTGTTTTTTTCCCCAGGGTTTGCAGGGAGAAGCAAACCCATGGGGAAATGACACATGCTGGGACAGGGGTTTATGGCTGACACGTCTCGTAGGGGAGCAGGGGGTGTCTGACAGGCGAGGGAATGAGAGAAGCTCTTCACTTCATGTGGCAGAACCTAAGCAACTGTGTGGAGTGGGACCTGCCCTCATTAGAAACATCAGAAAGATGGAATCTCTTAAAAAAAGGCAGAGTTGAGCGTCCTTCCAGCCTTTTTTTAACCAGTTGCCCTGCAACTGGTTTTTAGAATACTCTGAGCAATTAGCTCCTTTGGGAGGGGAGAAATTATCCTTTCTGTGGAAGCAATTTGATATGCTTGGTGAGAAGAAGCAGGATGAGACCAGATGCCCTTTCAGTGATTTTGGATACTTTAGGGAAAAGACATGAGTGGATCCAGCTCAAAGCTCCTGCTGCCTCAGGTACCAGCACAGTCATATTCATTAGTCAATTTTTATTGCCAGGCATGAATAAATTACTGGATATCTGGTGCCTGCAGACAGGCAAAGGAAAAGCTGTTTGGGAAAGCTTGGATTTAAGACAGGTTTTTCATCTCTAATAAAAATAGCCCTTTTTGTTTGAGGTGTAGGTTCTTACATCCTTGGTAGTTCAAATGCAATCATACCCTGGATCAATGCAATCTTGTCTCAAGCAGGGAGCTGTGATAAATCTGTTCAAATCTCATTCTGTCAGACCAGTCTGTGCCCACAGAGGTGATAATGAATGTTTAGGTATGAAAACAGTTGTTTTTTCTGGCAGCACACTATGCAGAGGTTCAAGTGAAGTATTTTATTGATTCACTTCAAGTCAGCTGTGCTTTCATCAAAGCATTACATATATTTAGTGTGAGGTCTATTTCTGTGTGAAACAGGGACAGCCATAAAAACAATGGAGTCAAGGCAGAATTGCTATTTTCTATCCTGTAACCAATGAAATAAATCTTCTCCTTTTCCCCGGCTTGCTCTGTTCAGCTTTCTGTGGGCTTGCTTGGTTCTCCCACACCAGTGAAGTGGTTTCTAAGAGTGCTGCTGACGAGGCTAACGCATGGTTCAGCATTGCAGTGTCAATCCCTGAATCATGCCGCAGCATCACAGTTGTCATAGAGACACGGATTTTTGAGACCAAAGGGACAGTTCTCATAATCTGCTCAGACTGGTTGTAAAACACATAGTAGCTTGCCAATAAGTAAATAACTTTGCCAAACTGGAGTGCAGCCTGGCCCTCCCTCTCCTGTGACAGTGAAACACATTTCACTTAAGTTTGGGGGATGCTGGAAGAGAAACCCCAAGTGGGGATTTAATTTATTGTTGGAGTGGTGCTGTCAGCACATCATTTTCTTCCGCTGAGTGAAAGCTTAGTCCACAAGGTCGCACTGTGAGTGTGATACTGGTGACTTCAAAGGGGAAAAGAGCATTAGAGGAATAACAGTATCCTGTCTTATCTTTTAGGTGGTGTAGTGAGGTCAGCAAGTGGTAGTTGCCATGAGGGATACTGGAGTGGGGCGGCTGCGAGCGGTCAGGAGTCTCTGACGGACAAGCACCGGGTGATTCAGCTGCAGCAGTTTGATGCTGCTGTCTCCAGTCACTTGTTTCCTCCATCTGTCTGCTCCGTTGTCACCCGAGATGTGTGTCTGCACCTCACCCATTGCTGGTCCAGAGCCTGCCGCAGCTGCTGCCGGGGACGGTGGGCTTGTGCCAAGGCACTGGGTGGTTGTAACCCTTGCCAGAGGCTACCTGGTGCAGCAGAACTAACAGCTGGGGGATTTAACATCTTAAATTGCCAAGCTGACATCCCTCAGAGCTCACGTGAGAGTGCCGGGCTGCCTGGGTAACTGCCAGCCAAGTATTAAGTCTCCTCTGTCCCACTATATGCTAATCTGTGAGAAATGGATTGTTACAGATCCCAGCTCCGCTGAGGAAGCAGTTCCAGTTATAAAATCCCTTGATTTTATACACAGAAGTTTCCAGTGGCCATCACGGTGTTAGACACTGAACCAGGTGTAAAGGCTCTGATATGGTCTCCCCATCTGTCACTGCAGAATTTGGAATAAGGTGGACTGCTTGAGCAAAGCCATGAAAATGTGAGTGAAGGAACATGTGCAACCAAAATGCTCTCCTCCTCCTAAATGTACACATTTCTCTGGCTGTCAGCTATGCAGACACAGCTTCTGCAGTGCTGTAAGATAGCTTCAGGGAAGCTGGAAATGTAATTTTTTAATGAAAATAATCTGCTGGCTCAATATAAGCATGTATTATCCCTGCATTGACTGCTCTGCTGGAGGGGTTTGATAATGGGGCAGCTTCTGTGCTTTTTTCCCCATTCCTGTGTGGCACAGTTGTTTTGCTGCTATTTGCGGTGCCTTAAATTACTCACTAGCAAGTGTTATTAAGGGACAACTCTTAGCACGTTATATTTTTTTAGGGACTGTCTTTGGCTGATTTCCACAGCATCCCTGTGAGGTGTAATGACTCACTGCCTGTCTGCTCACCAATAGTGCTATGTGCATCTGTTCTTCCAGTCGCTTAAGAGCAATTCATCTGTGGTTCCTCTAGAGTGTGCTCCTTCTGCAGCAGGAGTAAGTGTCTGCCTTTTCAAGGGAACTCCAGAGAAGACCAGGTTGAGGGTATGACTGTATGGGTGTGCTCTGGCACTGCTGGAGAGCTGCACAGCTCTTGTGGATGCTCTGGGGAGCACCGAGCTTGTGGAGGGCTAAATCTGTATCCAGCTTCCTGGGTTTAGAGGGGAGGAAGCGCCTCAAGACAGGGAGAGGACTCACCCAGATGCCTCCTTCCTACTGCCCTTTAGGGATGAAGGAGATCCTGCAGCTCTCACGTTAAGGGGGAACAGGGAAGGAAGTTGGGGGCAACCTGCAGCAGCTTTCTGACCTCACATTCATGCAGTCTGATGCTGGATGAATGGGTGAGACTGAATGAAGGAAGCAGAGAGGACTTCAAACACAGGGAGGCAGGACGGTGCAGCGTGTAATGCTTATGAATCCCAGTGAAAAATCTGTTAACCAACACGCTTTCCAAAGGATGCTGCTCAGGGAACCACTTGGCAGCCCTAGTGTCCTTGTACATGGAATTAGAACAGGTAACAATCCTGATTTGCTCAGGAAGTTCAGGGGTTATTTAGGGGTATTTAATGATGGTGTGAGGAACGTGTGGTCCATCTTGGCCGTGGTCTAGTCTCTCAGCATCGGTTTATCTGTTAGGCTTTTGCTTGCTGTCTCTATTGCACAAACTGCCTGCGATTGCACCTGCAGGTGTGAGCCATGCATTTACATCTGCAGGAGAGTGGAGACCAGGTTAATAATAGATATTTTGCATGCCCATACAGACCTTTGTCTTGGGTTTAATATCCAGCCTGTGTCTTTTGGTCTAAATTCCCAATTGTCTTGTGCATTTTCTACAGGTGTTAAACTCTCCTCATAAACATTTATCTTCATTTCTGAGTTAATTTACAGTGTTTCTGCGGATCAGATCTAATTTAAAGGGTGGGACTGAGGAAAGGGCCATTCACTTGGAACAAACATTTGAAACAACTAATAAAAAAGCAGACAGGGAAAATTCTCAGCATGAGTTGCAGTGGTTTAATTGACAAAGTGGAGCCATGCCAGTTTTCACCAGCTGAAAATCAGACATGTTACTCCTATGTCAGATTACCTGCTGCTGAGAGCTACTAGATTTAGGGCTATTAGTGTTGCAATGATTTACACATCCATACAGGTCTTTTTTCTGTCTATATGTGTTCAATTTAGTTTATTGTTTTCTTTCTGCATGCATCAGGCTTGCAGGATTACTGGCAGGATAAAAATGCTGTTAAGAAACAAAGTTAGGATGAAAAAAAGGTCAATGTTACTGTTGTTACATTCCTGCTGAAGCCATCAAGGCTGTAGGTAGCAGAAGAAGAAATTCAGTGGCAATGGCAACTTAGAGCACATTTCCTCAAAGCAGCGATTATCATTCAGTGCTGGTTTCCATGAACTGTACTGTTCTGGAAGCTGGTATCCTGTGGGTTATACAATATAAAAATGAACAAAATCACTGTCCAGTGCTTTGAAAATGGTCTGGCAGTGCACACAGGGCACAGCATCTGTCTATCGGTGAGAGATGCTGCTTGCTGTTACGTGGGCAGTTCCAGGACTGCTTAGTGCTTACAGCACCATCTTCCTTGCTCCCTTTATTTAAGGAACAGTAATGCCCTGGGGGTTATTTAGTTCCTGCCTCTTCCAAAACTGAGGTGGATAAGCCTTTCTTTCAAAGGGATATTTTTTAACTAAGAAAATATTAACAAATTGATTGCCATCCTAGCTCTGTGAGGGTTTGTATCCTGGCACAACAGAAAGCTGAAGGGTGATGCAGGAGCTGGAAGGAGAGGTTGAGGGTGGGAATCTCATAAACTGGTTCCAGCATGGAAGAAAATGTCATACGCCTAATGCATGTGGCACTAACAGAGAGGTGGTGGTCATGGTTATTGCCTCTTTATTCACCCTCTCCACTCTGTCCCCTGGTAGCTTTCAAGGGGATTAACAGGCACTGCTAAGTGCTGAGTACTCAGGACAACTGGCTCACTTGTACTCAAATACCTAAGAGAGAAGTAGGCAGCTCTTCAGAACCCTGTGCTTCTGCCAAGTACAAGGACAATAACTTTCAAGGGGTTTAGACTTGCAGAGGAGAAAAGCTATGGTGCATTAGAAGGTATATTTTAGGTGGAGAATTGTCAAAGACGCCAGTGCTCCTGACACATCTACTACCTGTGGGCTTTCAGTAGCTGACCACTGCTCCTGACATCTACTACCTGTGGGCTTTCAGTAGCTGGTGGTCGTGTTTGTGCTTTGGGGAGGTCACGCAGTTGTTAGGAGAACTGGTCTAAATACTCACGAGAAGTGATGCACTCCGCCAATTTTGGCCTGTTTGCAAATTGTGAATAAAGATTTTGTTAATTTCTGTGGATCAGCTCACCGAGTATTAGCGTGTCAACATACGTATATTTGGAGACATGAATTATTTATAGCAAGTGTTCAAAAGGTCTGAAAAGCAATTTTCTTTTGGGGATATGTGACTGGCCACATGAGTGATACGGTATTCTCTCATCCCCGATTGTGTTAGCATTTTAATTGCTTATTCCATCTGATGCTCATTTTGATTCTTGATGAGGTCTCAGTGGTAGTATCTCAGTCCATTCTCACCGAGCATTCATCCCTACGAAGCTTTGTTTATGTGAAAGCTTGGGAATAACGAGTTATGAGCCAGTCAGGTGTCAGCCTGGTTTTGTTATCTGGGCTGACAAATGCTCCTGTAGTTTGATCCTCTTGAGTCACAATTGGGCTGGAGACTTCAAAGCAACTATCTCCCAGCAAATGAATTCTGGTATGAATTCAGTATGAAAGCAACTTCAGTATGAAGTTGTCCATTTTGATTGCTGTGGTACTGAATATATACATCCATTTCCTCTGCTGATCGGATAGAAAAGTTACTGAATTTTGAAAATTTTTGAAAATTAAGAAATGAGTTGTTCTCCAAATGGACCCGTCCCGTGCCTGGTTAAGCTTAAGATAGAAGGTGAGCAAAGCAGCAGAAAACTGCTTTGTGCCAAAAAGGGCAGAGAACTGCAAAGCCCAAGGATGAGCGTGACAACTGTGCAGCTTAATGAGTGGCTCTGTAGGTGGATAATGAGATTTGGCCAGAGTTTGCACCAGCAGAAGGTAACTGGGGAGACCAGCAGGGTGATGGGCAGCACTGGAGAGGGAGGTTACAATTGCCTGCTGCCTCTGCTTCTCGGCGATGAGAAGGAAATGGCTGTATACGTGTTCCTACACAGGGGTGTGGGGTGAACTTAGAGCAATGCAGGTATGGACGGGGCTAACAGAAAGCAGACATACGGGGAAAGTTGAT
Organism: Calidris pugnax; assembly: GCF_001431845.1. NCBI lineage: Eukaryota > Metazoa > Chordata > Aves > Charadriiformes > Scolopacidae > Calidris > Calidris pugnax. The sequence continues at coordinate 360,446 of NW_015090779.1, forward strand.
GCATGTTGGTCTAGCACAAGGATTCATGCTGTGCACATCGACCTGGCCCAGCTTGCCACGCTACTGCCTCTGCTGCGGGGTGTTTTCTACAGTGCACAACCACTGTGTCCTTCCAGAGACTTGCACGTGTCCAACGGTGGACAGAGAATAAGCTCTTCTGGTGACTTGGGGCAGCAGCTGCTGAGGTGTTGCACAGGGAACCTTAGCAACAACCCTTCCTCCCTGCTTCTCCTTCCCAGATGTCTACCTATGGTGCCAAAACATGAGGATCTTAAAAGTAATAAACACCGTTTTTGAATCTCTGAAGGAATAAATGAGCAGGTTCTGTGCAGACAACGCTCTGTAGTAAAAATAATTTTCATGAAGCCTACTGTGAGTGTTTACATGACTGAAATCTTTTGCTGGTGAAAGAAAAGGTTTGTTGTTCTCAACCTGGCAGAGAATTTCTAAAAATCACTATAAAATGACATTCCATGAAAAGAAGCAAAAGCAAATAATTCTGGGGGAAACATTTCAAGGTTCTTACCAAACAATTTAAAATCTAAATGAAAAGCTGCACCTCCACCGACTTATATTAAGGCTGATACTGATTACGCACTTACAAAGAAACAAAATACTTCGTTATGGAGAGTAATTTTGAAGGTATGTGTCCATTTCAGCGCTTTAAATAAGGCAATTTTCTGGTGCCATCAAGTAGAAATTATAAACTAGTATAAACATTGGGCTGAGAGCCCATCTTGTCTCTCAGCAGTGCTCTAGACTGACTGAATGCTTTTTTTCGGTGCCTAACAATCGCCACCTCACAGATATATTGAGATATCTTACACTTACATATATACAACTGACAAAAACCTCCTCAGTCCAGAATTAACTATTTCCCAGCAACATTTTTTAAGATTTAAAGTGATTTCGTCTTCTTTGGTTTAGACTTATTTATTTTATATTTGTGTTACAGTACTATTAAACTATTTATACATTAATATTCCCTTGTTTTGACACTGTGAAAAGTTTTTATTTGTCAAATCTAAGCAACTGAAGACTAATGGAATCCTTTTGAAAACTGATGATGTGAGGTTTTGGGGATTTTAACCTCTTTTCAGTCCACAGCAAAATCTTATATCATGAGCTTCTGCAGAATGGACTTCTGAGAGCTTTTAGTTCCTTGAATGTGATGTGCTACAAACAATGAAAACATCACTTTTGTTGATGACATAGGTGTTGGCAAATTATTTTGGTTAATCCTGGATCAGCTTGTTTCTCTGTTTATTTAACACTTCAAACTATCCATCAAAATGGAGGTTTAAATCCTAAAGTTGTTCTTTCTCTGCAGTAAACTGAGCTGTACGTTAATCCTTTCTAGAACCTCATACTTTAAAGAGAAATATTATGACCAAAAAAACCCACTTAACTCTAACAGTGCAACGGTTGTAATGTGAAAAATGGAAATTCTCGTAAAACTGCCTCATTACTTTGCCTTGGAGTCTATGTAGTTTTAACCAGTTTGTTTAGACTGACTGCTTTGTGGTGAGTTTGACCAACTGGTCCAACTTGCAGCTGGTTTGACCAACAACAGAATAAAAATTATTTTAAAAAACCTTGATAGGCATTTCTCTAAAGACTAGCATTGTAAAAGGTATAAAGACATGTTAATGACAAACATTTGCAAATGCAGGCCTTGATCTTGTGCTCATGGAAGACAATGGCAAAGCTTTCATTAACCTTGGTGCTGATGGATCAATTTGTTTCCTTTTATTACCTACCAGTGTTTTGGTAAGAATAATTGATCAATCCTCCCACCACCACATGGGGCAAATGTTAATCTTGATGTGAGAGATGAACTCACCGGGGTAAGGTAATTAATTCAGGTTCTGTGGTGATTAGGCGCTGAAGATGGACAGTTACTGTCCTCTGGTCTAATCATCAAGAAATACTCTTATCCCTTCCTCAACAAGAGTTTTTGAAAGACATCTTACAAGCTTTGATCAACCAATATTGTGAATTAAACACATTTTGGGGTTATGTATTATAGAAATATATTGGGTATGTTCTGTGTGCAGGCTCACTGGACACACAGTTTTGAACAACTTGCTCCTGTTTTACCAAACCTGTGAATGGCTTTCAATCCCCAGCTGCCATTTGGCCAACCCTCTCCCTCCAGTAACTTACAACTTTCAATTTCTAGTGTGCAATTTTGTTCATCCAGAGGATATCTGCGTAGATCCATCATGCAAGCAGCTGTTGTTGTGATCCTGCAAGAGGAGGGTGAAAAAAATAATGAGATTTGGAACTACACTTTAGTTTGAGAAGGCAAGATTTTCTGTAGTGGTTTTTCTGTTTCTTTAAATACAGAATGGATATACACATGGATTCCTGACACACAGGGTTTAAACAACTTGTAAAGCACCATTAAATAATTTATATAGCACATTACAGTGGTTACAGTAAAGTGTCAAACCATATGCTGAATATTGTAGAGCAGGATTTTGACTGAAAACTTTATGAGCAAAAGTGTACAGTGTTCTGAAGAACATTTAGTGAGATTTCTACTTGGACATGTTATTTTTAATGTTCTTAATTCAGACTTCTTCAAATTGTTTTGCAAATTGTTTTATTTATAACTAGTACTGCTGGTTACTTTCTTTTTTCATTTTGTTGTCACCTACTGCTGTTTTAATTTTGTCTGATGGCTATGTGCGTTTTCATCCATGCTGTGGAAATATTGGTAATAATATCTAACTCATTATTTTTATGGTTTCATAATCAGCTTATCATTAACCATGATAATTGAAAACCACCTCTTAAAAATGTCATGATGCAGTCAAACACTTGTGAAATATAACATTGCATGGTAGTTACTCAATGAACATGGAGAGTAGCTAGGATGCCAGCTGGATCTTCCAGATCCTTGCTCCTTCTGGAGGCCAGGTGAGTTGATACTCAGTCCCTGAAGGTATTCTTCATAGCCTAAGCTATGCCTTTTTGCAAGGCAGTTCCTCTCCTTTTGTTAGACTGGAATTCACAGAGCATCTAAGCAAACATCTGCTGATAAACCTGTGACACTTGGGAGGAAGGTGAAGTGACTGCACGAGGATAGGGGTTCAAATTATAGCTCCTTTAAAAGCTGTCTTTAAGAAAGACACTCATAGTGGTGCTTTCAAACTCACAAAAGTGAGTTATGGTGTGCGTTTGCCTTTTTTTCTGATAGATGGGTTCTTAAATGCTTATAAAATTTCTGAAGTTGTTAATGGGCAAACTTAGCTTGTAATTTTATGGGTTTCTCCCTCCCCTTTTCAAATAATTCCTACCTGAGAAAGGCAGATAACCTCTTTTCTTGATCTGGATTTGGTCCTGTTGTTCCAGTTCCATGCTAATTAATGTCACAGGAACACATCTGGAGATTTTACTTTTGATGTGTTGAAAGTCAAGCACACTAACATGCTGTATTGGGGTGATAATTCTTGCTGTCACAGAACTGACAGAATTAAAAGAAAAAAAAAAGCCACATGCTTCCTTACGTGACATGCTTCAAATTATTCTAAGTCTACAAAATCCATCTGTCTACCTGTGTATAAGGACCACCTAGCAAGTGCTGTTGTGAGAACCAGTCCACGAAGCTACTCCAGAATGCTGTGTAAAGTACCATGGAAATGGTGTATTTATGCTTTTCCTCAGGCTGATTTTTGTCACATTAAATTGAATTGTATGTGTCTTAATGAGTTTCGCATTTGTCATAGAAAAGGTTGAGGGCATCAGCAGAGGTAGGACCTCATTAGTTTAGCCGTATACCAAATATACCTTACTGAGAGGCATTGAGAAGACATGCAGTAATCATTTGTCAGACGCCTACTTAATAATGCTTAAGATAATACATAAAAATATACTAACATTAGTCACAGTTAAATGATTTTTAATGAAGGTTTCATAGGGTAATGTTTTGTTCCCAATTCATAAATCAGCCTTTATGGTAATTTAGTTCACCTGTATCAACCAGAATTATTTAAATGTGTGTACAGAAGTAGAAGTTGACATAGTGTTTCCTGGGCCACAGAGTCACCGTGGCCAGTTATTTCCTAATGGCCACTGTACCTGCACTGCTGACTCCTGCACTTTTACATATCCTACATAAGCAGTAGCAATCTGTTATTCTTGATAGCTTCAATACAAATTACTTGTGCAGTAGTAAACAATGCCATTGTTGTATACCTGAGATTTAAACATTCCACTTAATTATTTTTTTCCTGACAGCTGTGGTGTTTTCTTACTCTTTGTGTGTGTGGTGTGTCAGATCACTGCTATAACCCAAGAATGAAAATGAATGTATATGTTACTAAGATGCTGAACCGGTAAGTGCAGGTGGGCTCTGGAAGTAAATACTTGGATTGTGCAGAAGAAAGATAGTAAACCCTTAGTACTGGTTTCTGTCAGCAGTAAGTGATCCAAATCCTAGGACCATAGAATCATAGAATGGTTTCGGTTGGAAAGGACCTCAAAGATCATAGAGTTCCAGCCCCTCTGCCCTGGGCAGGGACACCTCCCACCAGACCAGGTTGCTCCAAGCCCCATCCAGCCTGGCCTTGAACCCCTCCAGGGATGGGGCATCCACAGTTTCTCTGGGCAACCTGTTCCAGTGTCTCACCACCCGCATAGTGAAAAAATTTCTTCCTGATATCTAATCTAAATCTGCTCTCTTCCAGTTTGAAGCCATTACCCCTTGTCCTACTAATCTGCCTGGCCTGTCCATTGGTAATTTCTCATCCTTCATCCTTGCTAAATCACTCCTTGTCTCTGTGCTACAAGGAAAGGTAAACCAGAAACACTTAATCTATGTCCTCTGCTTCTCTTAGCTCTGTTTTGCATTCCCTGTAGGGCCTCCAAAGTAATAGGGAAAATCAAAGGTGGTGGTGGCAGTGAGCAGCTCTTCCCCTCCTGACTAATTTAACCCCTTAGCAGCAGTGCTGAAGGTTCCTGAAGCTCTCTGGTGCCATAGCAAGCAGTTGCTTCCAGGGAAGAGGGGAGGGACAGGGTTTTAGCTGAAGCTTTCCTGGATAAGATGAGACAGGAAGGACAACTGGAGACTGTTGCCTGGCGGGTAGCGGAGGGTGGCTGGCAGGAAGTTTGATGCTCCTGGTTTTCAGCTGCAGAAGAAAGGATCCCGCTTCAACTGTAGACCTGCAACTTTGGAAGTGATACGGTGCCCTGGGCAGGGGTGATGAGCAATGTCTGCCCGAGGATTTGCCAGAGCCAGCTGAGCCTGAGCTGCTCCTGTGAGTGGGAAAAGGCAGGGGGTACCGGCTGGAGGCTGCTCCCTGAAGAGGGGAGAGAGGCTCCAACCTGCCAAAACAGCGTGATGCCTCCTAAACCTCGAGGTGCTTAAACTTTATTAGGAATCTTAGGCTTCCTTGAAAACAGCTGCTTGTAATTGCTTCAGGATCCAGCGACATTCATTACCTGTAGTTCATAAATCTACCTTTCAAGCATTTCTTCCTCCCTCATGATAGATCTCAGCTGTGTAAAATTTTTAATGGCATTTGTGCTCTGGATAACCATGGAACTTGTTTGAGGAGATAAATTAAACCCAGATGCAATCATGGTAATTGCTGTCTCGATGGAAAAAAAAATAAAATCTTTTATTATAGAGTAAAATCCCAAACTTGTTACTGGCAGCACACTCTCAGTGGAGAGAGTAACTGATGGTTTGCACATGCACCAGAAGCTTAAAAATGAAGACATTCAAATGCAGAATACAAGGGTGTAATGGCAGGAAGGGGAATGCAATAGGCTGAAGATGGGGCAGAGCTGCGATAAATCTGTGTTCAAGAGGATTAGTCCTGAAAATCCCTGGGCACAAGCAGTTTGTAGCAATGGTGGAATGTCATGAGGCTCTGTAAAAGTTTAAGTGGAGGACTAATCCTACACTTGAAGCAGAGCTATTTATATCTCAGAGTAAGATATATTACTTCTAGGCTTTTCATTTTTGTAATATGTTTTAAGTTATGTATTTTTCTGGTGTTGGGGTTTTTTTTTTTGTTTGTTTGTTTGTACAGTATCTTTTGCCTTACTATCCTTACATTCTTTAGATTCTTTTGAATGCAAATGATAAAAATGGGATTATGCAAAGAGGACAAGCAGTTAGGTGGAGATACATCATTATGCGACTTAATTTCATTCATGTCAGTCCTCAGACGTTCTCAGATGAAGTTTGAGCTGCCAACAGGCAAGATAAATAACATTTGCAAAAAAGGAAAATTAACTGGGCTTTTTCCCTTAACTGTGGCTTGGGAATCAAGTTATCAGATCCCCTGCTTAGCTTTTATTTTTGTCTGACTCTGTGAATACCATATTCTTACTATCTAATCAACTGGCTTTCTGCCAATAAAAAACCCCCAAAACCAAACAAAAAAACCCCAAACAAAACAAACATGAAGGAAAGTATCAATGTCCAGTATTTGCACAACTGACTTCCTTAAGTAACACTGTCAGAGGATTCGCTGCAGGGCAAGCATATCTTATAGGAACAAACAGTAAACCTCAATATTTTGGGTTAAGTCATCTGTGAGCAGTTAAAGTAAGTTCAGAATGGGTGCAGGAAGTGGAGTTATGGTTCAGTACTTAGAGCATTTCATCAAAATGCTGTCAAAAAGCTGTTCCTCAATTCCTGAAGAAGAAATAGAAGCAGCATTTAAGACAGCAATGACAACTAAATGTGGAGAGGATCAGAGCTAAACAATGCAAATTCTGTTGTGAAACGTTTCCTCCATTTGGAGGACAGGTATCAAATTTTAATATGTTCGTTCTTTTTCTCTCAGTCAACAGACTATAAATTATAAATGTATATGAATATATGATCTGGGATAGACTAATTTTTTTTTTCCTTAAAAAGAAAATAAAATCTTCAAATCAAATGAGGAATAACTATGCTTCTCTTAACCACTGCAGAGCTGGGACTCTAGTACACACTGAAGTAGACTTTCATATCCCATGTAAAACACTGCTTTTATTAAAGCAGTCTTAACTTAACTTCAGTGGTATCAGGGAACTTAATCCCATAGCAACTCTTTGACATCAGAAACTGGCCCCATATCCCTGGTGTAATTGGCCTAATTTTTATGGAACTTGGAAGAATCTTGATGATTAAGATTTAATGGGATGCCTTGTAGGGAGAGTTATTGAAGGAACAGAAGAAGGCAGAGAAAATGTACATTTGAAGGCAGAAAAATGTTAATTAAATCTGCAAATTTTTTTCTCTGTCCATGTAAAACCTTGTCCACGTACAGGGTTTACAGTTGTTGTGCCTGCTGACACTGTAAATTTCCAAGCAAAGCCTGAGTGCTTCTCCCTGGGAGAAAATGTCACTGAGCCTGAAAATATGCCCAACTTCTCGTGCTTGGAAGAGCCTACTCACAGGAGGTATATTTGAGCATTAGCATTATTTGGGTTGATATTGTGTATTTTATATAGTGTACTGTGTACTTGGGAAATCTGTGTTCAACAGTCTGTGTCTTCCTTGTCTGGTCAAATTCTAATAAAGAGAAGTTGCATATATTAGTAAAATTGGGAAGGGCCAATAGGTGGTTCAATAATAATGCTTTCATAGATCTTATTAGAAATTGAGAGAAAAATTGAAATACTGGGTCCTGAGCCAGATACAGTAAAAGATTTAGATACTTAGATTTAGATCTGAGTACATTAGCATATGTAAACCAATTTTTTTTGATAGGAAAATGATTTTAAATTAAAAATGGTAAAAAATTATTTTTTTCCCTTTTGTTTTTTTTTCTCCACAAAATCAGTAGGAAATATAATGTAAAATACATATCTGTAGGGAGACAAGCAGTCAGCTGCTAGGTCACTGTAGTAGACTACACACTTTGAGATAACACTCAAGTTTAAAAGGGAAGGTTTTGTATGGATTTAGGTTAGCAAGTGCAACACACAGTTCCCTTTCATCTTGCTCAGAGAAACTGTAGAGTTGCATAAACATGAAAAAATAAAAAGCATCTTGAGGAAGATGTGTAAAGAGAAATATACATCTCAAAGAGTTAAAGCTGTAAGCAGCTGAGAACAGGGTCTACCAAGAGAAGGGCCAAAAACCTTTATTATACCAGGTAAAGCGACCTGTTCTACTTCAGTCATGCCAAGATGAGGCCAGGAAAAATGTGTCAGACTTTGGGCTTTCTACTGTGTTTTATTGATACCCTGAACGGGTGTTTTCTTGATTTGCCTCTCCCTCATCTTTGGTTTTCATTGAGAAAAAAAGTAATCAAAAAATGGATTAAGATTCAAAAAGAAGAGAATAATTTTTTAAAATTCTGTGTTTTTAAAGTTCTGTGGTGTGCCTTTCTGAAAAAGGTGTATATTTATACGTGCACGAATGCGCATGTGTATGTGTAAATAAAGATGCTATTTATAGTTTGGATTTAGCAGAGGGATTTGGATTTAACACACTCTAGATAAATAAACTGGAGAATGTTGTTTTTGTAATTATTTTAGGCAGAGCTCCCCAGCAAAATGGTGGTTCTACAGTGGTCGGTCACCATAACCTACAGCACAGCCAGCTTCTGGCCAGGCAGGAGCCCACCTGAAATGCAGTCTGTGTCCTGGCTATGGCTCCCGCTGGCCTGCCCTGCTATTGCTTCCTCCTCCCCTGCCACCACCTTCCTCTTCTCCCAGTCTGCCCCTTTAGTTGCCCACACTGGATCTCAGATGAAGTGCAAGCAGCTCAGCAGTAAGGTTGGGAACCTCAGGCATCAAAGTGATGAGCGACTGGGGCAATAGTATCTTAAGCCAGCGTAGCTGCAGCCAGAATTGGACACGTGGTCAAATTCTGCAATGCCTTTCAAAGGCTGAAACATTTTTAAGATGAAAAGAGCTGCAGTGGTCAGGAGAAAAAAACAAACAAAAAACACACTGCTGAAAAAATCAGCAGAAGAATTAACTACAGTGGTACTGCTGGCTGGTGCTGTGGTACAGTAAAGGACTGGGATTCATGCTGAGACCTGGAGGAGTCATTCTGAGTCCGTTGTCTATCCCTGTGTACCCAGTAACATTCCTGAGAGTGAATACACTTGTCAAATGTAGAGGAGGAATATTCAATTTTCTCTGCCGTATAAATACAAATGTCTGCTTCCAAACAAACAAACAAAAAAAAGGCATGAAAAGTTAAGCTACAGGGTGTCAAATCAATCAACTGCACTGGCTTGAAATAAGAATGTTAAAAAAAAAAAAGTCAAAACCCTTAATATAAAAATTCCTGTCCCCACAATGAAGCAGATCTTTGAATGTGAAAGTGCCTAACCCTATACAGCAGAACTCAGCACAACCACAGCCACAAGAAGAGGTTTTCAGCCTCTCACCTTTCAAAGTGTCTGATTCCTGGGAAAAAGCCAGGATTTCTTACGCTATACTATGTGTGCATTCTGGCCAACTTTTTTATATTTTGTTCACACAGAACATAGACTTCTATAGTCAGTGCCAAGTAGAAGTGTCTCAAAGGTTTAGGTAATCTTGGACTTGGGTACAGTAGGCATTAAAATATTCTATAGTAGTATATAGTAGGTGTTAATATATATCTATAAAAGATTTACGTTGGCACGAAAAAGTAATTGTCAGTAAGTTAGTAATCTTTTTTTTTTTTCTTAAAGAAACAAACCCTTGCTGAATAGTCTGATTTAGTCAGTAATTAGTCATCTTTTCTTTTCTTCTTAAAAAAACCAAATACTTGCTGAATAGTCTGATTTTTAGTTGCCAGAACTCTGCTTTAGACAACGGTTCCATAGTACTGTCACAAAATGGGTATGGGGCAAGGAGATTACCCAAAGAGGGGACAAAAAGGCTCGCTGGCTTCTGCCTTCCCCAGGGAGGAGACCCTGAAACTCAGGACTTCGGTGGGAATAGGAGGCAGTGGGGAAGGGAGAGCTCTGATGTGGAGGAGTGGGGGGAGAGAGGTATTGGGAGAAAAGGCCTGTAGGAAAATATTTTGCTTTGGTTGAACTAGAAACTTTTAAAATCAAACCCTTAAGCCAGATAAGTACTTTTTATAGATAAAAATCTTATTTGGTTTGATACAGTGCCTCAGAAATAATTCAGAGTAAAATGAAGATGAATTATTTGCTTGTAAAGATCTAGAAATACAGATTTTTTTTTTAAAAAAAATCACTAAAATGTTACAATGTAACTTTTTAAGTATTAGCAAAAAGCTCTCTTTGATGCTTGTAAGCCAAATTTCAGTGCAATGAGATTTTCTACCACACAGCTATAAAACCATGAAAATAAATTTTATAATATAAATCCCAAGAGAAGTATAACTATACCAGGGCAAACAAGATACTTCAATAAAAAGTGCCTGAGAGTTGGCGCTGGAATTTACTGCAGAAAGTAATTTAGTTTGACAGCACAAGTATGTTGCAAACCAGAAAGAAAAAGAGAGTGAGCCAGATGGGAGGCGCTTAGGATAAAGGAAAGTCCAAGAGGGAAGTCAAGTCTGATAACCAGCTTTCTATCTGGTTTTAATTAAAAAAAAAAAAGGTGCCAAATCTGTAACTTTTTCAGTATCTCTATACAAACCTTCCGAAAGTGACTAAAGGCAAGAAGAGTGATGTTACTACTAAATTCCTAGGTGCAGATAATATCCGCAGACTGAAGTACCCTGCTCAGGAGGGAATAGAGGTCTGCTAGATGGCAGCAGCGATGTTTGTGTCATCTGGTGCCTTCATCTTTTGGGTGGTTTGGTTTTTTGTTGTTATTTCCAAAATAAAACCAAACCAGACACCAAGATGTGTATTGTGTGTGCGTGAAGGAAAGACACGCACACGTTCAGATGTCTCCCCTCCATCGGCAGAAGAGGAATCCAGGCAACTTCTTCCACACCCAGCCTTGTTTGTGGTTGGAAGGCTTCAGGACATTCTTGGTTAAAATGCATGGTAAAACCCAGATTGTTTCTGGGATCAGACATACTCCTTATTGACCCATTGCTGTCTAACTTCCTTGTAACTAAGGAAGATCTTCCTGGATTTTGGAAGCAGGGGTGGGGCTGGAGGAGAATGCTGTCATTTCCCTGTAGGTGCTGTGGGGCTCTTCAGGAGCTGTGACTTCTCATGTAGCTTCCACATGTCAACATTACCCATATCAATGCATCTCAAACAAAAGCAAGGATCAAAACAAATTCTCGCTTTCATATTTCTTGCCTTCTTCTGATATCTGGCCTGTTGGATTTTCCAAGATGGGGTAGTCTGCTCCTTTTCCAGCAGTTGTAGTGTTACCTGTGGAACCACACTGGAAAAGGGGGCCAAAACCCGTGGCTTCACTACTAAACAAACTTGGCTGAGAGACACAGAGCTCTAGTGATTTTAGATGAAGAGAAATGAGGTGTTACAAGCTTTCATGGGTGGCATGGAAACTCCTTCATATCTGAGAAGCTTAATTCTGTCTTGATTTTGTGAAACACGTGTGAGAAACAGAATGATTTTGAATGTGGCATGTCCTCTGACTCTCTGTTATGCAGTTACTACTACTAAAACACAACACCTGTGGGGGATAGCAGAAGGGCAGGGCTCTGAGAGAGTAACTGGGAGCAGCTGGGAGCACAAGGGTACCTGCCCTGTTTTGTTGGTAGTGTGTGGCTTGATGGCTAGCTTCTTCTGGAACTATGAACTGAGTGGGGAGCTGCTTTGGAAAAAAATGGTAGAAATTACAAGTGAGTGCTATACTTATGTGGTTTGCTTTGGTTTTATTTTTGTTGTTGTTTTCTTATTGTTGTTTGTGGGTTGGTTTTTTTTGGTGGAAAATGTTGTGGGTTTTTTTGTGTGGGCTAAGTGTCTTTTTAAGATGTGAAATTATAGGCTTTTTCCTGAAGGTAGGTGAGCCCTACTTCTTTTTTAGCTACAAGAAAGGGGAAATCAGTAAGTAATCAATTGTAGAGAAATTTGACTTTATACTTTTAGGAATTCCAGGTCCTATGTTGTTTGAAACTATGGTCCCTGCTCCTAGGAGAGCTCAACAGAGAGGGAAGGCAGCATTTTCTATAGGGGTCCTGTGGAGAAAAGAAGGAAAAGTAAGAGGCAGGAGGAGCCCTGATGCAAAGGAAAAGAGTCTTCCACTTGAGTCTGGTTGGTTTTATGGCTGCGCTTATTTATAATGAGCTGCCCTATGAAATCTGTTAATGACATGTATCAGCTAGGAGAGACTGCAATGGTAGCAATAAATGGCTTCCTACAGCATGACATTGTACTGCCCTGTGCTTGTAACGAACTGCAAGACCTAATATTCATTAAAATATACTTTTACTGCTTATAGAAAAGATTTTAAATTATCAAGTCTTTACAGACCACCCAAGCGATTCTTAATATAAAGTGTGATTGATTCCTGAAGGTTTTTCTCAGGTCTTTGGTATTCACTGTTTTCCCCTGTTCTCCCATCCTGTCCAGACAGTAAGTACACCTCATTTGTTCCAGGTAGATAGCTGAATGTGAAAACTAATAATTCCAGTCAGCGAAGCTGGCAGCGTAATTATGTCTTGATACATATGTTGTGAGGAAACTCAAGTGCATCTGAAGAAGCTGAGCTGCTGCAGTTAATCTAGTGTGTGCAGTGACTAATTTCAGTGGAATGAAAGTGAAATGAAAATCTTGCACTAGGACCTTAATGAGAGGATCTCTGCGTTTGCCAAAATATTGACCCCACTGGCACTGTAAAGTGTGAATAAAGAAATTGGATTTCCGTTTTGCACATCCATGACTTAGGATGAATGCTGATGTGATTTTTGTGTAGAAAACTGATTGATGATCATCCTCTGTCAATATATCTTAATTGGAAAACAAGATAAATCAGAGAAGAAATGAATGTTTTCTGTGCATGTGGCCCAAGACTGATTCTGTGACAGGGAATCAGTTTAAGGCATGTATTACTTCAAAGAGATTTCTAGTTACAACAGCTTATAATTCTTATAGCTTTTTGAATGAGCATAAATTAATTATAACATTGAAATAAACTTGGGACAGTAGGGTGTTTCTGGTATTCCAGTACAGCTTTTCTGTAGTTCTTATGCCTTATTTTCCTTTGTGAATTGTGCTGTTGACTCAGTTAAAACAAGCATAGGAATAAAAATTGTACGCTGCCATTCATTTTAGTTAGAAAAGATTTGGGACACAGTGGGAAGGGAAGGATCTTTGAGACATTGCTTGTCCTACTGCGAGTACCACCCCATGATATTTCTTTCATAGCCTGATCAACATGTGTCTTAAACTATGTGGGAGTAGCAGGGCAAACTATTAAATAGGATTTTTTTGGGTAATCATGTTTTTCTGATAGTGAGCCCTCTAATTTGTAGTCTGAATTGATTTATGGCTGGTGTGTGCCCCTTTGCCTTTGGGACAGTGTTGTCCTGTGACTAACACAGAACTTTCGCCTGATGTTCTTCCCCTTTCTGGAGAACACGCATATCTCCTCTTGGTACGTCTTTTGCTGGGTGAAACAAAATTCTCTGTCCTTGTTAAGCAGACATATGTTCTTTCCCAGCTGCAGCAGCACTAGATGACAAGGTTACCATCTTCTAATTTATCCCTCCTTCCCTGGAAATTAAAATCCATTATTATCTACCAGCAGAGCTACTGATGTGAAAACACCTTGAATAGTCTTTGTGGATCTGTTTTTTGTTGACTGGTAGTTAAAGTGGGTAAGGCAGTAACTATCTCATAGTGATTGAAATAGATTAGGAAGTGTTCACCAAAGCAACCTTCCTGAGCTTCTTTGAGAGTGCTGTAATATCTAGCAGAGAAACACTGATGGGTAAATTGGAGCAGACTGGGAGAGACCTCTTTAAACCATCACAGTGTGGATTAGGGAGGGAATATATGTGTACATTTCTGGGCTCCTCTGTGTGAATGTTTCATCTGAGTTTGTCCTTTTCACCCACTTTTTCAGCTGGGCTTAGGTAAGATGGAGTAGGTTAACGAGCCCTGGAGAGCGAGTGGCTTAGTTATTATACTTAGAGCATTTAGTTTCTCCTGACTGCCAACACTGATGAGTCATATGCAGATTTTGTCTGAGTGGGTCACATCTTTGAAAAGAAAACTGGGTTTGTTCCAATGAGATATTTTTATCCTAAAAGATCTGGTAACTAAACCCAATATCGATAACTTTGAACTGGCAGAGGGCAGATATCTTGTATTTGGATGTGTTAAGGGAGGATATCTTCACTGTTTCTTTTCTTTCAGCAGTGACAGTTGTTTTACAAGGTGCATAGCAGCTGTGTATACCAAAAAAGTCAGGGGGAAGAAAGATGTACAAAAATTGTAGGCAGTTCTAGAGCAGAACATGTTTGTTTGTTTACTTATTTAACTTTATTTATATTTTAATAGGGGTGAGAACAACTTGCTCTGCTGTTGAAGCTTTTTCTTGATTTATTTGGTTTTAGACTTCCTTTATATTAAAAAAGTAATTTATTTTTACTTTTAAACAATAATACTCCGAGTGCTCTCTTATATTCACAGACTGCAGCATGCACCAGTGATCCAGCAGACTGATATGTAGTTGTGTAGCATCTTGAATGCACAACATCTGTCACTGCTTGGCTGTAAACTGAACATCTCTCATAAACAGAGCACACAGGCTTGTTATAAAGGGTGTTATTTCAGGAATTACATATATTTTTCATAATCTAAAGAAGTGTGTTTGTCCTATAGATAATATACTTGTATAGATCCTTTCCCCATGATATCTTGGAAGACCTTATTTTTTCTGTTTGCTTTTTCTAATTTTTTTTAAGTTTGTTGTTTTTTGTTGTTTTTTTTTTTTTCCCCCCCAAACATATACATAAGTCTCAAAAGTTTCATAAAAAGATTGCCTGGTCATCCAAGCTAGGTACTCAAAATGCACTAACTATTCTGATTTCTCCTTGGCAGAGAACACTTTTCAAATGGATGAAATACAGAACAGCCAGAGGGGTGGGTCTGTCCAAGTAGGACAGTAAAAGGTCCATCTACGTGTTAAAGTTCAGTTTGTCTGCTACGAGCTTCATTGTGCAGTATAGACATACTTTTTGATACTTAGCATTTCATAGGGCTGGCAAGTTGTAACTAAAATTGTGGCAATTTGTATCTGAAATCCGAGAAGAGTTTTGAATGGAATTTCACGGTACCTTTTTCTGTATTCATTTTGTCTACGGAGCTGCATTTAGGGGTATTCTCATAGAAAACACCTGATTTTTCACTAAAATCATGAAGGTTAGTTACGTTCTGAATGGTGGTGGGAATACATTGGACAAGATGGCACATACCTGTGAAATGTGAGGAAGCTGGATGCTGTGTGACTGTGTGGGGGTATTACCTGTTGGCTCTTCCAGCAGAGACAATCAAAGTCTTGATGAAAGGAACAGAATGAGCACATTTTATGAACCCAAACTATGGCTGAATGAAGGCAAGACTTGTCTTCCTCAGCTCCTTAAGTATCAGGACCGATAATATTCATGTACTTTTAAGAGTTTCCTGGCTCAGGCTCTGGTGTTGCTCCATATCAGGCTGCCTTCTCACCTTTTTTCCTCCTGCCTCAAATAAGCTTTAGTGTTTCGCAAGCTCAAACTCTGCAGGCTTTTTTTTCTCTCTTAGCAACACATCTGCATTTGATTTTTTACTAATAGTCGAGACACAATTCCTCACAGTCAATATCTATTTTTGCACCTTCTTCCATCTTTAGCTTTAAGAACACAGTATGATAGACCCTGTTTAATGCGACTGTGCCTTTTATTCATGCAGTGTTCACCAGGACAGAATAATAAGCAAAAACCTCTGTAGATGATAGAGATGCTCTTTACTATAATATTGAAACACCGAATTAAGATTGAGGTTTATATAATCAGACAAATTACTTTCTGATCAAATTGTCTGACTCATTAAGGAGACTTTTTCAGATAAAATCAGGTTGTTTATGGTGTTTAATTCTCACTTTGTGACAAAACAACACAACCTTGGTCTGTTGCATGGGTTCTTGGAGCCCCGAGAGTGGTTGGGTAATTTTACTTGTTTTTTCTCCTGGGACAAGAGAGAAATTCCATCCTGTATAATCTTTTTGCTATTATTCTCATGTTTACTAGCGAAATAACATGTAATTATTAAGACTTGGTGTTCAGGTAAGACTAAAGAAAAGGTCCTCTAGGTGCTCATCTACGGCCTTGATGACTGCTCATAAACTCTAGATTTTCAAAGAGCAAGATGTCTTACTTCAGAGCTAAGTGAAGAGACAGTTTCTCTCTTACCCCAAGCAGATCAAGATGCAAAAGGAATATGTAATTTACAGGGAATGATTTGCAGTCTGGGTTTGCCCCTTTTTTTGCTGTTTCAAAATCTGCTGGGAGAGCATGTGTTCCTCAGGTGAACAGGCTTACTTTTTTTTTCTTTCTTTTTTTTTTTTTTCCCTGCCTCTTATACTTTGCAAATGGTTTGCTGTAAGGAGCTATTAAACTTTGCTTAAATTCCATACTGGTTACCCTATGATTTCGCAGTTAGATTTCTTTCCCTTCAATGGACACCTTATTTTCGTATTGATGGAAGGAGTTGGGAGCTTTTCCAGGAGTGGGGTCTAAAAATGGGTTTGAAAATTTTAAACTTTATATATTGAAGTGTCTACCAGTTTAATACATTCTTCCTGGGTGTAATTTAAGGCTTATTTGGAAGGAGGAATGTTTACATATAAATTTTACTTTTTGTTACATTTACACAAAGTAAGTGCATACCTGGCATAGTGGGAAGAACTATGATAAGGTGTTTTTTTTTTCCTCCTTTGAACATTTAACTCTTCTTGCTATGGCCAGGGCTGTCTCTTTGAGTATGCTAATAGCTCCTCAATTTGGCAAATAATACCTCACTTATACTGATAAAATATCCTACAGGTGACTGAGTAGGGCAGAAGATTGAGTTATTACCCATGTGAGTGAAAATTCATGGACCATGCTGTGCAGTATTCAGGCAGCTTTACTTATAATCTTGCGGCCGGGCAGGCCTTTGAATTTTTTTCAAGAAAATGCTTTGATATTTTCACTGGCATCTTAAAAATAAGCCTGACATTTTACCATTAAGAAATAATAGGAAAAAGGAATTAGAAATGGAATAAAAGATCACTAGTGAATGAAAGCTCATATACATATCAAACAGCCATCAGCTCATTGCTCATAAAAGGCAGAAGCTCCCATTGCCATGGAGAAAACATTTCCAGTGAAGCAGGCACTCTACCATTGACGTCTTGAGATTATAGGGAGACCGACAAAACTTCCTCAAAGACTAATCTGGAAACTAAGCTCTATGACTGTACCCTTCACAACCAGAAGAGTGAAATGATATGGGCACAAAATACCTGTGGAAAAAGCTGCTGCTTATAACCCCGCGTAGTTTAACTGCACAGTGCTCCCAATGGCTGAACTTGGTGGAACAGAGGAGGGAGCGACTGCAGTATGGGCTGAAATATTTTATGAGTTTTTTTCAGGAACGAAAATACTGATGGATCTGTGAGTTCAGAGCAATTGTTCTAACCTTTACTTAACCTGAAATTTGTTGCTTTGCTTTGGCCTGAAGAGGAACTTCTGTGCCTTTCCCTCCCTTTGGGGAGGGACTCTAAATTTAGGGAGTGCAGTGATAGGATGAAGGGTGATGGCTTTGTACTGAAAGAAGGGAGATTTAGATTAGATACTAGAAGGAAATTCTTTACTGTGGGGGTGGTGAGGCACTGGAACAGGTTGCCCAGAGAATTTGTGGATGCCCCATCCCTTGAAGTGGAATCAGACCGGGCTGGATGGGGCTTTGAGCAACCCCGTCTAGTGGGAGGTGTCCCTGCCCAGGGCAGGGGGGCGGGAACTCGATGATCTTTATGGTCCCTTCCAACTCTAACCATTCTATGACTCTATGAAAACCTTCCTGTGAATTTGTCTATTTTCTTGCAGTTAAATCAAGTGGTGCAATAAAAATACTATTCTTCCATAAAAGACAAAGATGAATTTTGGCATTGTTCTTTTCCTGCAGTCCTAAAAGTGTTTTAGTAGGGTTTTTTTGTTGTTGTTGTTCTCTCTGGGCTGTTGCTGCTTGTTGTGTGTGTTTGATTTTTGTCTTGGTGTTTTGTTTTTAAATCAAGCTGAATAAACCTAATTCTGTTTATGGTACCTTTAACGATAGCCACAGAGCTCATCTGCTGGTTTGGATTCTTTATATCTGGTACACAGGCTGTCCATTTGAATCTTTGTGCATTTCCCAGAATTAGGAATATTTTAAAATATTTTACGTATTTAACTTATGCCAACCAAATGCATTTGTTATGCAGGGAAAAATTATTTATTTTTCTCCTGTGCTGTGATTTGCTTATGAGAAATTAAGCATTCTGTGACTCTAAAGTTGATAATATACCATATGTAGGGTAATTAAATATTACTGAAACATCTGTGACATACCTTCAAAACAAAACTTTTTTTTGCTTGTTTTCTGAAGGCAGAGTCCCAGCAGGGGGCTCCCAGGTAACACCGAGAAATCTTTAGTAGACTTAATGCACACTAGTTGCCCACACTTGGATGATAGCTGTGTATTTAAAAACTTCCTAGAATTTGAGTTAAATTACTATTTAGAGTGCTTAATAATTTTTTAAAGCATTTTACTTAAGGAACATTTTGTTTGCTAAACTCTTTTGGCTCATCTTAAAGTGTTTCAGTGGAAATTACTGTTCCTTGGATCCAAATGTAGATGGTGAAAAGCCAAAATTTTTGCCCTAGATCTTTTAAAAATCTGGCTGGTACAGATCTTTTGTCAATTTAGACTTAACACCATCTAACATCTCAGATAGAGCTTGGAATTCTTTTACATTTTAGCAATTTTCTGCAAACAGCTTAAGTGTATACCGAATATGAAGAAGCAGCAGCATTAATTGTATTAAGAGCAGAATTATCTGTCACTTGTAAAGAAATAATTTAAAAAAATGAAAAGTTGATATATTATACTGACAAAAAATCCTGACAAAAAAAAAATTAAGAGCTAATTTATAGCTGTTTCACTTATTTATTTCAGTGAAAGACTCAACACTTGGAGACCTAACAAGACAAGTAGGCCAGTAGCTAACTGTATTTCAAATGATGCCAGCTGGGGTCAATGGAATAATTCTTAGGCAATAATTTGACAATTTTTTCTTCTCTCCCCTCCTCCTACTTGAAAAATGTTTGACTAGAGATTCATCAAAAGTACTTCTTCAGGTATTGAAATATCTCGTAGAATAGTTTATGAGCTAATAAAATAGAAATTGAGTGTTTGTTGGTTTTTTTTTTTATTAGACTCCAAAACTGTGTTCCATGGATACCTTCTGAAAGGAGGAAATAATGGGAAATGAGTTAAGACATTATTTGAACTAAATCCTTACCAATAAAATAAATCTGTGCAATGTTTTTCTTTTTGTCCCTTGATCAGTTAGAACATACTAAAACTATATAAATACAGCATTATGAACATATAGGTGATTTGCTTGGATAACTGTTGTATCTTTGAAAAACTCTTAAATATTATCTCCCATTTTACCAAAAGATGCATATCTTTAAGAGATATGGCCCTTCCTTTGTAAAAGGGTTTATCATCAAACCTTAGAGCGAGTCTAAGACATCCCACATAACCTAATAAACCCAAAAATATTAAGATTTCCAT
Source organism: Calidris pugnax (assembly GCF_001431845.1). Taxonomy (NCBI): domain Eukaryota; kingdom Metazoa; phylum Chordata; class Aves; order Charadriiformes; family Scolopacidae; genus Calidris; species Calidris pugnax. The sequence goes on from NW_015090779.1 coordinate 380,101, forward strand.
ACCAGATTTACTTTCCAGGTTCTTAATTTGCACAAATATATTGGGAAAAGGACTGGAAGTAGATTTATGCTTCCAATATAACCACTTGATCACACTGTCTTACATGGTTTACAAATCCATCTATCTAAAGATTATGAAAAATGCTGCATTTGCAGTCTCTTGTGAGATGGCTGGAGTGGCTCTGCTAAAAGAGACATCAGCAGCAGATATCAGAGCATCAGATAGTTGAATTTCCCAGGCCTGAGAAGTGCCAAGGGGTCTAAACTTTCCCAAATTTCTTCTGCCTGTGCCATGATGCATGGGAGATGTCAGCTTACCCTTTGTACGTAACTTATCTTCTCAGATGATAAACTTCTCTGTCTGATCTGTAGAAATGATGGTAATATAAGAGGGTATGTATCTATCTTTTTGGAAGACGATTAGTGTCTTGTTGGACCAGGCCTATTTTATGCATTTGGCTATGAAAAATTGGTCTTTGGCATGTTTTTCTTGAATGTGAGGATCTGGACACTTTTCATGTGTTGAAACATGCAGTTTTGCAAAAAGTAAGCACAAATAATTTCTACTGGTTTTGTTTTGTTTTCAGCTGTTCTTTCCAAAGAGATGCTAAGTGTATTCTCTTACTGGCCTGACTAGGAAGGACCTGTGTGGGGTGTTTTTGTTCATGTATATATGTTTCAGGGTTGGGTTTTTTTTTTTTTTTTGTTTTTTTTTGTTTTTTTTTTTTTTGTTGTTGTTGTTTTTGAGTTTTGGTTGTTTTTTATGTTTGGAACGTCAAGAATTGGAGCCAATGCCTCTGTCAGCGGGACATGTTGTTCATGGCATGTTCAGAGAAGAGCAACGAAGCTGGTGAGGAATCTAGAGCACAAGCCTTATGAGGAGCAGCTGAGGGAGCTGGGGTTGTTTAGTCTAGAGAAAAGGAGGCTGAGGGGAGGGAGACCTTCTCACTCTACAGCTATCTGAAAGGAGGTTGTAGAGAGGTGGGGGTTGGTCTCTTTTCCCAGGTAACAGGCGATAGGACAAGAGGAAATGGCCTCAAGTTGCACCAGGCAAGGTTTAGATTGGATATTAGGAAAAACTTCTTCACTGAATGGCTTGTCAAACATCAGAACAGGCTGCCTAGGGAAGTGGTGGAGTTGCCATCCCTGGAAGTATTTAAACGACAGGTAGACATGGTGTTTAGCAACATGGTTTAGTGGTGGCTTTGGCAGTGTTAGTTTGATGCTTGGACTTGATAATCTTAAAGGTTCCTTCTGACCTCAATGGTTCTATGGTACTGAGGTTGGAGGCTGTGACTGCTGTGTTACTCTGGCTTGTGAGCAGGTATCTCAGCTAAGGTGAAACCAGCCATGTTGGGTGTAGACAATACAGTACCTGGGCTGGGGGAGCCAAGGCTGATGTTGCTGCCTGATGATTTACCCAGAGATCAAGAAATAGTCTGCAGTCAGCTCAGACTCTCGTGTAGGTCACTCCCATGTGAATCTACCTACTGTAGGTTTAACTGATGAGTGAATTTCAAGTTGTTTTGTCTGTGCTTTTGACTCCTGCTTTAGGCTCTGAGTAGCTCCAGTACTTATGATGCTTCTAGATTCTTCCCTGAAAGATTATGTCTAATTATATTTGTAATGCAGTCAAATATGTCACCCAAAACTATGTGGATTGCATTTGAAGCACCTGCCTCCTCGTGTCTGCTCAGGTTGACTTCTCAGTCTAACAAAAAGAGGTCAGGCATGCAGTTTAAGGTGGGATTGTATTTATTACTAATGCTATAGCAAAACTTGGTAATCTCACTTTATTAATGGATTTATAAATTAAAATGTTCTACTTGTCACACATTCTGCCTCCTAAAATGAGCACTTTTTGGCCTGGCCTGGCAGTTATGAGACCACGTATGTTGATACTACAGCAAAAGTGCTGAATAAAGCAATGTGCTATTGTATTTTATAGAGTAATTCATTTTACATTTTATTCTACTCAAGGACTTGGCTATTTTCTAGATTGTAAATCCTCTTGCAGCTACTTCTAAATTAGGCCAATGATATTTGAGAAGAAAGGCTAATCTTTTTTCTTTTAAATTAAGATATTTGTAGAAGAGTGAGGGTTAAGGAGAAAATACATTGCCTGAAAACATTTTTTCTATGCGTGATTATTTGCGTCTTAGCATTGTACTCAAAACCCAGTTCTTAATCTGTGTTAAAATTACTTAAAACCACTGTGTTTGATTGCCTTAGTGAATTAATCAAGGCAGGGTTGCTCTTGATACTGACACCTTTAAACTTGGTATGGCACAAGCCAACCTTCTGTGTGGTGCAGAGCAGGAGCAGCCTGATGGCTGTGAGCTTTGTGAGCCAAGGGGGTGTCTCTGGGAAGCGGCAGCCCCCACAACCTGGCACCGTTTATCAATTTTCCACTTTGTGTTGTTAGTGAATGGGCTGTCCCAGCATTTGCTTAGGATTTCAGCAGTTTTAGGATAGTGTTTGTTAGGAGAGTTCTTGTCTCTGAGGGAAAATACCTAAATGAAGACTCCTTGCTCGTTTGGATCTAGGTGCATCCATCAACCTGGTGCAGGTCTGCTAAAATATTTGCTGCCTCCCCTAGGACCTTAATTTACCTGCCTGATACTTTTATTGCTTGGAAAAGGTACAGATTTATCTCTCATTCCCCACCCCTCTGGCTTTGGTTGAACTGGTACTTCACTGATGTCACTGATCAACATCAACAGAAATGAAATCAGAGCGAGGTTGGTTTTGAGCAGCTAAGAACTGATGTTTTCTCCCTAAATAATAATTGTTCTCAGCATGCTTGAAATTAATAGCATGAAAATTGGAAATCTGCAGCAAAGTACAACTTTAACTACTGTTCCTTTTTTATTATTAGAGGCAAAAGAATTTGTTTGTTACATTACCAATGTTTGTTACATTAGTAAATATGTTTTTAATCAACTTTAAGATGTGGAAAACACACATACTGTGGTAAATATCACATATGCTTATATGAAATATGCTACTTAAAGTATGGCAGCATATTAGGATTCAGCACAGATCTGTATTGTTATGTAGCTTTATATAGCATTATATAAAAACATATACTAAAAAGTCTGTGCTGCTAACAATACACACCAGCTCTGTAAGTTAAATAGCAATGGTTTGTAGAAAAGCTTTGTCCTTTTTCTTTCAAAAATACAAGTGCTTTAACTTTAATGTCCTTTTGGCGTTGCAAAGTATCAGCAGCAAGAAATGTATTAAAAATTTAGCATTTCAGGGAAAAAGCAAATATAAAGTTATAAGCACTGACTTCTAGAGTATGAAGATGAAACGTGCTACCGCAGGGGTATGTATGCAACTGCCCAAGCTTATATAGTAGGAGTTCCATGGTTCACTTGTGAAAAGCTTGTGGGGATTTTCTTTCTGGATGCTCAATTATGAGATCTGTGCACCTAACAGGATACCAGGCATGAGCTTTTATGGTGTGTGAGAGGAGAAAGCTGAGGTGGTAAATATACAAAAGTTCCTTTCTCATCTGATACCTAACCCCTAAAAGCAAGTAAAGAAAGAAACACTCATAAAAAGAAATGCCTGTGCTATTATTGGATGAAGTGATTCTTAGAGTTTATATAAATTTATTTGAAATTCTTCTTGATCAAAGGTACATCAGTGTTAATCTCTGCCATTAAATTTATTTTTACTTAATTTCTGTCTCCCAATCTGTTTGAGACAACTATAAATAATAGCATTATTTATACACACTGGAGCTGAGCTTTGGTGTGAGTGGAGCTCTTTTAAAAATAAATAGTAAAAATAGTTAAAGACCATTATATTTAGAAGTACAATTTTGATACAGATTGGGTTGACAGTGGCAGAGTAATAATTCCAAAGTATTGGAAGACATTTGCACTTCTGATACGAGAGAAAGGGAGGACTTGCTCAGATTTAGCAGGCAGAACATAGTCTGTAAAATAGAGGATAAGAAAATCATCCCAAACTAATTTATACCAAGACAGCAAGAGATGATGTGCTGCATAGAAAATAGAAAATCCATACCTTGCTGTGCCCTTCAGCTTTAAAATTAAACATTTGTTAAATGTTGTCCAATTTCTTTTTTGATTGCTCTTTGGATAGTATTACTATGGTTAAATAGTATTTTAGCAATATTAATATACTTAATAGGTGACATATAATTTCAGTAATCTGAGTTTGATCTAGAATCTGCTTGAATTAAGTGGTCTTTGAATAAAGCCTAGTGGGCTTCGCTCTACAAAATGCTTATAATTCAGTTCTTCAAAGTGCTGTACTTGATAGCCACAATCAATTACAGCATCTAAAGCTTGTGTTTAAATTCAAGCCTGGGAGCCTGTTGTGACTCCACCAGACTGCTTATGTACAGAACCACTGATTGCAAGAGCCACTGCTCACATATTTAATGCTAAGTCCATGTTAAGTATTTGTGGTATTATTTTTTTGGGGGGGTTTATTGCATACTGTCTATAGGACTCATTCAATCTGAAGTGTTTCCCCACCTTCCCCAGGTTATTTTCACATTAAAAAAATGCTGCATGAAAATGGAATAAAAATTAAGTTGCCTGAAATTGTTCCAAATCAAATGCAGGCAATTATTTTACAGTTCAGTAGGAGTTCATGAATAGTTGCTCCCCCTAGAGCTGAGTGTTTTTTCCCCATCTGCTGATTACTGGGGGCAAAGGAGGGGGGAGATTAGCCTTGCACAGCACTGGAGGGGTTCCAGTCTGCGTGCTTGAGGTGGTGAAGGTTTTTGGGATTGGTGCGACCAGTGGCTTCTTCCTTGCTGTATGTGAGGCCATTTGTGCTAAAGGAAGACAACAAGGCTGTCTCTCAGTTACACTTGCAACTCCTTACCCTGCCTAGGACCCTAGCTTTCTTCCTTTTTCTTATAGTTTTCAGTCTCCCATTTTCATTTTTCCTATTTAATAACTACCAATTTACAACTGAACTTCATCAAGCCTGCGGGCTCCAGTTTGTGCCTGACACTGAATAAAACCCCAGTGTTTCAGAAGCAATATTTTTGATTTGCATGTAGAAGCCCATAAGCAGTTACAGGCTTTCTGGTTTACCCGCAGTAGTAAAGGTTTCCATAAACCACGCTTCGTAAGCTTTAAGGGCTGTATTCACCTTTTGTCTTAAATTTCATCAGTTTAGGCTGTGTGCTTTTAGTGATAAACTTTTACAGTGATCTTGGTCTTAGGTATTCTTCAGCAAATGGTGTTAAAGAAATGATAAAACCCTGTGTTGATTGGCATGTTACCTTAAGGTTGATTGGCATGTTACTTTATATATAACATGAGTAAGTAAAGTAAATAAGTAAAGGCGTGACTAAAGTAGTGGTGAGATCGCATTTCACTGTATATATAGCATTACGTGGACATAGCATAAACATTACAAATCAAAACACTCCAGAACAAGGAGGTGCCTGATCTGAGGTTGTCTCTTTGATTTCCAGCTGTGGCATTAAGCAGTGAAGAGCACAGCAGCCTCTGGGGATGGGTACAGAACAATGTGGTACATAGAGTTTCCCACCGGTGCCCAACCAAATACTGGAGAAGTTAAACAATGATGAATTGAGCTTCACGCGGCAAATGGGCTAAATCTGCTGGTCCCCCACTGATTTATCATCCTTATCATCCTGTAGCACTCTGTCCTTTCCAATCTTTGTACATTAAGTAGGGGAATAAGAATCCTCGGGCTGGGCACGAAGAGTGCTGGGAGCAGCCGGGGGAGGCAGGTCTGGGGAGAAGTGCTCACCCCCGGAGAGGAGAGTGCAGTTAAGCTGGTGGGGAGTGTAAATGCAGGTTTCAACATCTAAGCTGGAGAAAAGTCTGGCTGGACCTGAAAAAATGTTTCTGAAATGCAATAGGCCCAGTGGGGAAGCAGAGCTTTGTGCTGCTCCTGCCGCGTTGCCTGCTCCTAGCAGGGCAGGAGGCTGCAGGGGACAACCATTAAAAAAAATAAAATCAGACAGTACTTTTTATTTGAACTAGAGTGGTACAGTGGTTGCTTGTAGGGCTAGGTTACAGTTATTTTATTCTTGCTATTTTCTGTTTGGTGTCTAAATATAATTAAATCTCTTTTTGCATCTTAAAAACAAAACGAGCAAACACAATTTCGGTAGGATACTCTTGTTCTGTTCCATTTTTTCCCTCAGCTAGAACATATAGCTATTCTTCAGTTAGATTTCCTCACTAAAAATGAGTGATGCTGAAGTGTCTCATTCCCTGGCGCTCCTTCACCACTCTTGCCTAGAGCTACGAGACAGACTACACCTGTACTGCCTCCTCGTGATTTCAGCAGTATTTAGACAAGCACATCCCTCAGCTTCTGTGTGAAAAATAAGCTATATCTTGGTACACCGGTGCCTGCTTGAGTGCTACTGTGCTTCATGCAGTAAATTGTAGGCTGTAGCTGTATTGAAATGATAAAAAAAAAAAAAAAATTGTTTTCCTCAGTATGTATTATACAAACCAGTTTGCCATCTCTATCAAATTAACTGCAGTGTGTGGGAAGTGACCCAGGTCTGAATGTGTCAAATTAACCAGTTTTGCACATGGTAAGAACGATCCTGAAAATACCTTTTTAGCTTATGGCAATGTCACATATTGATGGTGCTGCAGTTCCCAGGCAAATACAGATGTTTTCTGTTATGACTTTATAAACACCCAGGCTGGAGGAGTCTTTGCCCAAGCATGAGAGAGCGTAAGCTCTCTGGTCACTGTCAAAGGTGAGGAGTAGCTCTTTCTCCTACAGCTACTGAAGCCTGGTTAATAAATTTAGCTGTATTTTGGCCATGCCTGCTGTCTCCCGTGCACAGACTTGGTGCCAACTGCTTTTTCCCCATGGGTTTAGGGACTGGTCATTGCTCACTCATCTCCTTGCACCTGCTATGCCATGCCCAAGGACTGGGTTGTGCCCAAGGACTGGGCTACAGACTAGGAAGAGGAGATGACAGTAGGTTTGATAGAGGAGCACAGACAGTTTGAACAGTCTGCAAGCAGCAGGAGGGACGAGGAGGAAAATCCATCTGCCTCAGGATCAATCTGCTCTATCCTTTTCGTCTCCTTTTTTCCTTCATAGGTAAACAAATGTTCCTAGCAGTGCATCTCCTGTGATTAGGGGCCACGCTGGCTGCCCATCAGGCACGTTTCCTTGTTTAAGGGTAGTCTGTTGGAAGAAAGTTTGCAGCAGGTCCAGCGTGATCTGTGGCAGGTCCAGCATGATCTGTGGCAGCCTGAACTGGCATCCACAACACACATGTGAACTGCCCCCTCGCCCCCACCCCTTCCTAAAAGCTGTGCGTTGAGGAATATATTCATTTGCCTGTGAACCCTGAAAACTGCAGGGGGGTCGGACTAGATGATCTTGAAGGTCCCTTCCGACCCAGATGATTCTATGATTCTATGAACTCAGAGACTGAAAAGCTTTGGGAGGTGGAACAAATGACAAATATTTGACTGACTTTTTTTTTTTTCCAAGTTCTTGTATATCTTCGGGTTTCAAAAATGCAGAGGAAGTCCCAATTGGTTCTCATGAGCCTTAATACCAGGTAACTGCATATGAAAACACTAAGAAGGAGAAAGTCAAGTTTCCTGCATCAGCTGTGATCCAATGTTTTTCTCTTCCTTGGGTTCTTTATCCCAGCATAACACTCCTTTTTATTTCCTTTTTTTTTTTTTTTTTAAAGATGTCTGCTGCTAAATATTTTGGCATTGATACATGGAAGAATTAGCTTTTTATATCCTTTTCAAAATTACTCTATCACCTGATAAATGAATGTTTTATAAGTTGTTATGTATTTTTCTGTAGAGTGAAATAAAAAGTAGTTTATTTCAGTTTGATGACAGCAGTTTTTATCATTTAGAATGGCTGCAGTCTCTCTTTTGGCTGGAGCTGTTCAGTAACACAGGTGAGGACAGCCTGTTGAGTACCAGTGTAAGTAGGCTGCTTGTTGCTATGATGGGATGTTCTCAAAAGGATCCAATAACTGACTCTCTAATAAAATCCATGAAGATGTGTGGAGAAAAAACAGAACTCCATAGTCCCCAATGATGGCAATACAACATCAATCCAAAAAAGCAGTGAAATTTCACTGAACTACAAGATGAAAGCTCCTGGCTAGCAAGTTTCTTTAGTAACACTCTCAGATATGTCAGCAAAATAGAGAAGGTCAAGAAGGGAAGTTTACACTCCAGTTTGCTTTTAAGATTATATTTAAAAGCAAAGCATTCTGCATTTAGATGGATCTTTTATTGTATACTACCTTCAGGATATTCTAGATGGGCCTCCATGGATATTGCATGAATAAGTTGTTGGTAAATCCAATGTTATATGGATTAGTTCACGCTTGTGAATTGGCTGGAGGTAGATGGGTATGTCTGATAGTGTTTACACCACAGAGGAATTTATTTGTGTAAGAAGTGGTGAAATAAGTCCTTATGTTGAAGGCAAAGATCATCCTTCTGCCCTGCCCCCCTGCAGTGCCAGCAGTGCCCAAGCAAAGCAGCTACCTCTGCTGCAGCAGTATAAAAACGGGTGGTCCCACTAAAACTGAAGGTTGTTGGTGCTCCAAGCCAGACCTTCAGATGCTTGTGGCAATGCTCTCACTCCCCTTCCTTGAAATAAATCAAGACCTGCTCTAATGAAAGGCTGGTTTGTGTCTGAACATCAGAAGGGAGGGAAATCTGTGTAAAGGTATCACTGAAGGTATGTTGCATTTCTTGACCATCAACACTTCTGAAGGATGTGCTTCTTTCACTACACCAGATTAAATTCTGCTGATGCTTATTTTGAGGCAATGCCATGATAAGAGAACAGATGTCTTGGAAGCAATAAGGTGTCATTGTTTTGTTAGTGAAATGCTGAGAATTAAGAAGTGGCAAAAAAATACTAGGAAAGGATGGTTTAAATCGGAGCTTCCATCCTTGACATTGTGAGATAAGAATCTGAATGTAGAATTCAGAACAATAAATTACTTATGTTTCCTTAAATATCTTAAAGATGGATTACATCTCTAACATCTTACCCAGGAAACAGGGAGAAAGGACAGGCAAAAGAAACACCAGCACATAGTGGTTTGATGATCTAGAGCTTTGGGAGAGATTTCTAGAGCATTTTACTTGAAAAGGCAATAAAAGTAATAAGAGACTCTGCTAGTGCCAAAAAGATTATAGCTAATGGATCTGATGACTTATAAAAATGGGGAAAAAAAATTAAGAAGAATCCAGTATTTTACCAGCTGTACTGGGACCAGGCTGGAGCTGTTTCAGACAGGAGCCTCACAGTGCTGCAGGTTTGCATATTGACTCAACGGGATCTTTTTAATTTCTCTTAGGAAGCAGGTGGCTACATCACAGAAAATAATAATAGCCTCTGGTGGGAGTACGTGATAGAAACTGAAAAATCATGCGCTGCAGGTACATCATACTTAACAGTGACACTCAACATCCCTGGTGTATTTGAAGTGGAATTTAGTGGCAATATTAACGTGGAGTTAAATACGTTTGTGTGTGCTTACTTGCTTGGGCAATAGGATGAAAGAGTTATTTGGTTAGTAGTGGCATGCATTACTCACTGCTGTGAATAATTAGCAGAAGTAGCATTTCCAATAAAAGACATAATGCACGATTTTAGAGGGCAGAAGGTTTAGGAGTATTCTGTGTCTGTACAAGTTTATATGCACACAACATTCTTTGAACTGTGGGGATACAGCAGCTAAAAGTTACTGGACAAAATAGCTAAAGGGACTCTGTTTCATCATAGAAATAACACTATAATGGAGACATACTGAAATGATAATCCTTTGCTATATGATCTAAAACCAGAGCAGAGCATTCAGTGCATATTTCCCTTGTTTATTCATCTGTAAAGCCAGACAATTAACCTTGTTTTATTTTTCCTCAACTCTGTTGAGACTGAACATTGCATCAATGCCAAACTGCCAAGTACATGGATGCAAGCGAAGCAGGTTATTTAGAGCTTTTGTGATTGTTCCAATTCCTGTTTAAAGAAGCCAGTAAAATTTCATATCTGAGCCTGCAAGAAACATTTAACTCTGGACTGAAAACAGGAAATTTGTGTGGGGAATAGGAGGCATGGGGAAAAGCAGGCCTTTTAATCATCCTTGAGAGATGGTTTAATGCCCTGCCTAATTTTCTGGGAACTCAGACCCTGGTCTGCTGTGTAATTGGTGTTGTCTGTCTTGTTCAAGTCGTGCCAGGCCAATGCTCCATCTTCTGTAATGAAAGCGAAACTCACAGGTCACAGCTCCTCTGTGAGAGGTTTGGTGGTATTGTCTCCATGCACTCTATAGTGTAGAAACTAAATGCAGGATAATGTGTTGTAAAGTTTCTTCTCTATCTGTGAGACTAAGATTGTAGCACTGCTCAATTTTCTAACAGGCAGCTTTGAATTCTACCTAAGAACATCTTCTGTGGCATTTTCTCCTGTTTAATTTCTTATGAGGCGTATCTGTCATCTGCTACGTGAAGAAATTGCTGCTTGTATGATCTGAAGGTAATCTATAGGCTGACAGAAGCACATTTATTACCATGAGAAAACTGACCGCTAATAGATGCAAACAGTGCAGTAATTGCCATCTGTTGTATGAAACCTGTTTTGGTGTCTCTTAGCTTCGTTCTTTCTTCTGCTCATTTGTTTTCTTTGTCTTGGATCAGATCTTTCTTGTGGGATGGGGACGTTACACGTGTTTTCACTGGCAGCTGGCAGACCCAAGTCTGCTCACCACATATGCCTAAGTAGCTGCCTTGTCCTCGGAGGAAACACGGCACATCAGCTTGAGCTGTGAAAAAGACCTGACAGCCGAGCATCTCTTTCTGCACGTGGTTGGTGCAGGCGATGGTGGTGGTGGATATGGGCACATCTGGCAACACCTGGCCCTGCTGCACCCTGAGACCCTCCTGCCTTCTCTGCTGTGAGAAGGTGGGGAAGCCCAAAAATCCGGGACAGCCCCAGCTTCCCTTGTGCCAGTGTGCATTAAGGGCATGAACGAGTCAGGGGTGAGGGAGGAGAAGGAAGTCGCCCAATGTGTGGTATATAGCTAATATATCCTAATATATCAACTAGCAACCTCGTTATGTGAAGGTGACCATCTCTGCTGTTGTGCTGGAGGTTTGCCCGAGCACCTCTGAGGGGAAGAGCACAGGCATTGTGCTTGGGCAAGGTCACAGCTTCTTGGCCAGGCTGGTGCTTTGTGGACGAAGCACGTGAGAGGACTTGCAGCAGGTTGACCAGATGTCACAGCTTCTTTTGCTATTTCTGCAGAAGACAGTTACTGATGCCAGATCTATAGCAAGTGTATAGAACTACGTGCACGGCATAGATTTCTACGTGTAGTTTGTATTGTGTACAACTGCTTGGGAGGGACTGCTTCACTCTAGTGGACATTGTTGCCACTGTGAAGCTCCTGGAATGTAAAATAATGTAGTTCCTGACCTTAAAAGGTTAAAAAAAAAAAAAAAAAAAAAAAAAATTTTGAAAAGTTCTCAGGCCAAAAAGTTCTCTAACGATAGCTGCTCTGCAGTTTTCAGGAGCCAGTTTGATTGTAAAGGAACTGTAGGAGGTCTGAATGCAATGCGAGAGATGTATTTTTCAAATGCTGTTTAGCAGACGATGATGACAGCCTGCAGTCTATCAGCTATTTCCTCATGGGTTCCTTGTTTTCTTTTTCCAAACTGCAGCAGCAGTTTGTACCAGAACAGATCTGGATGTATCAAAGTGCCTGTGAGGTCATTAGTAGCAACTGATGTACCACCTGCAAATCTGACAAGGTCAAAAGAAAACTTATGATGAACCAAAGTAATAATTTTTAAATGATCTTTTTTGTTTCTTGTGAAGCTGGAATTGATGGGTTGGAAGGCTGCCTCTGAGTGCATGGGTAGTGTTGTGTTTCAAAAGGTTAAGTTTTTATAGGATAAGATGTCATTTCCCCAAATATTATTTTCATTTTGAATTGCTGCAGCAGTTTGTCTTTTTTCAATCTGATCTTAAGTACAATTTTGAGGTATTTCAGCTAGGTTTTATGCTTTATGACTTTTTTTCTGATTAACTGAAGTCTACTTTCACGTTTATGTTCTCTGGACACTATTTTCACTGTTGAATGATAACAGCAATCAAAAGTTATTTCAAGCAGGCAATGGTTTCTTTCCAAGCAAAGCTACCTTAACTTCAAAAATAATGCTAAGCCTATTCAGGCTCTCCAGCAATCTCAACATAACAAATAACCTGGTTTAGTTTTAATTTTTCACTTGTGTGCCTTATCATTAGAGTGTGCCTGTGCAGATTTCAGAATATATTTTTATCTGCAGGTGGGAATATAGGTTACACTGTAGGAAGAAGCAGTTGTGGTATGAAGAGGCCACTGGTTTCATAAACCAAAGCAGGTTAAAGAAAACCTGTAGTCAGATGTATGGATAATCCTTAAATAATTCATGTAAATCTACAAATGTTCTCTTTCTTCCCTACCACAGATGCTGGTAGCATTTCTTTAGATGACTCCAACTTTATATTTTACATTGTCCTAAAGAACTGCTGGAGAAACTTCAGAAGGAAGGGTTTATCTAAGCTATGATTGATTATCAGGTGGGAACCACAATAAAAGCTCGTCAGTAATGTTAATATGCTCAGGGGAGCTGAAAAACACAGAAGCATTACTCTTTGTTAGTTATTTAGGGTAGTTTTGAAGCCTTGTGGAAAATTCTTGGCTGTATTGTGGTGGTCTAGATGGAGTATGTGCTGGCTCGTACAGCTGCACTGAGAAACCAAGAGAAGGGGAAGGAGAACAGCATTGGTACTACCTGCACTTACCGATCTCGCATTCTGCCAGGACAGCCATACATCCAATTAAAAACCACAACGTACCGTAGGCCATAGAGGACTGTCCCGTCTGGATGGAGTCGAATCATTCGGTTTTTCACTGTCACCCCGTGGACGAATGACTTCTTGTCATTTTGGAAATACGTGTCCGGCACCCAGAGCTGGTCAGCCACTCTGTTGTCCAGAGTTAGGTTCAAAGGTATTCCAGAATAAGAGAGCCTTTTATCCCTCCAGGACTGCTGGAAGTACATGGTCAGGGTGTAGTCCTAGAGAAGAAATAAAAAGGGCTTTTTGAGTTTTGCGTATCAATTAACAGAAGTTTATTTTTAGACAACTCTCAGTAACAGACTATCAATAGCAATAGGAAGTTTAAGGATCTTTAAGATATTGTCATTAACCACGATAATAAGTCTTGGCCTGTCTGTTTTAATGTTGACCTTCACACTACTCACCAACGGCAGTGACCACCCCCAGCTATGGGCTTTCAAAACCTCCTGGGGGAGAGGACATACATAGTGCATTTGGATCACACTTGCATGTTTTTTGATAGGTTTCCTCTATTGTGAAAAGAGCAGGGTTTAGCTGACCTCAGCCAAATAGCATTACATACCACTAAGGACACTCATTTTGGTGTTCCCTGTCTTTGTTGCGAAAGATTATTCCCCTCACAATCCAGAAAGTCCCTAGACCTCCCGGAAAAGAGCAAATGTGACCTCAGAATGCATAATGGGCAATGTCCCTTTCTGTGCCTGCTGAAGTTGCCAGATGTAATGACCTTAGATAGCTGGGCACTTCTCAGCTCAGCCTGGGGAAAGCGGTCTTTTCTGTCCTTGGCAATCAAGTATTACCACAGAGAAAATGAACATCATTTCTTGACTGTCACGTTGTGGCTTAGGTGAAATACCGTTTATGCAGTCCTTCAGTTTTACCCTTAGTCTGAAAAGAAATTATTCTAAAAGGCTTCTGGTCTGATTTATTCTCTTGTGTCTATCTTTCTGGGAATTTAGTGATTTTAAAGGTAGTCAAATTTTTGAAGTGGAAAAGCCCATGCACTTTGTATCTGATGGAGCTCTTTAAAGATGACTGGAATGACTGTGTGTGGACTATTAGTTTTCTCTTCCTTATTTCCTCCCCCAGCCCCTTTTCAAGTGGCAGGTCATTTTGTCACACGCTTTTATGGCAGAAATGCAGGAAAATTATAGATATTATTGAAAAAAATGGTCAGGGGTAAGATTTTCTTTTATGTTTGGGAAAGCCTTACCTCTGTCATTGTCACAAATACCAGCCTAGACTATAATTTTTGAAGAAATACAGAGCATAAAAGCAGTCTGATGTGATTTGCTCACTTCAACTTCAGTGTCTTCTTAAGACTGTACCATTGTCATGAAATCAAAGCAGAGTTGTTACCTTTTGAAAAGACTTTCTGCCTGAAATATTTCATCTAGCAGTGGTATAAACTACGGACTTATCGTCAGAAAAAGAAGTTAATGAAAATACTGTTGTTGCTTACCCTGGGCCTGTAGTAGTTGTTTTGTATGGAGGAAATGCCATGACTTGGTGATCAGGGGTCATGTACAGTAGGACAATTACATCCATTCTGAGCACCCATTTGCAAGGATTTCATACACGTGCCCTTTTCCAGGTCTGCAAGATGAGGGTTACCCATGGCAGAGCCAAGAGGTGATAAGCTGAAGGCATAGGTTTTTATCCTGGCTCAGGTAACTAGGAAGAGGTCAGGACAGTTTCCTTTGTTTTTCAGACTGTGCTGGTCAAGCCTGGAACTTGACTTGCAGTGGGGTGTATGCTGTGCTCTAATGAATTAGTGATTTCCAATTTAAATAGTGGTATGGAGAAGCATGAATCCCAAGGAGGCAAGTTTTTGAATGTATGATTTGAATAGAGTTGGGTTAGAAGCAGACACTTCAGAAATTAAATCCCTGCCCTTTATTCCTTTTATGCGTATACAGACCCAGAGACCAGATGGGAATTGGATGAGGAAAAAATAACAACAAACCAATAAAAAAGTAAAATCTCTATTCTGATGCCGTTTTCTGATGTTGTATATACTTTCCAGCCTGTCTTATTTCAAGAAGCTTTAGGTAGAAAAGATTTTATAAATGGCTGATACAAGTTAAATCCTCAGCACACAGTACTTCACTTGGTACCCTCTACATCTTCTGCCTGATTCAGCAGCTTCTATGCAGCCTACAGCACAGATGGAATAGGAATTCCAGTTGTATATAATTATCTTTTTTCCTTTCCTGCTTTCCTTTATGTTTTCACTTGGTCTCAAAGTGCTTTTGTAGAACTGTCATCATGCCATCCTTGGAAAAAAAAAAACTAACAATTGAGAGTGGTGCTGATGTGATGGTTCTCAAAGCTCAACCAAGAGAGAAAAACAGCAAGATAAGCTACAAGAGATCTTAAGGGGTGTGATAAATTTAAAAAAGTAAAATAAATTAAAAATCTGTCTCTTGGCTCTGGCTACTAGAAGAAAATGAGTTTCTATTTTTAGCAACATAGTCTGTTTTAGAAATCATATTTCATCCAGCTGTGCTACTGTATACAGAATGCTGCTGTTGGTAATGCTACCGTAGAGTGATCCTCTGCCCTGCAATTGTGCTATACTATGTAGAAGTATGTGGCAAGCCAACAAGTGCTAATAGGGAGAAAAAAATCGGATCTTAATCCTAAAGAAATCTCAGTGTTTCTTAACTCAGAAAAAACTATTTATTTTTTCCATTCCCCAAAATGTGAGGTTGTTACTCATTCAATATTTTAATGAAGAAAATGAAGAGTTGTATGTCGTGATTGTGAGAGTTCCTGTTGCTCTAAGTTCTTACTTTAAAAGCATAATTCAAGTTTAGCTTAATGAAAAGCAAATTGTATTTGAGCTATAATTAAAAAAAATTAAGTCTTTAAATATTTTCTAATTCTTTAAATGTAATGCAGCCTTACCTTTCCCATATTTCATCAGTGAAGAAAGAAAGCTGGCAAGCCATATGGCTAGCCACATCTTGGAAGTTTTTGTATTATTTTTTAGATTTTACAGTGGTGTGAGTGAAGTGAGAATTCAATGACTACTTGCCTTCTACACTGTAGAATTTGCTGGGGATTTTGTGGTTTCAAGCTCTAGAGTTTATGAATAATATCTGAATTTTTCATATCTATAGTAGTAATTGGCTGCAGAATTTTTTTGGCTTCTTATGACAGCTTCCCAAGATCTCAAGCATCAGTCTAGATATGAAATTAAATCAGGCTATGTTTAACTTTTGTATTTAAGAATTTCTAATCATGAGTTAAAAAAGCAGAGCCCAAGGGAAAATTAAAAAAGAAAATATGTTTCTGTGGATAACTGTTCATTTGAACGACTTGTTTTTGGAAGCACACTGAATATTTTTTGCCTAACTGTACTTCCTATAATAAAAGAAAAAGCTGAAATGCTGCTGAAAAATCATGATATTGCTGTAGATTTAATTGAGCTGTCTAGGCTTTCCATAAGTGCCTCCCTGCTTTTCCAGGGCACAGTCAACCTTCCTAGTGGTAAATGTCTGAGCACCAGTGGTAAAGTGTATTTTGACGTGTATTGGGTTTTTTGTGATGATTTTTGATTAGTTAGAATGAGATGGATTTTGTTCCTCCCTTAGTAATTGTGTAAATTTCTTATTTCTTTGTATCAAACTGGAAAAGAGTAAATGAGTGCGTATAGGCGTGTACTATAACATGTAAGTCCATCTGTGTATCAAAAAGTGTTTTAATAACGTGCATTAGGTTACTAAGACAAATACTTACATGCTTGTCCTAGGTCAGAGAGGTTCTGTGAAAATAGGAGTAAGAGAAACTGGCCTGTTTTATTAAAAATGGTAAATTATTCTTTACTCTGAATTTAAGCAGCCTCATAAATATTGGCACCAAGCCTCACAGTTATCTTGGGTAATGTACATTTCTAGTAGTCAAGAAAATGAATGGACCTCTGATCCATATTGTACTTGAAGTTAGAAGAAAAATGTATAGTTCCAATAAGTAACAGACTGGAGAGTTTTCATACAACACTAAATTTACTTTTTATTTCTATTTTTTTGTTTCCCTAATCTCTCTTTTTTGTGCAATATGCATTGATGATGGGACATGGGCAATAATGGGATTTTTCTTTCCTGATAAACCTCAGTAGCTCTCTGAAACCAGTAGAGATGCATTAAAATAGCTGGGTAATTTGGACTTGCTGGTAATTTCCACGGTGTGGTTTACCAGTTCAGCACAGCAGAATATAAAGTGGAATACATTGTTATGTTATAATCTAACCTTCTGGGAGAAAAAGAATTGGTACTTCACCATGCTTATCCCTTGAATTATGGACTGGCAGAATAAAAGATGAGTTGACATGTCTGCTGTACTGGCAGTTACTTCGTCTTTCACAAATTGCAAACGTACGCATTTTAAGGGGAAAATAAGGAATCTTTTAACTTGCAGTGTTCAGCTTTGTGATCTAAGAGACCTTTTGTGTTTATGCTCTTTCCAAGGTGGACCCAATATAAATTCTGTTATTATTTCATGTACTGAAAAACAGCATAGCATATTGTGATATATTTAAATAATAACCAAGTATCAAAGCACACTTTGAAAGTCTTACCGGATAAAAATTAACAATATAGATGTAGATCTTAGCAAAAGTTAGTAAATGGAAGAATATTTTGTGAATATTTAGGTTTTTTTCTAGGTCAAATCAATATCAAATGTTGAATCTCTAGATGAGTTTGCACATGAAGGCACTGTGCAGCAAAACAAATACACGAAACACATCAATGTCATACTTTTAATAGATAATAGCGTATATTGCCAGCTGTGGGATGCATAATGTACGCTCAAAGGATCTTACATTTAAATGATATCTTCAGGAACCATCAAATAATTAAATATCTGGCAGCATCACAGAAAATGAGATGTAATGCAATTCAAATATACTGTAACTTAATCAAGACAAACATAACTGAAATTGCAATTCAAAATTAAATATGGAGTGATTACCAGAATTGACTGCAATAAGGCCATAAATGTAGAAAAGCAATGCATGTAAAATCTGTTGTGACTGCAAACTGTCATTAATCAGAGAAGAATATTTTTCATGATAATCTGATACCAACAAGAATGGGAAGGGCAGAGTGTTGAGACAATGGTAAATGCTCAATCTGTGAATCGGAAAAAAAGCTTAATCGCTCATATGTTGTAGGTATGTTAATGCATCAGAAAAAGCTGTTAACGTTTGTTTAGCAACACTTAGCTGTCCTAACTTGGAACTCCTAGGGAAGGCCTACACCCTCACCTGCAAAAGAGTTGTTTTAAGAGAAGGGAATGCAAATCATGATGTGTGTTTTTTGGGGGGCTGTGGGGTTGTTTTTTGTGGGGTTTTTTGTTTGTTTTTAAAACCTGGGTAATTTCCCATATATACTCAGTGCTCAATTCCAGATACTGTACAGAAGTTAGGGAAAAATATTTTAACCCAAATTATGGAGGAAGAAAATACTGATTCTACTAATGCTCTTCTCTAAAAATTGCAGACAGCTATATCTCTTTATTAATTTTGCGGTCCAGCCAAGCAAGGAAGCCGGGGAGTTAGGGATGCTCATGCTAGTGTATGAGTTTTATTTGCCTTCCTTTTTAACAAAATAGTTCAGCGTTCCTTTTGGTTTTGTTTTCAGTGAGGACTGATGCAGCATATGTTATCCAGCTCGCTCCTCTGTCCAATTCAGCAGGAGGAGGGGGGAAGCAGCATGTACTCAAATTATTCAGTGCACTGGCCTGGTTCACAGAAGGCTGTGGTTCTTGTGGGCTGGACTTCTGTCAGGGGAAACAAGATAGAAAGCTCCATTGACTCCAGGACTCTAAATAAAATCCTTCTATTTTCCTGAGAGAAGCTGTTTGGTTTTTTAGCAGGATAAGAATTTTGCCACAGCAAGCTTCAGCTCTGCAGAAAGCACGTTTTCAGAAAATTCAAATAATCTGTAGATATGAGATTTCTGTAGGAGGAAGAAATTGTGCAAGGTATTGTTATTTTGTTTGAACCAACTGGTAGCTCTAGTTGCTAGTGAAGTGCCTTGCATTTCTGTTTTTCAGATGTGCTGATAATTATCCAGAGAAATGTTTCATAAACCTTGTTGGCACTTATAACTTCACAATTAAATTAAGTACGTGGCATCACAGTTGTGTCTTACAGAAAGAAGCAGAGATCTGGCAGGAGTCCGCATAGCTGTAATAATGATGCTCTTCATTGCTCAAAGCACAGCCAGGAACAAGATTAGACTCATTACAAGAGTAGCATGTTGGAAATGAAGGCACTCATCATCACTGTATTGGGATCCAGTATTATTCTTTGCAGTCAAGGCAGAAGTCCCCTTAACTGCAATGGGATTGGAATTACACCCAGTGTCTTCAATCATTACTCAAAAAGCAAAGCAAAAGGCAAAACGTTTCTTGTCGTGGTGGGTTGACCCTGTCTGGGTGCCAGGTGCCCACCAAAGCCACTCTATCGTTCCCCTCCACAGCTGGACACAGGAGAGAGGAAATGTGACAAAAGGCTTGTGGGTTGAGATAAGGACAGGGAGATCAGTCACCAGTTATCATCACGGGCAAATCAGGTTTAATTTATTGCAAATTAGAACTTAGAGTAGGGTAATGAGAAATAAAGCTAAATCTTAAAACACCCTCCTCCCACCCCTCCCTTCTTCCTGGGCTCAACTTGACTCCCAGTTTTCTCTGTGTCCTCCCCCAGAGCAGTGCAGAGGGATGGGAAATGGGGGTTATGGTCAGTTCATCACGCATCATCTCTGCTGCCCCTTCCTCCTCATGGGGAGGACTCCTCGTGTTCTTCCCTGGGGTCCCTCCCACGGCAGACAGTCTTTCACAAACTTCTCCAATGTGAGTCCTTCCCACACTTAGAGTAGGGTAATGAGAAATAAAACTAAATCTTAAAACACACTCCTCCCACCCCTCCCTTCTTCCTGGGCTCAACTTGACTCCCAGTTTTCTCTGTGTCCTCCCCCAGAGCAGTGCAGAGGGATGGGAAATGGGGGTTATGGTCAGTTCATCACGCATCATCTCTGCTGCCCCTTCCTCCTCATGGGGAGGACTCCTCGTGTTCTTCCCTGGGGTCCCTCCCACGGCAGACAGTCTTTCACAAACTTCTCCAATGTGAGTCCTTCCCACAGTCTGTAGTTCTTCATGAACTGCCCCAGCGTGGGCCCTACGTGGGGTCACAAGTCCTGCCAGCAACCATGAACTGTCCCAGTGTGGGTCCTACGTGGGGTCACAAGTCCTGCCAGCAACCTTGCTCCAGTGTGGGCTCCTCTCTCTGTCTTAAGTGGTTATGCTAATTGCTGGCATTATGAATCAGAACATGTCCAATGATCAATGAACTGCTTTTAGTACCTGTAGGAGACAATGACATTCCCACATTATTCTATTTTTCTTTTAAAGCTGTTAATCTTTTCTATATAGAGGGTAATACTGCCATAAAGATGCTTGAGGGGAGGGGTGGAGAACTGGAAAAATATGGCACAGAAGACACATCTCCTTAAGTAAGATGGCATTGTAATGAATGCTGAGAAAACAACTACAAGTGTACATGCATACAGAGTAACTGTATTCTACGTGTACACAGGTTTTTATGGGCAGCAAACAATAATGTCCTTTATATTTTGGCTCCAGTGAATGCCCCTGAGGTTGAATAAAAAAATATTGGAGGGAAAACAAAGTAATAGAAAAGCTTCTTGACCAATATATGTTAATCCATGTCTAAAGACATCTTGTGAGAGCAAATGTAGAGAGCAATAAGAGACAAATATATTTTCTTAGGCAATTCCCTCTGTGAGTCAGCAGAAAGGAAGTTTTTGACAAAAAAACCAATCCAAATCAAACCAAACTTGTCCAAGTGGTCTATACCCATCTGTCTGTCTGTATCTGAGGACTCCAGTTAGTGTTCAAGTCCAGGTATTAGCAACTACGGTGCAAAGATGTTCTAGGTATTACATGGTGCTTTATGCTGAAGACAAGAATGTTCTAGGATTCTTCTCCTGTGATCTGTACAAAAACCTGTCTGTTCCTATGTAGATATGAGAGGGAATGGTGGGATGATACTTGAGGACTGCGGTGTTGTGCCCAAGTAGTGCTCTTTTCATTCTCTCTGCAAAGCAGGTGGAGCAAGCACTCCAAGGAAAAGAAGTTTCAAGCTTTAACATACAATTCCAAAACATTTCAGCTGGCTTGGACTGGAAGCACCACTACACAGGAGTGACACTAGGCATTTGGGAGGAAACTGTACTTACCAGGTTCTTGTGTGGACTATGTGGAGATGGCTCCTTACTGACTGGAATCCTAATGAGATGGGCATAGATCAGCTCTGAGGGTCTACAACATGGAATGCGGTGTGAGGAGTAAATCAAAGATATGTTGGAAGGTTGCAGTGCTTTAAAGTTCCCATAAAGGCAAAACATTGTGGAAGAGTGGAGAATTAATTAAAGCAGACTTCCCTTGCTACCTATAAGCAAGATAATTGGAAAGCAGGCTTTTTTCTAACAGTAGCTGTTTCTGAAGCACTTGATTTTTATTTTTTTTTTCTTTGTAATTTCCAGCTAGCTCAGCAGGGGTGAACTGTGAGACCATCATGAAGAGCACTGAATGTCTAAGGAGGATGGCAGAGCGCTAAGAGCTCAGAAGAATTCCTTGTGGTCTCAGTGCACAGCACTGCAGGCGAAGCTGAACTGATTGCTCGCTTAGGAGCAGATGGGAGAGGTCTGCTGAGTTTTGTCTTGAATGCTATTGTGTAAGCGGTAACAGTACCAGAAACCTTATAAGCACTGGACAGAAGTTGAAGAGAACACAAGCATGAGGATGTCAGCAATGTCAAAAATAAATTGGAGTCACAGGACGAGCCAGCTGAGCATATACAGTAAAAGAAAAAGCCCTACAACCTTTAATTCTGTGCTGTGCAGGGACTTGTGTTAGGCAAAGATTGTGTTAGAAATCAGTAATGAAGACAGCAAACCATGGCCAGACTCCTTGGCTCCAAAAGGTGCTGGACAATGGAGTAGGAAAAT
The DNA here is from genome assembly GCF_001431845.1 of Calidris pugnax. NCBI lineage: Eukaryota > Metazoa > Chordata > Aves > Charadriiformes > Scolopacidae > Calidris > Calidris pugnax. Next base: position 402,044 of record NW_015090779.1, read on the forward strand.
TAGACATATGAGGTTGGGCTACCTTTGTAACAACAGCTACTGATTATTTTTTTTTTCTTTAATGCCTTTCAATACATATATATGTAATACACTTTTTTTAACCAATTTAATTCTATACTGATTAGGTAGGAGTTATTTCTAATTCTGTGGGTCTGATGATTGAAATCTATTTGATTCTTCCTGGCTGGTTCTCAGTTGTCATTCTAATGTATGAATTTTCTTTGGCTTCAAGAGAAGCAGGTGGAGGTTGAAGTGACATGAAGTGAGGCAGTGGCTCTACCTGGAACAGAAACTGTAATTATTAGCTGCCAGATCTTTAGATTTGTATGTACATTATTGTGGTTTTTTGGTGTTTTTCTTGTTTGTTTTGTTTGGATTTTTGCTTTATATGTAACTATTGTTTCAGGTTTGGGGTGTGGTGTTTTGTTTGTTTGTTGTTTTTTTTTATTTTTGGTTGAGGGTTTGGGAGGTTTTTTGTTCTAAATTGCTATTTTGTTTCATTGTTCATGATGCTTATGCTTGAATCGTATTGTGTAAAATGGTGATGATAATGAAGACTGTTATGTAGCTGGAGAAATTTTTCCATTGGCATCCTGGTATGTTGTTGGCATCCTGACTGCTTTACAGATTCTAATCCATAAATCATAAGGTCAGGCTGTCTCCCTGATGCATTCAAATGAAGGATGGTAATGTTTTGTGCTGCTTCTGGAAACTGGGGATAGAGGAGCATCGTGACATTTTGGCTTTATAATGTCTCTCAAAGTGAAGGTATTTTTGCATTTGGATTTGATAACACTAAGGGTATTAGATGCTGTCATAGTATGATAAAACTACTGACATGCTGGTTGGAAGGTCTTCAAGGAGTTTCTAGTCCAATCTCCTGTTTGAAGCAGGACTGTCACCCACCCTGTCTTGGGTCAGACATCACTTTCTCTAGCAAACCTTGAAGATCCTGAAGGATGGGAATCCCACAACATCTCTGGGCAGCCTCCTCCAGCATTGCACTGCCTTTCTGGTGAAAAAAGTCTTTCCTGACACCTACCCTGAACCTCCCAAGGTGCAATTAGTAGCTGTTGCCTTTCATTGTATCATCTGCCCCTACTGGGAGTGGTTTTACTGTCTTCTTCACTTCAGGCAGTAGTAAGCTGCAATGAAATTTTCTCCTGGCTCTTCTCTCTGCCAGACTAAGCAAGCCCAGCTCCTCTGTCTCTCCTGATAGGTTATGTCCTCTAGACCTCAACTACGTCAAGAACCCTCCACCGGACCCTTTCCAGTTTCTCACAGTCCCTGAGGGGAGGGAAGATACAGGATACTGTGGGCTTTGAAACAATGCTTTTAGATTGGAAGGACTTGAGGTAGCCTTATGTGCTCTCTGGAAATCCAGGGCTGAGCTACACCATCTCACAGTCACTGCAACTAAGGCTGCCTCTGACTTTCACATCTCAGACAAGTTCTTTGCTTGTAACTATGAAGTCCAGCAGAGCACCTTTTCTCGTTGGCTTCTCAGTTGCCCGTGCTAGGAAGTTGTCATTAATGTGTTCAAGAAGCCTTCTAGGTTACCTGAACCCTGCTGATACCTCACAAATATCAGGGTGGTTAAAGTCTGCCATGAGGACCAGGACCTGTGAACATGAGGCTTTTCCAGCTGGTGGAAGAAGGCCTCATCTACATCTTCCTGGCCAGGAGGTCTGTAGTGGCCAACAGCACCCATGTTGATCTGCCTGCTAATCTCTTGACTGACTCCTGACCCATCCCAAGGCAGAGCTGGATGCATTTGAGCTTTCTTACATAGAGGAAAACTTTCCCTCGTCACCTTCCCAGCCTGTTCAACAACAAATAATTCTTAATTGTTGATTTTCTTGCCAGTTCTGTTGCCTTGCTTCCATCTCCTGTACACTTCCTTCTGTGTTTTAGTTCATTGGGAAGCTCCTGTCTTAGCCAGGCAGCCCTTCTGCTGAAATTCTTGCCTTCCTGCATGGATGGAGTGGATTGTTCCTGCTTTTCTTTAAAAGTCAGCCTCCACCATTTCCACTTGATGACTGCTTGCTGGGGAATTTTACTTAGCAATTACCTGAACAAGTGAAACTAGATCTACTGTCCTAGAGCCCGGAGTCCTAGCTCTGCTGCTCTTGTGGTCCATCTTGTGGTCACTACAAACCAAGCGTGCTGTAAATAGTTGCTTTGTGTCTGAGATGTTTCTACAAAAGCAAGCTTGAGGAAAAGGCTTCCCTATGTGATTTCTCATGAGCTGCGTATTTTAAATATTAATCTGTTTACATGATAATCTAACATCATAGTTGATGATTTTACACCACCGATGCAAATTTTCTGTGGAAAACTTGCTTTTGGCTTTTGCAGGGAATCACTTTGCCTTTGGATACATGTATCATCAACACTAAATCCTCAGAGCAGAATCCAGGGTATTTTTACAGTGTTGATAATAAAGGACGCTTTTATTTCTATCTTACTAGTAGCATAACCAATTGGATAACTAGTTTAGTCCGCCAATTTAATGTGATTAATCTGATTAAAACCCTACAAATCCAGTTCCATTGTCCCTTTCAGGGGAATCCACATTTCAAAGCATTTTATAGTATGTGTAGGCGTTTTAGGAGAGAGACAAACAAGCAAGAGCAAATAATAACTCATCAGTCAGTTTGAAGGCATGGGGATAATACTCCTGAGTACTGACTGGGATATGGAAGTGTAGGCTGTCTTTCCTGCAAAATAAGTAACTAGGGAGAACATAGGAATAGAAATTATTTGGAGAACTGAGCAGCTAAGTGCAGAAAGTTAGGATTGGTGCCAATATACTGAAAATTTTGGAAAGTGTGTTCTTGAAAATTACATTAGGGACACAGTGCGAAGGGTGAAGTTTAAACACCTCACAGGGACTTATATGTAATGATTACTGACAGAGAAGGCAGAGATTTGGTGTGTTCTTCATTTATTGAGCTTGACATTATACAGGCCAGAGGGGCTATTGAGGACTGAGGGATCCTAAATCCATGGGCTGTTGGCCAGGTGATGGTTTACTTCTGGGGCTTTAATTCCTGGAATCATTGCAGTGCCTTAAGCATGTGAACTAAAAGTCCTCATGATTTTTTTCCTTTTCAAAACAAGAAAACAACTGCTTGTTACTGGTAAGTTTTCACTGCTTTGCAAATTAGACAATTTCCATCCCATAGTGGAATGGAAATCCAGTGTGTTTTCAGGAGTGAAACGAGCATTTCAAATTGTGCCAATGCTTTTATTCCTCTTCTTACAAATACGGCTGCTTTTCTGTTTCTTTTCCTTAATGTTTCCACTGAGTAGAAAAACTTGTTTTCCACTGAAATCCACTTTTTTTCAGCCAGAAAGGTTCTCCGTACAGATGGCAAAGCTATGTGAAGCCTAGTTTCAAGCTAAAATGTAACATTTTCCCAACTGGCTTAGCTTATTACAGAGCCAATCAAAGGGGTTGGTGTTGGAGGTGTATGAAATATAGAGGTCCAGAAGGCTGGGCTTTTCTGAAGATAATGTTGATAAAAGGGGTGTTTGTGGACATGAATGGAAACTAATGTCAGTGAAGCAGCCTGGCTACACAGCAGTAAGTTATAGGATGCCTGTAGCTCTACTGTACCTACAAAGCTGGTCTGTGGCAAGGAGGGGATGATAGTAAGAAAATGAGTTTGGGCAGAAGACCAGCTGTTTGGCAGTTTTGGTGTATGGCAGAGATGACTAAGTCATGCCATTGTCCATGACATGAACAATGATGGAGATGATGGTTTCTATCATAGTTTGGTTGATGGTTGGACTAGATGATCTTAAAGGTCCCTTCCAACCTAGACAATTCTATGATTCTGTGATGGGGAGGTTTTTCTTCTTTGTGGTAATGGTGGTGAGTCTCACTATCCTTCAGTATGATAAAATGGCTCTGCCTGGTCACTTCTAGATAGAGATAAAGGTGGTCAGGTAAGTGATGCTCCAGTATAAAGTAGGAGACAGTACCATGCCATGCAGGAACAGAAGCTTTGAAGCAATACAGCAAATGGCTTCAGTTAGGGTTCCTGATTATATGGCGTAAACGTAGTCAAGTACGGCTTTAGTGGAATGAACCTTTTCCATATATTGCCTGTTATTTGCCTTACCCAACTGCATAAAGCTTGATTGAATAGTTGCAGAATTAGTGGGTTTGCATCAGTAGACACTGAACGCTTAGAGACAAACATTCTGGCTAGTCACAGGACTTTCCAGATGGATCTGTTGTATCTGGGTAGATGTTCAGTTTTTCATTTATTTATAGCAGGAATAGCTTTTGTATCTGTTAGAGTACAACAATAAATTTACTGAACTACCAAATAATATATTTTCCTGCTTGCTTTCGGCTGATTACAACATCTCTAGGTGTCTCAGGATAATACGAACATCTGTTCCCTGGAGATTGACTCTTCACAGACAATAATCATAAAGCTAATGAATGGAGTAGAGAATGGTGTTTAGGAAACTACTAGGGACAGCTCTGCCTCTCTTTGCTAACTCTCACCCTACTATTTCATTCACTGAATTTCACTGAATTTCACTGAATTTCTAGAGTTGGAAGGGACCATAGAGATCATCTAGTCCAACTCCCCTGCTGAAGCAGGATTGCCCAGAGCTAGAGCATGTTACTCAGGACTGCATCCAGGCGGGTTTTGAAAATCTCCAAAGAAGGGGACTCCACAACCTCCCTGGGCAGCCTGTTCCAGGGTTCCGTCACCCTCACCGTGAAGAAGTTTCTCCTCATATTTGAGTGGAACCTCTTATGTTCCAACTTGTGCCCATTGCCCCTCGTCCTCTCACTGGGAACCACTGAAAAGAGTCTGGCTCCCTCCTCCTTCAACCCTCCCTTGAGATACTTGTAGGCATTGATAAGGTCTACCCTCAGCCTTCTCTTCTCCAGACTAAAGAGTCCCAGCTCTCTCAGTCTCTCCTCATAAGGGAGATGCTCCAATCCCTGAATCATCTTTGTAGCCATACGCTCGACTCTTTCTAGTAGATCCCTGTCACGTTTCAAATGGGGAGCACAGAACTGGAAATAGTATTCCA
>NW_015090779.1:411964-424254 GCF_001431845.1 Calidris pugnax
TAAAAAAAAAAAAAAAAAAAAAGAAATATTTTGAAAAGTTCTCAGGCCAAAAAGTTCTCTAACGATAGCTGCTCTGCAGTTTTCAGGAGCCAGTTTGATTGTAAAGGAACTGTAGGAGGTCTGAATGCAATGCGAGAGATGTATTTTTCAAATGCTGTTTAGCAGACGATGATGACAGCCTGCAGTCTATCAGCTATTTCCTCATGGGTTCCTTGTTTTCTTTTTCCAAACTGCAGCAGCAGTTTGTACCAGAACAGATCTGGATGTATCAAAGTGCCTGTGAGGTCATTAGTAGCAACTGATGTACCACCTGCAAATCTGACAAGGTCAAAAGAAAACTTATGATGAACCAAAGTAATAATTTTTAAATGATCTTTTTTGTTTCTTGTGAAGCTGGAATTGATGGGTTGGAAGGCTGCCTCTGAGTGCATGGGTAGTGTTGTGTTTCAAAAGGTTAAGTTTTTATAGGATAAGATGTCATTTCCCCAAATATTATTTTCATTTTGAATTGCTGCAGCAGTTTGTCTTTTTTCAATCTGATCTTAAGTACAATTTTGAGGTATTTCAGCTAGGTTTTATGCTTTATGACTTTTTTTCTGATTAACTGAAGTCTACTTTCACGTTTATGTTCTCTGGACACTATTTTCACTGTTGAATGATAACAGCAATCAAAAGTTATTTCAAGCAGGCAATGGTTTCTTTCCAAGCAAAGCTACCTTAACTTCAAAAATAATGCTAAGCCTATTCAGGCTCTCGAGCAATCTCAACATAACAAATAACCTGGTTTAGTTTTAATTTTTCACTTGTGTGCCTTATCATTAGAGTGTGCCTGTGCAGATTTCAGAATATATTTTTATCTGCAGGTGGGAATATAGGTTACACTGTAGGAAGAAGCAGTTGTGGTATGAAGAGGCCACTGGTTTCATAAACCAAAGCAGGTTAAAGAAAACCTGTAGTCAGATGTATGGATAATCCTTAAATAATTCATGTAAATCTACAAATGTTCTCTTTCTTCCCTACCACAGATGCTGGTAGCATTTCTTTAGATGACTCCAACTTTATATTTTACATTGTCCTAAAGAACTGCTGGAGAAACTTCAGAAGGAAGGGTTTATCTAAGCTATGATTGATTATCAGGTGGGAACCACAATAAAAGCTCGTCAGTAATGTTAATATGCTCAGGGGAGCTGAAAAACACAGAAGCATTACTCTTTGTTAGTTATTTAGGGTAGTTTTGAAGCCTTGTGGAAAATTCTTGGCTGTATTGTGGTGGTCTAGATGGAGTATGTGCTGGCTCGTACAGCTGCACTGAGAAACCAAGAGAAGGGGAAGGAGAACAGCATTGGTACTACCTGCACTTACCGATCTCGCATTCTGCCAGGACAGCCATACATCCAATTAAAAACCACAACGTACCGTAGGCCATAGAGGACTGTCCCGTCTGGATGGAGTCGAATCATTCGGTTTTTCACTGTCACCCCGTGGACGAATGACTTCTTGTCATTTTGGAAATACGTGTCCGGCACCCAGAGCTGGTCAGCCACTCTGTTGTCCAGAGTTAGGTTCAAAGGTATTCCAGAATAAGAGAGCCTTTTATCCCTCCAGGACTGCTGGAAGTACATGGTCAGGGTGTAGTCCTAGAGAAGAAATAAAAAGGGCTTTTTGAGTTTTGCGTATCAATTAACAGAAGTTTATTTTTAGACAACTCTCAGTAACAGACTATCAATAGCAATAGGAAGTTTAAGGATCTTTAAGATATTGTCATTAACCACGATAATAAGTCTTGGCCTGTCTGTTTTAATGTTGACCTTCACACTACTCACCAACGGCAGTGACCACCCCCAGCTATGGGCTTTCAAAACCTCCTGGGGGAGAGGACATACATAGTGCATTTGGATCACACTTGCATGTTTTTTGATAGGTTTCCTCTATTGTGAAAAGAGCAGGGTTTAGCTGACCTCAGCCAAATAGCATTACATACCACTAAGGACACTCATTTTGGTGTTCCCTGTCTTTGTTGCGAAAGATTATTCCCCTCACAATCCAGAAAGTCCCTAGACCTCCCGGAAAAGAGCAAATGTGACCTCAGAATGCATAATGGGCAATGTCCCTTTCTGTGCCTGCTGAAGTTGCCAGATGTAATGACCTTAGATAGCTGGGCACTTCTCAGCTCAGCCTGGGGAAAGCGGTCTTTTCTGTCCTTGGCAATCAAGTATTACCACAGAGAAAATGAACATCATTTCTTGACTGTCACGTTGTGGCTTAGGTGAAATACCGTTTATGCAGTCCTTCAGTTTTACCCTTAGTCTGAAAAGAAATTATTCTAAAAGGCTTCTGGTCTGATTTATTCTCTTGTGTCTATCTTTCTGGGAATTTAGTGATTTTAAAGGTAGTCAAATTTTTGAAGTGGAAAAGCCCATGCACTTTGTATCTGATGGAGCTCTTTAAAGATGACTGGAATGACTGTGTGTGGACTATTAGTTTTCTCTTCCTTATTTCCTCCCCCAGCCCCTTTTCAAGTGGCAGGTCATTTTGTCACACGCTTTTATGGCAGAAATGCAGGAAAATTATAGATATTATTGAAAAAAATGGTCAGGGGTAAGATTTTCTTTTATGTTTGGGAAAGCCTTACCTCTGTCATTGTCACAAATACCAGCCTAGACTATAATTTTTGAAGAAATACAGAGCATAAAAGCAGTCTGATGTGATTTGCTCACTTCAACTTCAGTGTCTTCTTAAGACTGTACCATTGTCATGAAATCAAAGCAGAGTTGTTACCTTTTGAAAAGACTTTCTGCCTGAAATATTTCATCTAGCAGTGGTATAAACTACGGACTTATCGTCAGAAAAAGAAGTTAATGAAAATACTGTTGTTGCTTACCCTGGGCCTGTAGTAGTTGTTTTGTATGGAGGAAATGCCATGACTTGGTGATCAGGGGTCATGTACAGTAGGACAATTACATCCATTCTGAGCACCCATTTGCAAGGATTTCATACACGTGCCCTTTTCCAGGTCTGCAAGATGAGGGTTACCCATGGCAGAGCCAAGAGGTGATAAGCTGAAGGCATAGGTTTTTATCCTGGCTCAGGTAACTAGGAAGAGGTCAGGACAGTTTCCTTTGTTTTTCAGACTGTGCTGGTCAAGCCTGGAACTTGACTTGCAGTGGGGTGTATGCTGTGCTCTAATGAATTAGTGATTTCCAATTTAAATAGTGGTATGGAGAAGCATGAATCCCAAGGAGGCAAGTTTTTGAATGTATGATTTGAATAGAGTTGGGTTAGAAGCAGACACTTCAGAAATTAAATCCCTGCCCTTTATTCCTTTTATGCGTATACAGACCCAGAGACCAGATGGGAATTGGATGAGGAAAAAATAACAACAAACCAATAAAAAAGTAAAATCTCTATTCTGATGCCGTTTTCTGATGTTGTATATACTTTCCAGCCTGTCTTATTTCAAGAAGCTTTAGGTAGAAAAGATTTTATAAATGGCTGATACAAGTTAAATCCTCAGCACACAGTACTTCACTTGGTACCCTCTACATCTTCTGCCTGATTCAGCAGCTTCTATGCAGCCTACAGCACAGATGGAATAGGAATTCCAGTTAATTATCTTTTTTCCTTTCCTGCTTTCCTTTATATTTTCACTTGGTCTCAAAGTGCTTTTGTAGAACTGTCATCATGCCATCCTTGGAAAAAAAAAAACTAACAATTGAGAGTGGTGCTGATGTGATGGTTCTCAAAGCTCAACCAAGAGAGAAAAACAGCAAGATAAGCTACAAGAGATCTTAAGGGGTGTGATAAATTTAAAAAAGTAAAATAAATTAAAAATCTGTCTCTTGGCTCTGGCTACTAGAAGAAAATGAGTTTCTATTTTTAGCAACATAGTCTGTTTTAGAAATCATATTTCATCCAGCTGTGCTACTGTATACAGAATGCTGCTGTTGGTAATGCTACCGTAGAGTGATCCTCTGCCCTGCAATTGTGCTATACTATGTAGAAGTATGTGGCAAGCCAACAAGTGCTAATAGGGAGAAAAAAATCGGATCTTAATCCTAAAGAAATCTCAGTGTTTCTTAACTCAGAAAAAACTATTTATTTTTTCCATTCCCCAAAATGTGAGGTTGTTACTCATTCAATATTTTAATGAAGAAAATGAAGAGTTGTATGTCGTGATTGTGAGAGTTCCTGTTGCTCTAAGTTCTTACTTTAAAAGCATAATTCAAGTTTAGCTTAATGAAAAGCAAATTGTATTTGAGGTATAATTAAAAAAAATTAAGTCTTTAAATATTTTCTAATTCTTTAAATGTAATGCAGCCTTACCTTTCCCATATTTCATCAGTGAAGAAAGAAAGCTGGCAAGCCATATGGCTAGCCACATCTTGGAAGTTTTTGTATTATTTTTTAGATTTTACAGTGGTGTGAGTGAAGTGAGAATTCAATGACTACTTGCCTTCTACACTGTAGAATTTGCTGGGGATTTTGTGGTTTCAAGCTCTAGAGTTTATGAATAATATCTGAATTTTTCATATCTATAGTAGTAATTGGCTGCAGAATTTTTTTGGCTTCTTATGACAGCTTCCCAAGATCTCAAGCATCAGTCTAGATATGAAATTAAATCAGGCTATGTTTAACTTTTGTATTTAAGAATTTCTAATCATGAGTTAAAAAAGCAGAGCCCAAGGGAAAATTAAAAAAGAAAATATGTTTCTGTGGATAACTGTTCATTTGAACGACTTGTTTTTGGAAGCACACTGAATATTTTTTGCCTAACTGTACTTCCTATAATAAAAGAAAAAGCTGAAATGCTGCTGAAAAATCATGATATTGCTGTAGATTTAATTGAGCTGTCTAGGCTTTCCATAAGTGCCTCCCTGCTTTTCCAGGGCACAGTCAACCTTCCTAGTGGTAAATGTCTGAGCACCAGTGGTAAAGTGTATTTTGACGTGTATTGGGTTTTTTGTGATGATTTTTGATTAGTTAGAATGAGATGGATTTTGTTCCTCCCTTAGTAATTGTGTAAATTTCTTATTTCTTTGTATCAAACTGGAAAAGAGTAAATGAGTGCGTATAGGCGTGTACTATAACATGTAAGTCCATCTGTGTATCAAAAAGTGTTTTAATAACGTGCATTAGGTTACTAAGACAAATACTTACATGCTTGTCCTAGGTCAGAGAGGTTCTGTGAAAATAGGAGTAAGAGAAACTGGCCTGTTTTATTAAAAATGGTAAATTATTCTTTACTCTGAATTTAAGCAGCCTCATAAATATTGGCACCAAGCCTCACAGTTATCTTGGGTAATGTACATTTCTAGTAGTCAAGAAAATGAATGGACCTCTGATCCATATTGTACTTGAAGTTAGAAGAAAAATGTATAGTTCCAATAAGTAACAGACTGGAGAGTTTTCATACAACACTAAATTTACTTTTTATTTCTATTTTTTTGTTTCCCTAATCTCTCTTTTTTGTGCAATATGCATTGATGATGGGACATGGGCAATAATGGGATTTTTCTTTCCTGATAAACCTCAGTAGCTCTCTGAAACCAGTAGAGATGCATTAAAATAGCTGGGTAATTTGGACTTGCTGGTAATTTCCACGGTGTGGTTTACCAGTTCAGCACAGCAGAATATAAAGTGGAATACATTGTTATGTTATAATCTAACCTTCTGGGAGAAAAAGAATTGGTACTTCACCATGCTTATCCCTTGAATTATGGACTGGCAGAATAAAAGATGAGTTGACATGTCTGCTGTACTGGCAGTTACTTCGTCTTTCACAAATTGCAAACGTACGCATTTTAAGGGGAAAATAAGGAATCTTTTAACTTGCAGTGTTCAGCTTTGTGATCTAAGAGACCTTTTGTGTTTATGCTCTTTCCAAGGTGGACCCAATATAAATTCTGTTATTATTTCATGTACTGAAAAACAGCATAGCATATTGTGATATATTTAAATAATAACCAAGTATCAAAGCACACTTTGAAAGTCTTACCGGATAAAAATTAACAATATAGATGTAGATCTTAGCAAAAGTTAGTAAATGGAAGAATATTTTGTGAATATTTAGGTTTTTTTCTAGGTCAAATCAATATCAAATGTTGAATCTCTAGATGAGTTTGCACATGAAGGCACTGTGCAGCAAAACAAATACACGAAACACATCAATGTCATACTTTTAATAGATAATAGCGTATATTGCCAGCTGTGGGATGCATAATGTACGCTCAAAGGATCTTACATTTAAATGATATCTTCAGGAACCATCAAATAATTAAATATCTGGCAGCATCACAGAAAATGAGATGTAATGCAATTCAAATATACTGTAACTTAATCAAGACAAACATAACTGAAATTGCAATTCAAAATTAAATATGGAGTGATTACCAGAATTGACTGCAATAAGGCCATAAATGTAGAAAAGCAATGCATGTAAAATCTGTTGTGACTGCAAACTGTCATTAATCAGAGAAGAATATTTTTCATGATAATCTGATACCAACAAGAATGGGAAGGGCAGAGTGTTGAGACAATGGTAAATGCTCAATCTGTGAATCGGAAAAAAAGCTTAATCGCTCATATGTTGTAGGTATGTTAATGCATCAGAAAAAGCTGTTAACGTTTGTTTAGCAACATTTAGCTGTCCTAACTTGGAACTCCTAGGGAAGGCCTACACCCTCACCTGCAAAAGAGTTGTTTTAAGAGAAGGGAATGCAAATCATGATGTGTGTTTTTTGGGGGGCTGTGGGGTTGTTTTTTGTGGGGTTTTTTGTTTGTTTTTAAAACCTGGGTAATTTCCCATATATACTCAGTGCTCAATTCCAGATACTGTACAGAAGTTAGGGAAAAATATTTTAACCCAAATTATGGAGGAAGAAAATACTGATTCTACTAATGCTCTTCTCTAAAAATTGCAGACAGCTATATCTCTTTATTAATTTTGCGGTCCAGCCAAGCAAGGAAGCCGGGGAGTTAGGGATGCTCATGCTAGTGTATGAGTTTTATTTGCCTTCCTTTTTAACAAAATAGTTCAGCGTTCCTTTTGGTTTTGTTTTCAGTGAGGACTGATGCAGCATATGTTATCCAGCTCGCTCCTCTGTCCAATTCAGCAGGAGGAGGGGGGAAGCAGCATGTACTCAAATTATTCAGTGCACTGGCCTGGTTCACAGAAGGCTGTGGTTCTTGTGGGCTGGACTTCTGTCAGGGGAAACAAGATAGAAAGCTCCATTGACTCCAGGACTCTAAATAAAATCCTTCTATTTTCCTGAGAGAAGCTGTTTGGTTTTTTAGCAGGATAAGAATTTTGCCACAGCAAGCTTCAGCTCTGCAGAAAGCACGTTTTCAGAAAATTCAAATAATCTGTAGATATGAGATTTCTGTAGGAGGAAGAAATTGTGCAAGGTATTGTTATTTTGTTTGAACCAACTGGTAGCTCTAGTTGCTAGTGAAGTGCCTTGCATTTCTGTTTTTCAGATGTGCTGATAATTATCCAGAGAAATGTTTCATAAACCTTGTTGGCACTTATAACTTCACAATTAAATTAAGTACGTGGCATCACAGTTGTGTCTTACAGAAAGAAGCAGAGATCTGGCAGGAGTCCGCATAGCTGTAATAATGATGCTCTTCATTGCTCAAAGCACAGCCAGGAACAAGATTAGACTCATTACAAGAGTAGCATGTTGGAAATGAAGGCACTCATCATCACTGTATTGGGATCCAGTATTATTCTTTGCAGTCAAGGCAGAAGTCCCCTTAACTGCAATGGGATTGGAATTACACCCAGTGTCTTCAATCATTACTCAAAAAGCAAAGCAAAAGGCAAAACGTTTCTCGCCGTGGTGGGTCGACCCTGTCTGGGTGCCAGGTGCCCACCAAAGCCACTCTATCGTTCCCCTCCACAGCTGGACACAGGAGAGAGGAAATGTGACAAAAGGCTTGTGGGTTGAGATAAGGACAGGGAGATCAGTCCCCAATTATCATCACGGGCAAATCAGGTTTAATTTATTGCAAATTAGATCTTAGAGTAGGGTAATGAGAAATAAAAACTAAATCTTAAAACACCCTCCTCCCACCCCTCCCTTCTTCCTGGGCTCAACTTGACTCCCAGTTTTCTCTGTGTCCTCCCCCAGAGCAGTGCAGAGGGATGGGAAATGGGGGTTATGGTCAGTTCATCACGCATCATCTCTGCTGCCCCTTCCTCCTCATGGGGAGGACTCCTCGTGTTCTTCCCTGGGGTCCCTCCCACGGCAGACAGTCTTTCACAAACTTCTCCAATGTGAGTCCTTCCCACAGTCTGTAGTTCTTCATGAACTGCCCCAGCGTGGGCCCTACGTGGGGTCACAAGTCCTGCCAGCAACCTTGCTCCAGTGTGGGCTCCTCTCTCTGTCTTAAGTGGTTATGCTAATTGCTGGCATTATGAATCAGAACATGTCCAATGATCAATGAACTGCTTTTAGTACCTGTAGGAGACAATGACATTCCCACATTATTCTATTTTTCTTTTAAAGCTGTTAATCTTTTCTATATAGAGGGTAATACTGCCATAAAGATGCTTGAGGGGAGGGGTGGAGAACTGGAAAAATATGGCACAGAAGACACATCTCCTTAAGTAAGATGGCATTGTAATGAATGCTGAGAAAACAACTACAAGTGTACATGCATACAGAGTAACTGTATTCTACGTGTACACAGGTTTTTATGGGCAGCAAACAATAATGTCCTTTATATTTTGGCTCCAGTGAATGCCCCTGAGGTTGAATAAAAAAATATTGGAGGGAAAACAAAGTAATAGAAAAGCTTCTTGACCAATATATGTTAATCCATGTCTAAAGACATCTTGTGAGAGCAAATGTAGAGAGCAATAAGAGACAAATATATTTTCTTAGGCAATTCCCTCTGCGAGTCAGCAGAAAGGAAGTTTTTGACAAAAAAACCAATCCAAATCAAACCAAACTTGTCCAAGTGGTCTATACCCATCTGTCTGTCTGTATCTGAGGACTCCAGTTAGTGTTCAAGTCCAGGTATTAGCAACTACGGTGCAAAGATGTTCTAGGTATTACATGGTGCTTTATGCTGAAGACAAGAATGTTCTAGGATTCTTCTCCTGTGATCTGTACAAAAACCTGTCTGTTCCTATGTAGATATGAGAGGGAATGGTGGGATGATACTTGAGGACTGCGGTGTTGTGCCCAAGTAGTGCTCTTTTCATTCTCTCTGCAAAGCAGGTGGAGCAAGCACTCCAAGGAAAAGAAGTTTCAAGCTTTAACATACAATTCCAAAACATTTCAGCTGGCTTGGACTGGAAGCACCACTACACAGGAGTGACACTAGGCATTTGGGAGGAAACTGTACTTACCAGGTTCTTGTGTGGACTATGTGGAGATGGCTCCTTACTGACTGGAATCCTAATGAGATGGGCATAGATCAGCTCTGAGGGTCTACAACATGGAACGCGGTGTGAGGAGTAAATCAAAGATATGTTGGAAGGTTGCAGTGCTTTAAAGTTCCCATAAAGGCAAAACATTGTGGAAGAGTGGAGAATTAATTAAAGCAGACTTCCCTTGCTACCTATAAGCAAGATAATTGGAAAGCAGGCTTTTTTCTAACAGTAGCTGTTTCTGAAGCACTTGATTTTTATTTTTTTTTTCTTTGTAATTTCCAGCTAGCTCAGCAGGGGTGAACTGTGAGACCATCATGAAGAGCACTGAATGTCTAAGGAGGATGGCAGAGCGCTAAGAGCTCAGAAGAATTCCTTGTGGTCTCAGTGCACAGCACTGCAGGCGAAGCTGAACTGATTGCTCGCTTAGGAGCAGATGGGAGAGGTCTGCTGAGTTTTGTCTTGAATGCTATTGTGTAAGCGGTAACAGTACCAGAAACCTTATAAGCACTGGACAGAAGTTGAAGAGAACACAAGCATGAGGATGTCAGCAATGTCAAAAATAAATTGGAGTCACAGGACGAGCCAGCTGAGCATATACAGTAAAAGAAAAAGCCCTACAACCTTTAATTCTGTGCTGTGCAGGGACTTGTGTTAGGCAAAGATTGTGTTAGAAATCAGTAATGAAGACAGCAAACCATGGCCAGACTCCTTGGCTCCAAAAGGTGCTGGACAATGGAGTAGGAAAATTAGACATATGAGGTTGGGCTACCTTTGTAACAACAGCTACTGATTATTTTTTTTTTCTTTAATGCCTTTCAATACATATATATGTAATACACTTTTTTTAACCAATTTAATTCTATACTGATTAGGTAGGAGTTATTTCTAATTCTGTGGGTCTGATGATTGAAATCTATTTGATTCTTCCTGGCTGGTTCTCAGTTGTCATTCTAATGTATGAATTTTCTTTGGCTTCAAGAGAAGCAGGTGGAGGTTGAAGTGACATGAAGTGAGGCAGTGGCTCTACCTGGAACAGAAACTGTAATTATTAGCTGCCAGATCTTTAGATTTGTATGTACATTATTGTGGTTTTTTGGTGTTTTTCTTGTTTGTTTTGTTTGGATTTTTGCTTTATATGTAACTATTGTTTCAGGTTTGGGGTGTGGTGTTTTGTTTGTTTGTTGTTTTTTTTTATTTTTGGTTGAGGGTTTGGGAGGTTTTTTGTTCTAAATTGCTATTTTGTTTCATTGTTCATGATGCTTATGCTTGAATCGTATTGTGTAAAATGGTGATGATAATGAAGACTGTTATGTAGCTGGAGAAATTTTTCCATTGGCATCCTGGTATGTTGTTGGCATCCTGACTGCTTTACAGATTCTAATCCATAAATCATAAGGTCAGGCTGTCTCCCTGATGCATTCAAATGAAGGATGGTAATGTTTTGTGCTGCTTCTGGAAACTGGGGATAGAGGAGCATCGTGACATTTTGGCTTTATAATGTCTCTCAAAGTGAAGGTATTTTTGCATTTGGATTTGATAACACTAAGGGTATTAGATGCTGTCATAGTATGATAAAACTACTGACATGCTGGTTGGAAGGTCTTCAAGGAGTTTCTAGTCCAATCTCCTGTTTGAAGCAGGACTGTCACCCACCCTGTCTTGGGTCAGACATCACTTTCTCTAGCAAACCTTGAAGATCCTGAAGGATGGGAATCCCACAACATCTCTGGGCAGCCTCCTCCAGCATTGCACTGCCTTTCTGGTGAAAAAAGTCTTTCCTGACACCTACCCTGAACCTCCCAAGGTGCAATTAGTAGCTGTTGCCTTTCATTGTATCATCTGCCCCTACTGGGAGTGGTTTTACTGTCTTCTTCACTTCAGGCAGTAGTAAGCTGCAATGAAATTTTCTCCTGGCTCTTCTCTCTGCCAGACTAAGCAAGCCCAGCTCCTCTGTCTCTCCTGATAGGTTATGTCCTCTAGACCTCAACTACGTCAAGAACCCTCCACCGGACCCTTTCCAGTTTCTCACAGTCCCTGAGGGGAGGGAAGATACAGGATACTGTGGGCTTTGAAACAATGCTTTTAGATTGGAAGGACTTGAGGTAGCCTTATGTGCTCTCTGGAAATCCAGGGCTGAGCTACACCATCTCACAGTCACTGCAACTAAGGCTGCCTCTGACTTTCACATCTCAGACAAGTTCTTTGCTTGTAACTATGAAGTCCAGCAGAGCACCTTTTCTCGTTGGCTTCTCAGTTGCCCGTGCTAGGAAGTTGTCATTAATGTGTTCAAGAAGCCTTCTAGGTTACCTGAACCCTGCTGATATCTCACAAATATCAGGGTGGTTAAAGTCTGCCATGAGGACCAGGACCTGTGAACATGAGGCTTTTCCAGCTGGTGGAAGAAGGCCTCATCTACATCTTCCTGGCCAGGAGGTCTGTAGTGGCCAACAGCACCCATGTTGATCTGCCTGCTAATCTCTTGACTGACTCCTGACCCATCCCAAGGCAGAGCTGGATGCATTTGAGCTTTCTTACATAGAGGAAAACTTTCCCTCGTCACCTTCCCAGCCTGTTCAACAACAAATAATTCTTAATTGTTGATTTTCTTGCCAGTTCTGTTGCCTTGCTTCCATCTCCTGTACACTTCCTTCTGTGTTTTAGTTCATTGGGAAGCTCCTGTCTTAGCCAGGCAGCCCTTCTGCTGAAATTCTTGCCTTCCTGCATGGATGGAGTGGATTGTTCCTGCTTTTCTTTAAAAGTCAGCCTCCACCATTTCCACTTGATGACTGCTTGCTGGGGAATTTTACTTAGCAATTACCTGAACAAGTGAAACTAGATCTACTGTCCTAGAGCCCGGAGTCCTAGCTCTGCTGCTCTTGTGGTCCATCTTGTGGTCACTACAAACCAA
>NW_015090780.1:0-11678 GCF_001431845.1 Calidris pugnax
GACTGGAGGTTAGCAAATGTGACACCCATGCACAGGAAGGGCCAGAAGGAGGATCCGGGGAACTACAGGCCTGTCACAGGATCACAGAATGATACGGGGTTGGAAGGGACCTCTGGAGATCATCTTCTCCAACCCCCCTGCCAGAGCAGGTCCACCCAGAGCAGGTTGCACAGGAACGTGTCCAGGTGGGTTTTGAATGTCTCCGAAGATAAAGACTCCACCACCTCTCCGGGCAGCCTGTTCCAGGGCTCTGCCACCCTCCAAGTAAAGAAGTGCCTCCTCATATTTAGATGGAACTTCCTATGTTCGAGTTTGTGCCCGTTACCTCTTGTCCGGTCACTGAGCACCACTGAAAAAGGACTGGCCCCACCCTCTTGACACCCACCCTTTAAGTATTTATAGGTGTTGATCAGATCCCCCCTCAGTCTTTTCTTCAGTCTGACCTCGGTGCTGGGGAAGGTTATGGAGCAGATCATCTTGAGTGCTATCACGCGGCACGTACAGGACAACCAGGCGATCAGGCCCCGTCAACATGGCTTCATGAAGGGCAAGTCCTGCTTGACTAACCTGATCTCCTCCTATGACAAGGTGACCAGCTTAGTGGATGAGGGAAGGGCTGTGGATGTTGTTTACCTAGACTTCAGTAAAGCCTTTGACACCACTTCTCACAGCATTCTCCTGGAGAAATTGGCTGTTCACGGCTTGGGCAGGTATACGCTTCGCTGGGTGAAAAATTGGCTGGATAGTCGGGCACAAAGAGTTGTGGAGAATGGAGTTAAATCCAGTAGGCAGCTGGTCACAAGTGGTGTGACATATTTATCAAGGGTCTGGATGAGGGGATGGAGCGCACCCGCAGTAAGTCTGCGATGACACCAAGTTGGGCTGGAGTGTTGATCTGCCTGAGGGTAGGAAGGCCTTCTCACAGCATTCTCCTGGAGAAATTGGCTGTTCACGGCTTGGGCAGGTATACGCTTCGCTGGGTGAAAAATTGGCTGGATAGTCGGGCACAAAGAGTTGTGGAGAATGGAGTTAAATCCAGTAGGCAGCTGGTCACAAGTGGTGTGACATATTTATCAAGGGTCTGGATGAGGGGATGGAGCGCACCCGCAGTAAGTCTGCGATGACACCAAGTTGGGCTGGAGTGTTGATCTGCCTGAGGGTAGGAAGGCTCTGCAGAGGGATCTGGACAGGCTGGATCCATGGGCTGAGGCCAACGGTTTGGGGTTCAAGACGGCTGAGTGCCGAGTCTGAGAGGAAACAGCCTCAAGTTGCACCCAGGGAGGTTTAGATTGGATATCAGGAAAAACTTCCCCACCAAAAGGGTTGTCAAGCATTGGAACAGGCTGCCCAGGCAAGTAGTGGAGTCACCATCCTGGAGGTATTTAAAGGACAGGTAGATGTGGTGCTGAGGGACATGGTTTAGCGGTGGACTTGGCAGTGTTGGGTTAACAGTTGAACTTGATGATCTTAAAGGTCCCTTCCTACCTAAACAGTTCTATGATTCTATGATTCCATGACTCCGGGCCGTCACTGTGGCAACGCGGCCTGGCCCTGGCACAGCCTCCAAGTGGGACGCGGCCATACTGCCCTGGGGGCAAGTACTGCGGGTGGTGGGGCTCCTCCACGCAGCCCTGGGGCAGGAGAGGTCTGTGGGGCCGCTCTCCCCCCTCCATGGGCAGCCTGGGGAGGCTGGGCTGGCGGGGCTAGCCGTGCCCTGCGGCTGCAGCCTTGCAGCAGGGCCAAGGCCAGCCATAAGGGCCTGTAGGGTCAGTGGTGCCTCCTCGCAGCCAGAGCTGGAGGGTCGCAGCAGCTTGTGTGGAGGAAAGGAGTAGTTTGGGTGCTTTTGGGGCTCTGAAGGGGATTTTGATGTTAGAAAAAGTCCAGCTTGTTGGCCATGTGCCCACTGGTGTGTCTACCCCCGCGATGAAGATGGGTTGGGGGAGCAGGTTGCAGCCCCACGGGGCTCGGCCACGGGCTGTGCTTGAGCAATAGCTGCATTTCATAAGTGCCTGATTGAGGGATGTGTCCTCTGGCAAGCTGGACTTCCCTGGATCCAGTATGAGATCTGCCTACATCAGCTGCAGCGGGTTTCCTGTACTGGGTCCTGATGGTTTCCCTAATGGGAAATGAAAGCAACTTAAATCACTTCTTCTTCCCTCACCTCCACCCTGCAGCTTCTGGGCAACGTCCAGCCCTGCTCTCTGGGCTGGGGCTGTAGGGGTGATCCCCCCTTGCCCCTTCCTGGTGGCATCCAGCTTCCACACCCATCTCCAACCATCCTGAGCCCAAGAGCTGTGACACATCAGGGCCTCAGAAGTTTTGCCTTTGGGGCTTGTTCCCAGTGTGCTGCACATCTCCTCCTGTGCGTGTCTGCTCTGTGACAGAGACCCGTGCCTGGGGCTGGAGGCACAAGGCACGTCCCTGATTTAGTCACTTCTGGTGCCCTGCTGTGGCTGCCCAGCCCAGGCCGATGCCCCTTCGCCTGCCCTGCTGGGTGTATGGGGACTGCTCATGTGTACTGAGGAACCATAACTTGCTTCTTTAGCCCTTGCTGTGGCCAAGGCTGCTCTGGTTGCAACTGGTGTCTTTGGCAGGTGTGTGTTGTGATAGCAGCAGCTAATGCCCAGGAGGGCAGAGCAGCCTGAGGCTGCTGTGGGACAGGGCAAGGGGCAGGAGGGCTGACAGATGGCTCAGGGACATTTTGGGCTGTCCCCAGCCTTTGGTCAGTGAAGGCAGAGGCAGAGCATGCAGTGAGAACATAGCACCATCGAACATGGCTGGCAGAGCCAAACCCTTGCCCACAGCAGGTCTGCTTCACCAAGCACCTGCCTCTGCTGCAGCCAGGGACTGCACCCAGCGCAGAGCTGGAACCTGAGCTGCTGCCTCCTGCTTTTCACTGTCCCTTCCCTGTCTGCGAGGTGAGGCACCATGTGTGCCACTGGGTGCAGATGTGCTGTGACATGCAGTGCCATGCCATAGGCACCTGTGTCCCCAGTGCAGAGAAGCAGGGCGGTAGCCAAGAAGGAAGTTCTGAGGCTGTAGGGGACGTCCCATGTGGACTACAGCAGCTGCTCTGCACGCCTCCCTCACTCACAGATCCTGTTTTGGCACGAATATAAGGGCGGTGTGGGCAGGGAGAGCCCGACAGAAGTGCAGCACCACAGTGCAGCCAGGATGGGAGCACAGAGCCTGGCAGTGGCTTGCGGGGCACTGGCTTTGTGCCTGACACTCGCTGGGGCCACCAACCCTGGCATTGAGGTGCGGATCACCCAGGCAGGCTTGGACTATGGTATGTTCAGCTTCTGTTTTCTCTCCTTGCAGGTGTGCTGGTGGCTGAGGTGTGGAGCCAGGCACTCACATGGAGTGTGTGGGGTCCTGGGGCAGGTCAGGGGGGGATGCCTGGCTGTGGGTGCAGAATGCACCATCACCTTGGGCTTCCAGATGATACACCCATCTGCCACCTCCGCGACCTTCATGGAGTCCCGGGGTCTCAGGGGCGGTAGGGTGGCTGTGTCCCAGCAGTGTTGGGGGGAGGCACAGAGCTGGCAGGGCGAGAAGGTCCTGCTCTCATGACTTGTTTCTGGGCAGCCGAGCTGTGAGCCCCTCAGAAGCGAGTGATGGAGGAGAGAGGAGGTGGGGAGCTGCAGGGGGGGCAGTGATGGAGATGGATGGGCCTCGCGCTGGTTTTATTGAGGCAGGCAGAGTCCCGGCTCCAGCAGAGCCCTGTTATGGATTGAAATACGCTGTGTGAGAAACAGCTCATTTACCCAGCAGCCCTGCCAGCCGTGCGGGAGAGGAGGACGTGACTCCCCTTCCCACATGGCTGCCGGGATGCAGCACCCACTCGTGCTGTGCTGCTCCCTGGGATGTGGGCTCCATCCAGCTTTACCTGAGGTGCTGGCCATGGAGCAGCACAGTGCCCAGCATCTCCTGCACACCTTGCACATTGTCCAATCCAGAGATGAAGGACCAGACCTCTCCCCCCTTTCTATGCCTCCGGGCCACCACCTTCCCCTGGGGCTTCCAAATGGGCAGCCCTCAGGCAGTTGCCAGTGTGCTCAGAGGTCTCTGTGCACTGAGAATAGCTTAAGGATAGCCTGGAAGGTGGAAAGCAGCCAGTGCATCGTCTGGATTTTTCCTAAACCTTTTTGCTGTGCTCCTGGTGCACACTCCCAGCTCCTGTGGGAAGCAAGGACTGGTGACACTCATCCTCTTCCTCTGCAGCACATCTACAGGGGATGGCGATCCTGGAGAAGGAGTTGACCCATGTGAAGCTGCCAGACTTCTCTGGTGACTTTCGCATTCGGCATGTGGGGAAGGTGCACTATGAGCTCTCCAGGTGAGCCTTTGACAGTTCTCCAAAGCGTCTCACTGCCCCCAACTCCCAACCCACGCGAGGGGCAGGAGAGGTGGGGGAAGATGGGCGGCCCTGGAGCAGTGAGGATCCTTCTGTCCTCTCCACAGCTCCCAAAGATGTTGGCCCTGTTGTTGGTGCAGGCAGAGATGCTTTTGCTTCCCCTCTCTGCCCAAAGGGGAAAAGGGAAACCAGGGTGACCACACCCTGGGCGCAGGCGGATTTTGTGCAATTGAAGCCCAAGCAGTGGAGGTGGCCTTGCCTGTGGGAGCAGGGTGCCTGTCCATGCCATGGAGCAGGAGCCCAGCCCCTGCAGAGGTTCCACCTCCTCACTGCCCAGTGTCACCTCTCTGCTCCTGCTGCGTGGGGTTTCCAGGCAGCTGTCTGGGTGGCTGCAGCGACCTTGTTTCTAAAGGTGCCGCTTTGGTCTGTGTGTCCCAGCCAGGCATTGCTTTGTCACAGCAGGACAGGAGCTGGGGATGCTGCTGGTGCCGTGGCCATACTTCCTCCAAGCATCCCCAGCCTTGTGTGCAGTGTTGAAGCAGACCCCCTCAAGAGCTTTTTCTTTTATATTTTACTTTTAGTTTGGACCTTCAGAATTTCCACTTGCCGTACTCGAGGATTTCCCTCGTCCCCAGTGTGGGCCTGCAGGTCTCCATCTCCAACGCCTTTGCTGATGTGAATGGGAACTGGCGGGTGAAGATACACTTCCTGTATGTACCTGGCTCCCTCCTTCCCTGCTCGGGCTCTGTGATTTTTCTTCTTCTTCTCCCTTGTGTCTGGGCAGATGTTGCTTTGCCTTCTCCAGATGCACTGACTTCTCTTTCCCGCAGTCGAGCTGTAGCTGCTGTATTCTCAGTGCATGTCTGGGAGCCCCTCAACCTGGGGGAGAGCAGCCAGGTCTCCCTCCAGGCCAGGAGCCCTCAGAGATGGCCAGGAAGAGTTTATCCCACTTGCAAATGGGTGGGAAGACATCATGAAAGCCATCTTCCCTCTTGTAGCACCAGGGGTGTGAGGGATGGTCTTCCCTCTTGCTTGCACAGGGGGACACCTTCCTGAGTGCCCACAGGGACAGACCTGAGCTAGGACTGGGGGTGGGCAGAGGTTGCTGCCACTCATTCAACCACTGAGATTGATACAGCAGAGTGGGAGGCAAGAACAAGGTGGACAATGGAGGAGCTGTGCCTCAACTCTCCTGTCTCTCTCCCATCTCCCCTACTTCCTCTTGGTCCTCTCTATTCAAAAGCTACCTCTCCTAGTTGATGTTCCAGTGAAATTGGGTTTCCCTGAATTAAAAGCCGCCTCGATCTCCTTCGGTGTGCACTACAAGGGAGAGCCTGAGTTAGATAGATCTTTCCCAAAACTCTGGCGGATTCGGGGTCCCTTCATCATGATTCACCAGTAAGAAATATCCCCTTCTTGTCCTCCTCCCCCTGCAGCCGAGACCACGGTTCATTTGATATCACGGTGGAGAACGTCTATATCAAAGTCAACCTGAAACTGGGAAACGACGCCTCTGGGAAACCCACCATTGACACATCTTATTGCAGCACCCGCATCTCCAAAGTCCGAGTACGCTTTTCGGGCAAGTTAGGGTACGTAACTTCATTGTACAGGCCTAGAATTGGGGTGTGTGGCCCTTCTGTCATGGGAACATGGCTTCCAGGCCCTGGTGCAAGGAATAAGGTGCTGGCATATCTGCAGTCCCTCGGAGGCTGCCCTTTTTGCCCGTGGGCTGCCTGCACTGGCACACCACTCCCGAGCTCTCTCTGGACTCTTGCCTTATACTTCTCATCCAGATGTGCAACTGAATGAACTTAAATCTGGTCTGAATTTGTCCTGCTGTGGCTGCACGTTTAAGGCAGATTTAAGGCAGTCGATAGCCCTGTGTGCAGGTGGTTCACAAGCCGGTCTGTTTGCAACTGTAAACCCCGAGGCAAAGGTAGATGCCAAATGGGGATGGGAATGATGTTCCCAAAAGTGCTGCATCTCTAGTGTCTCCCTTTCCTGGGCAAATACTTCTGCAGCAGCCTCTGAGCTAAAGAAGGAATCCTCTCTGTTTTTTCTCTGCAGATGGCTTTATAACCTCTTCCATAATGTTATTGAGTCCAGATTCCGGAAGATTTTGGAGAGCAAGGTATGTGAGCAGAGGAATGTAAAGCTCTGAGTTTTTCTGGAGGTGTTTAGCCCTCACTTATAGCTGAGGTGCTTTGAGGATTGGAGCAGACTAGAGCCAGAGTTTTGTGTTGTCAGCTTGATGAAAGCTGAAGGAATGGCCATCACTACCTGCTGCCCTGTCCCAGCACAGCCCAGCCCTGGCAGCCCGTGTCTGCCTCCTGCTCTGACTGCAGGTGCTTCTGTGGTCCTCGTGCTCCCAGTTCCACAGTACTGAAACGCTGGGAGGTGCCCGTCACTGGGCTCAGTGTTTGCCCACCTGCAGCTCTGTCTTCCCAGGCACCGATAGGGTGTTCTCAGACCAACAAATACCGGCTGGGAACAGGAAAGAGCAGCCAATAAGGCCATGCCCAAGGCTCTTTCCCTCCTCTTCCTCCCTGGTGTTGCACAGTCGCTCTGCATTTCACCATCAGTATACTTACTTGGATACTTAATTCATATGCTAGCTAATGTGTAGAGAAAAATGCCATTGTGTGCCCTTTATTTAAGCAGGCTTTTGCAAGGCAGAAAAATGGTGCTGGGAAGCAAAGCCGAGAGCGCGGCTGAGGCTTTGACCCGGGGCACATGAACTTGCCACCCCTGGCAGAGCTGCCCTTGCTCAGCTTCCCTGCATTTCTTTCCTGCAGATCTGTGATATCGTGGTCAAATCTGTGCGCAGTGACCTCCAGCCGTACGTCCAGACCTTGCCAGGTATCAGAGGGGAGCTGCTTGGGGTTTTAAGAGCAGTCAGGAGGGAAATGTGATATTTTGCTTCTAAACAGGAGCAAGCACACATGACAGTGGTACTGAGCTCTTGCCCCAGGGAAGCCCAGGCATGGCACTGCCTGGATGTCAGCAGAGGCTGTCTCCTCCCTGCTTTCCTGTGTCATCTTGCTCCTGCTCATGCTTTTGCCCCTTGTTTTACAGTCACAGCCAAGATAGATGCCATTGCTGGCGTTGATTACTCCTTGGTAGGACCTCCGATGGCTACCACCCAGTCCCTGGATGTGCCAATGAAGGTGAGAGACTGTCCTGAGAAAGCTTGACTTGGCTGATGCCATCACTGCAGGCGAGTGGGGAACCAGGTTTAGGCACCTCCTGCAAATGCTGTTTGCCAGCCTGCATCAATGGGTGAGTCCCACCACCCCCTGCTCTCCTGCTTCACCTCTCTCCATCTTCCCAGGGTGAATGCTATTCCCTGGCCCAACGCTCCGCCGTCCCCTTCTCTCCACTGGCACTGACCTTGCCCCCGGATCACGACCGCATGGTTTACTTTGGGGTCTCCAGCTATTTCTTCAACACAGCCAGCTTTGCCTACCATGAAGCTGGAGCGCTGGTCTTCGAAATCACAGACTCCATGGTGAGCAGCACAGGTGGGACAGGGGCTGTCCCTGTGCCTCTGGGCAGTGGGTTCCATTTGCCGAGCAACTCTGGCAGCCGCCTGTGGTCTTGGAGGGCTCCCCCAAAGAGCTGCCTGGAGACTGAGAGCTGGGGGCTGAGGGACGGGGCTGGGGCTGTCGGGCGCGGCACAGAAACGAAGGGCTGGTATCACCATGGGCTCGGCTGTGCTGCATGGCCCTGGTGTGACTGTCCTCTCCCTGCAGATCCCAAAGACTGTTGAGTTCCACTTGAAGACCACCACCTTCTCAGCCTTTATTCCCCAGGTGAGTGGTCCAGCCTTCCCTGTGCAGGGCTCCTGCCGTGCACAGCTGGGGGTTTGCTCTGTGCAAGGTGGTGTCCCCTAGGAAAAGGGGTTTGTGCTACTGTCCCTATAATCTCCCTGATTTTCTGCAGCTGGAAGAGTTGTACCCAGACATGCAGATGAAACTCAGGCTCTCTGCCCCTTCCGCCCCATTCCTGAACATTGGACCAGGAGGTCTCTCACTCAGGCCTGTCGTGGATATCCAGGCTTACGCCATCCTTCCCAACTCCAACCTGGCTCCTCTCTTCCTCCTCAGCCTGGTGAGTTTGGGCACAGCCTGCAGTGGTGACTGTGGTTCACGATGGGCAGCTCCTGATGCAGTCACAGCTCTGGCTGACGTGGTGTGGTTGGTGAGCTCTCCCCTGCATCTCAGTGTGGGAAAGATGGGAGTTTGAGCTGTGCAACATCCTCCTGCTGCATTCAGCAGTGCTGAGCCCTTGGTGCCAAGCTCCTGCCAGGAGAGGTGTCGAAAGCCATCCACAACCAGCCCAGTCCTAGTGCAGTGGGCATGTCCCCAGCAGAGACATATTCAAACTGACAGATGACTGAACATGCCACTGGTCAGACAGTGGTCCCACAGCATTTCACCTGGTCAGGATCCTTCTCCTGGGTGTCTGGTTTGGGGTGAGGTGGGGTGAGCACTGCCAGAGCTCTGCGCTCTCTCCCCAGACAGGCAACGTGTCCGCTGTCATTGATGTGAAATTTGGCCACATCATTGGGAACCTGACTGTGGGCAGGTAAGGAGGAGGAGCAGTAAGGGGCGGAGTGGCTGGGGGTGTGCTTTTGTTTTGGGGTCCTGAAGATGGAACCAAGTGCAGAGGGGATGAGCCAGGGTGGAGGGAGTGGGAACAGTCATCGGTAAGGGGCACCAGAGTGGGAATGGGTGCCTCCATTGGGACAGCCTTTACAGCACCACTTCTGTCTCTGCATAGGATGAGTGCCCATCCATCTATCCTCCCTCCCCAAAATGTGGTGCGTGCCAGGAGCACAGCAGCCTGCAACAGAAAGTGGCTGCCAGGGCCTGTCACAGCCCCACACTTTCTTTCTTTCTCCCAGAATCTACTGCTGCTTGGAGCAAACGTTCAGTATCAGCCCCGGGTATAGAGATAAGGTGACAAGAAGGACTTCAAGCACCAATGATGCCCCCTTTGCCTCTTCCCTCCACCCAGCCCCGAGCAGTTCTGCTGCAGTGTCCCTCGCTGCCCGCCTTGCCCTGGACCACAGCCAGGGACAGAAGCACCCCTGTGTCCCCCCACAGCTACTGAGAGCTGGGGGTCCCTGGCCCCCCATCCCCTCTCAACTCCGCAGGTGAGAACAATGCAGTCCATAATGAACATCTTTGCTTCCAATATCCTCGTCCCACATATTAATGGTGAGTACCTGCTGTGGGGGAATAGGGATGTTGGGGTAGTCACTGGCCAGGTCACTCCATCTCAACATAGCCAGCTTGATAATTAAAGCCCTCTCGCCAAGCCTCAACAGTGGATGAAGCCTGCAGCGAGCGCAGGAGACGGCAGTAAAAGCGCCCAGCCGTGGTGTGCGGGAGCCTCTCGGTGCTGTGACACGCAGCCAGCAGTGAACGCAATGGAAAAAAATGAGCACGACGCACATCCTAATGCTTTCCAGACCCTCTCCCCCACTCCCTGCTTCTCACAACTCCCCAGCACATGGGGCCAGAGCGGGGCTGGTGGCTGCCAGGGGCGCGGGGGGGTGGCACGTCCCAACATGCAGCCCCCAGCCCTTGTGTGGAGCTTGGGAGGAATTTCCTCTGCCTGCCCCTGGAGCGGTGCGGGCAAAGAAAGGGTTGGGAGGAGGAGATGGCCGTGTGCTTTGCACAGCCCGTGCTCTCTCTTGGTCCCATTGATTCTCATCCCAATGTGGCCACGTGTGTTGTCTTTTCCAGACAGGTTAGGTCAAGGTTTCCCTCTGCCTCTGCTGGACAGAATACAGCTCTCTGATATCGTCGTGCAGTTTCACCAGGTGAGTGTGGGGAGCCCCCAGCCCTGCCCAGAGCCCGTCCTGCTCCCCCCCGAGCCCTCTGCCAGGGAGCCTGGCTGTCTGCTGCTGCTGGCACCGTGCTAAGCCCATCCCCTGACCCGTGCTGGGCAGCTGCAGGCAGGAGGATGTTGCTCAGCTGGGATCCCAGCAGCAGAGCTGCAAAACAGAGCTCCGCTTTTGCTGTCCACGTGTGGGGGTCTGGGCTCAGCACCCCCAGGGCAGCACCACATCATTCTCCAGTTCTGAAACATGGGGCCAGAATTTCCTACAACACTTTTTATAGCCCGCTCAGCTTTATGGCAGCATTACCCGGAGCTCCTGCCTTCCCCAGCCGGCGGGATGCCGCGTGTGCATCGGACACATTTGCCTATGGTGGCACAGGCAGCTCCTGCCAGCCCCTGTGGAAGGAGCTCTCCCCTTTCTCCTGGGGAGCAGAGAAAGCCCCTCTTGTGGGAGGTCTTGGAGAAGCCCCAGAGGGCTGCCACTACGGGGATGCTGAACAGTTATTTCGAGGAAAGCCTGGGAAATGTCCTTCGAGCCCTTCCAGGGATAAAATTAGGCACAGGGGCTGGCAGAACCACATGTGCCCATCCATCTATCCTCCCTCCCCAAAATGTGGTGCGTGCCAGGAGCACAGCAGCCTGCAACAGAAAGTGGCTGCCAGGGCCTGTCACAGCCCCACGCTTTCTTTCTTTCTCCCAGAATCTACTGCTGCTTGGAGCAAACGTTCAGTATCAGCCCCGGGTATAGAGATAAGGTGACAAGAAGGACTTCAAGCACCAATGATGCCCCCTTTGCCTCTTCCCTCCACCCAGCCCCGAGCAGTTCTGCTGCAGTGTCCCTCGCTGCCCGCCTTGCCCTGGACCACAGCCAGGGACAGAAGCACCCCTGTGTCCCCCCACAGCTACTGAGAGCTGGGGGTCCCTGGCCCCCCAACCCCACCCTGGTTCCCCTCCCACTTCGCCTGATCCCGAGGCAGTTGTTGGCAATAAAGGCGTCCAGCACTGGGATTGTGGCTCTGGTGGTGCTGTCACCGTGTCGTGGTTCAACCAGCCCTCACCTCGGGCCGCACAGCCGCTCGCTTATCCCCCCTAACACCCCTATCCCCTAAGGAGGGTCGGGAGAAAAGGAAGGGAAAGGGAAAAAGCAACAACAACAACAACAAGAAAAAACCCCTTTGTGGGAAACATTCCAGGTGAGGTTGGACGGGGCTCTGAGCAACTTGATGTGGTTGGAGATGGCCCTGGTCCCTGCGGGGGGGGGGGGGGGGGGGGCGGGCCAGATGGCTTTAAAAGTGGCTTTTTTCCCCACCCAGACCATTCCTCTCTTCTACCATCACCTTCCCACCCTTATTCCCCTTTTCCCGCGGCGGATCCCCGCCTCCTGCCCGGTAGCGGGGCGGGCCCTCCGGAACGGCGGCGGGGCGGAACGCAGCGCCGAGGGCCGGGCGGCGGCGGCGGGGCGGATTCG
>NW_015090780.1:11761-12895 GCF_001431845.1 Calidris pugnax
CCTCAGAGGGGCCGCCGCCGGGGAGACGCGGGCCCAGCCGCCGCCGGACTCGGCTCCCGGGGCCGGGAGAGGTGTGTGGTGCCGCCGTTCTCACTCGGCGGGAGGCCCGGGCAGCAGTGAACGCAATGGAAAAAAATGAGCACGACGCACATCCTAATGCTTTCCAGACCCTCTCCCCCACTCCCTGCTTCTCACAACTCCCCAGCACATGGGGCCAGAGCAGGGCTGGTGGCTGCCAGGGGCGCGGGGGGGTGGCACGTCCCAACATGCAGCCCCCAGCCCTTGTATGGAGCTTGGGAGGAATTTCCTCTGCCTGCCCCTGGAGCGGTGCGGGCAAAG
The DNA here is from genome assembly GCF_001431845.1 of Calidris pugnax. Classification (NCBI taxonomy): domain Eukaryota; kingdom Metazoa; phylum Chordata; class Aves; order Charadriiformes; family Scolopacidae; genus Calidris; species Calidris pugnax. The sequence continues at coordinate 12,101 of NW_015090780.1, forward strand.
AAAGGGTTGGGAGGAGGAGATGGCCGTGTGCTTTGCACAGCCCGTGCTCTCTCTTGGTCCCATTGATTCTCATCCCAATGTGGCCACGTGTGTTGTCTTTTCCAGACAGGTTAGGTCAAGGTTTCCCTCTGCCTCTGCTGGACAGAATACAGCTCTCTGATATCGTCGTGCAGTTTCACCAGGTGAGTGTGGGGAGCCCCCAGCCCTGCCCAGAGCCCGTCCTGCTCCCCCCCGAGCCCTCTGCCAGGGAGCCTGGCTGTCTGCTGCTGCTGGCACCGTGCTAAGCCCATCCCCTGACCCGTGCTGGGCAGCTGCAGGCAGGAGGATGTTGCTCAGCTGGGCTCCCAGCAGCAGAGCTGCAAAACAGAGCTCCGCTTTTGCTGTCCACGTGTGGGGGTCTGGGCTCAGCACCCCCAGGGCAGCACCACATCATTCTCCAGTTCTGAAACATGGGGCCAGAATTTCCTACAACACTTTTTATAGCCCGCTCAGCTTTATGGCAGCATTACCCGGAGCTCCTGCCTTCCCCAGCCGGCGGGATGCCGCGTGTGCATCGGACACATTTGCCTGTGGTGGGACAGGCAGCTCCTGCCAGCCCCTGTGGAAGGAGCCCTCCCCTTTCTCCTGGGGAGCAGAGAAAGCCCCTCTTGTGGGAGGTCTTGGAGAAGCCCCAGAGGGCTGCCACTACGGGGATGCTGAACAGTTATTTCGAGGAAAGCCTGGGAAATGTCCTTCGAGCCCTTCCAGGGATAAAATTAGGCACAGGGGCTGGCAGAACCACATGTGCCCATCCAT
>NW_015090780.1:13781-53773 GCF_001431845.1 Calidris pugnax
GGTGCCGCCGTTCTCACTCGGCGGGAGGCCCGGGTGCCGTGGGGTGGCGGGACCGGGGCTGAGCAGGCCCCGTGGGGGGCAAACCGTGCCCTGCGGCTGTGGCCTCGCAGCGGGGCCAAGGCCAGCGGTAAAGGGCCGGCGGGGTCGGTAGTGCCTCCTCGCAGCCGGAGTAGAGAGTCGCTGCGTGCGGGGGAAACGAGTAGTTTGGATGGTTTGGGGGGCCCTAAAGGGGATTTTGATGTTAGAAGCTCGTTGGCCATGTCCCCACTAGTGTGTCTCCCCCCGCTGTGAAGATGCTTTGGGGGGGTGGATTTCCTTGGGACCTCACCGCCTTCCATGTGCTGGGCCACCAGCCAGAGCTTTCAGGCTGTGATGCCCTGGGAAGGGGACCTTTCATTGCACCAGGTGATATATCTCAGTAATGACACAGCTTTGGCTTCTCTACAAGCCCCGAGCCACACCTGTGGGGTCGGAGTGACGTGCTCTGATGCACTCCGGTTTCCCAGAGCCCATCTTCTGGTTTATCCTCTGTGGGCTGCAAGTGAAGGTGGCTTTTGTGCCATTTGCCTGAGCCTCCCCAGCGGTGGGACTGAAGGATCCTTCCTATGGAAAAAAGGTGATGGAAGCAGGTGGTAGAGGAGAGCCGAGGCAGGCTGCTGCGTCACACCGCCTTTGTTGCAGTGTACCTGGAGACGTATGGCTGCCAGATGAACGTCAATGACACGGAGATCGCCTGGGCCATCCTGCAGAAGAGTGGCTACAGGAGGACAAAGGAGCTGGATGAGGTAAAGCACCTTGGCAGCTCTCCTGTCCCACAGATCTGCCAGGGAACGCAGCGCTGCCATGCCTGCGAGTCCCAGCTTTTGTCTGGAGTGAAGTCCTGCAGGATGTTCTGATTTTTTCGGTCTAAGCTTTGCAGAGTAAAGGAAGCTACTTGACAAGCATGGTAGAAGGCTGGGAGTTGGTTTTTTCCTTTAAACTGTTGGGTTTCCTCTCAGTTGGAGAGCGATTGGACACAGCAGGATGCTCCTGCCACATCTTTGTCTGAGTTTACTTCTACTGTTTAGTGGAAGACTCTGCTTGTCTTCTCTGAGTTTCTTGCACCTTAGTTTGTCGAAACCCACCATGTACTTGGGCAGATCTTATTCACTGAGTTAAGTGAGTTTTACAGTCTCCCTCTTCAGGTTGACTGTGCAGGGCATGAGTACTTCTTGCTTGCCTTTTACAAATTCATCTTTTTTGGTTGTTTTCTATTTAGGCAGACGTGGTTCTCCTTGTCACCTGTTCCGTCAGGTAAGGATACTTTTGTCACTGCTGGGTTTGGACAGTTTTTAAGGAATTACCATTTGAAAACCAAGGCAATAGATGTGTTGGCGTGCAGATGTTACGCTGCCTGTTTAGGTGGGGGTAGAGCTGCCTGATGTTACGATGTGTAACATTAATCATGCAGTGAGTTGCTTTTCTATATAGTGAGAAGAGTTCTTTGGTAGCATGAGTTCTGTGTATACATCATGGGCCATTAGAGACCTGCACAGATTTGTGCTTTGAGTCGGTCCCTCCCCGTCCGTCACCGCGGCAACGGGGCCTGGCGCGGCCTCCCCGCGGGACGCGGCCATGCTGCTGCCCTGGGGACGAACGCTGCGGGCGGCGGGGCTCCCCCTTTCTCCTGGGGAGCAGAGAAAGCCCCTCTTGTGGGAGGTCTTGGAGAAGCCCCAGAGGGCTGCCACTACGGGGATGCTGAACAGTTATTTCGAGGAAAGCCTGGGAAATGTCCTTCGAGCCCTTCCAGGGATAAAATTAGGCACAGGGGCTGGCAGAACCACATGTGCCCATCCATCTATCCTCCCTCCCCAAAATGTGGTGCGTGCCAGGAGCACAGCAGCCTGCAACAGAAAGTGGCTGCCAGGGCCTGTCACAGCCCCACGCTTTCTTTCTTTCTCCCAGAATCTACTGCTGCTTGGAGCAAACGTTCAGTATCAGCCCCGGGTATAGAGATAAGGTGACAAGAAGGACTTCAAGCACCAATGATGCCCCCTTTGCCTCTTCCCTCCACCCAGCCCCGAGCAGTTCTGCTGCAGTGTCCCTCGCTGCCCGCCTTGCCCTGGACCACAGCCAGGGACAGAAGCACCCCTGTGTCCCCCCACAGCTACTGAGAGCTGGGGGTCCCTGGCCCCCCAACCCCACCCTGGTTCCCCTCCCACTTCGCCTGATCCCGAGGCAGTTGTTGGCAATAAAGGCGTCCAGCACTGGGATTGTGGTGGTGCTGTCACCGTGTCGTGGTTCAACCAGCCCTCACCTCGGGCCGCACAGCTGCTCGCTTATCCCCCCTAACACCCCTATCCCCTAAGGAGGGTCGGGAGAAAAGGAAGGGAAAGGGAAAAAGCAACAACAACAACAACAAGAAAAAACCCCTTTGTGGGAAACATTCCAGGTGAGGTTGGACGGGGCTCTGAGCAACTTGATGTGGTTGGAGATGGCCCTGGTCCCTGCAGGATCCTTCCTATGGAAAAAAGGTGATGGAAGCAGGTGGTAGAGGAGAGCCGAGGCAGGCTGCTGCGTCACACCGCCTTTGTTGCAGTGTACCTGGAGACGTATGGCTGCCAGATGAACGTCAATGACACGGAGATCGCCTGGGCCATCCTGCAGAAGAGTGGCTACAGGAGGACAAAGGAGCTGGATGAGGTAAAGCACCTTGGCAGCTCTCCTGTCCCACAGATCTGCCAGGGAACGCAGCGCTGCCATGCCTGCGAGTCCCAGCTTTTGTCTGGAGTGAAGTCCTGCAGGATGTTCTGATTTTTTCGGTCTAAGCTTTGCAGAGTAAAGGAAGCTACTTGACAAGCATGGTAGAAGGCTGGGAGTTGGTTTTTTCCTTTAAACTGTTGGGTTTCCTCTCAATTGGAGAGCGATTGGACACAGCAGGATGCTCCTGCCACATCTTTGTCTGAGTTTACTTCTACTGTTTAGTGGAAGACTCTGCTTGTCTTCTCTGAGTTTCTTGCACCTTAGTTTGTCGAAACCCACCATGTACTTGGGCAGATCTTATTCACTGAGTTAAGTGAGTTTTACAGTCTCCCTCTTCAGGTTGACTGTGCAGGGCATGAGTACTTCTTGCTTGCCTTTTACAAATTCATCTTTTTTGGTTGTTTTCTATTTAGGCAGACGTGGTTCTCCTTGTCACCTGTTCCGTCAGGTAAGGATACTTTTGTCACTGCTGGGTTTGGACAGTTTTTAAGGAATTACCATTTGAAAACCAAGGCAATAGATGTGTTGGCGTGCAGATGTTACGCTGCCTGTTTAGGTGGGGGTAGAGCTGCCTGATGTTACGATGTGTAACATTAATCATGCAGTGAGTTGCTTTTCTATATAGTGAGAAGAGTTCTTTGGTAGCATGAGTTCTGTGTATACATCATGGGCCATTAGAGACCTGCACAGATTTGTGCTTTGAGGAGTTTTAATTTTTTTTTTAATTCTGTCTTCTCTTGAACTGACTGACTCTCTAGCATAAAGTCTGTCCTTTAAAAATTTGAGAAATACATTTAGGGGCAATTTGGGATATAAATATACAGGGAACTTTACTTGTTTTTTCTGAACGCAGAAAATAACAAATGCTGATTGTTGCTCGCAAAGTAGCTCATATTGGTTGGCAAAGGCAGACTTTTTCTCTGCAAATGCTTAGTCCTTGGGTTGTTTCTGCACCGCAAATGCTCTCAAGCGAGCGAAACGAGAGGAGATAAGATAGAGTCAAGACATAATCCACACACCACAAATGGCACTTTCGCATGTCATCACATCCGTCAGGTGGATGATTCCCTGTCTTTAGCTGAATTCTCCTCTCAAAGCACTTGGGCTGCTTCACGTTGCGGGGCTGTAAAAGTGCAACAATTGGAATAACCACGTCCTTGGGTTGTTTCTGCAGCGCAAATGCTCTCAAGCGAGCGAAACGAGAGGAGATAAGATAGAGTCAAGACATAATCCACACACCACAAATGGCACTTTCGCATGTCATCACATCCGTCAGGTGGATGATTCCCTGTCTTTAGCTGAATTCTCCTCTCAAAGCACTTGGGCTGCTTCACGTTGCGGGGCTGTAAAAGTGCAACAATTGGAATAACCACGGTTTTCCTGGTTTCCCAGGGAGAAGGCAGAGCAGGCTATCTGGAATCGCCTGCGGCACCTCAAGGCGCTGAAAGCCCGGCGGCAGCAGGCGCGCTTACCTCTCCGCATCGGGATTCTAGGTACCTGGTGGGACACTGTGGTGCCACATCCCATCCTGCTGCCTTTCCTCCTCCCCTCTGGTGGCATCAAGCCTTTTCTGCAGGGTGAAGGCAGCTGGTGAAGGGGTGCGGAGGTGTAACCGGAGGGTGGGCGCTTCCTCACAAGGACCGTTCTCCTTTGGCGGCAGGATGCATGGCTGAGAGGCTTAAGGAGGAGATTCTGCACAGGGAGAAGCTAGTCGATATTGTGGCAGGCCCTGATGCATATCGTGACCTTCCCCGGCTGCTGGCCGTGGCAGAGTCTGGCCAGCAAGCTGCTAATGTCCTGCTATCCCTAGATGAGACTTATGCAGATATTCTGCCTGTCCAGACTAGCATGGGTGGCACCACAGCGTTTGTGTAAGTACCTTTTTTCTTTTTTTTTTTCTTTTCCTGTGCATGTTTCTGAGGTTCTGGTTTGGAAATACTGCTGTGCAGAGCAGACGTGGCAGTGACAGCAGCTACCCAAGAGATGCAATGCCTGGTTGCACTCGCTCCCGGCAGCCCAGAGGCAGGAGTTTACCAGACTGTGTGTTTGCTGCTTCTTCACTGTCTGACTGAGCCCTGGAGAGACTGCCCCGTGCTCTGGCTGTCTGCAGGCTTCTCTTACTCTCCTTTGAGAATGTTACTTGTCTAAGTCTGATGCTGCACCGACTGGTTTCTGTCCCACTGATGTCTGTGCCTTTCTGAAGTCTGTGCCTTCCTGAAGTCTATGCCTCTCATCTTCTGACTTCTATTGTGTCCTGCCCCAGGTTTTCCTATTTAATTCTTCTATTCCTCCATGCATTGGAACTTCTGTGGGTTTTCTTTCCATTTGTTTCATTTTGATAATAAGATTCCCAAACGTGAAATCAGACCCTGCTCAGGGACAGGAGGACAGTGTCACCCACTGTAGGAACAGGATGCAGAAGGATCTTTTCATCGCTGCCAGATTGCAGTGCAAGTCTGTGCCTCATTAGTTGCTTTCCAAATTTCTTGGGAACGTGCATGAAAAAATGAGGAGGTGTTGGCTCGGGGCAAGCAGAAGCCAGCTCTGGCTGGAGCGGTGTGTAAGGGGAAGCTGCAGAGCTGTGTTCGAGCTGGTGCTGTGCCCGCTGCTGGCCAAGGGAGAGCTGGGCCAGGTCAGAGCAGGGCAGGATGCAACATGGGTGATTCTTCTGGCATGACCTGTGTTTTACCTCTTGGCAGATCTATCATGCGGGGCTGTGACAACATGTGTAGCTACTGCATCGTGCCTTTCACCCGCGGCCGCGAAAGGAGCCGCCCCATCGCCTCCATCCTGCAGGAAGTGAGGATGCTCTCAGATCAGGTGAGGCAGAACCTCCTTCCCCACCCCAAACCGTGGGCAGAGGGGTGGTTCTTAGTGAAAGCGTTTTCAGGGATACCTTAGACCAACAAACACCACCTTGATCTGTGGAGACAAGGTTACAGTGGGGTTCCACCAGTGGCTTTTTGATCACCCTTGTAATACTCTGAGACAGACAGGGATGGGAGGGCTTCCCCTGTCGACTCCTTGGCGTAAGAGGAAAATTGTGGCTGCCCTTTCAGCTTAGCCATCCTCACCAGATTATGTTTTTTCCTCTTTGTCTTTGTAGGGAGTGAAAGAAGTGACACTTTTGGGTCAGAACGTCAACAGCTTTCGAGACATGTCCGAGGTGCAGTTTCAGTCGGCTGCTGCCCCGGTGCTCAGTCGTGGCTTTAGCACAGTCTACAAAGCTAAACCCGGAGGCTTGCGCTTCGCGCATCTTCTAGACCAAGTTTCTAGAATTGATCCAGAAATGAGGATCCGTTTCACCTCCCCGCACCCCAAGGATTTTCCCGATGAGGCAAGTGTGAAATAAATAGCTGGACCTCTGCTTGCAGGCAAGGGGGCAGCTCTGAACTGCTGGATGTGGGCTGTGCTTCCTCCCCAAAGGGGACAGGGAATCACAGAATGGGAACAGCAGCTCCTGGGAGGGGGAATGTTTGTGCTAAAGCTGGCAGGTTTGCTGGCTTTAACTTGGGGAGGACTCTTCCCCGTAGCATCCTGGTAGAGTTGAGCTCCTGATTTTCCATGACAGGTCCTGCAGCTTATCCAGGAGCGGCACAACATCTGCAAACAGCTTCACCTCCCAGCCCAGAGTGGGAGCACACGAGTCCTGGAGGCCATGCGACGAGGGTGAGCAATCGCTGTGGGGAATCCTCTGCCCTACCCTCTGATTTAGGATGCTGGTTTCTCCTCACCAACGTTGTGGTTTTCTGATTAGCGAATCCACGTGTTGTTCTTTGCAGATACACAAGAGAAGCATATTTAGAGCTTGTACACCATGTCCGTGAGTCCATTCCAGGTAGGGGCTCCCTTTAACTTGGTCTGAGCTCAGCACAGCTGTATCTTCCTGTCCTTTCTTGTGTGATGTGCTCATCTCTTCCTTGAGGGAAGTGTAAAGCTGTGTCTCTGTTACAGGAGTGAGCTTAAGCAGCGATTTCATCGCTGGCTTCTGTGGAGAGACTGAAGAAGATCACCAGCAGACCATGTCCTTGCTGCGGGAAGTCCGCTACAACGTAGGATTCCTGTTTGCCTACAGCATGAGACAGGTGAGTGCAGGACCTGATGGAGAAGACTCTTGTCTCTGGGTGTCTCACCTAATTCCTGAGGGCTGTTTCTCACAATAAGACACTAAAAAAAAAGTAGCTATTGAAAATAATACTGAAAGAGTTGGTATATTGATAGAATTTTTTGCTTGCAGGCAGCATTTCTAGGGTGTGTGGTTCTGCAAGTGTTACCTTTGTGCCTGAAAGGCTTCCAGCCCCCTTGTGTCAGTGTCAGGGTTGGTTAGTGATTGGGTGACCTGGTTCTGCAGATGCTCCAGAGTGATTGCAGTGAAGCAGCCATGTCTGCAGAGACCTGGCTGCAGGTACGTTTTTCTTTGCTGATGAGAAATTGTGCTGATGTAGCTGGGCTGGAGCCCGACTTCAGAGACTCTGTCAATCGAGTCTGGAGAGAAACGGTGAATTTTCAGAAGGTATTTCCATGAAAAGAGTGAATATTTGACAAGTCTCCGTTAGAATGCTCTCCAAAGTGTAAGATGCTGATGGGGAAGAAGACAGGAGATATGGAAACATAAGAAGGCACAGGAGTATGGATCACCTTTCAGCACATGAGTCTTGAAGTAATAGAATCCATTGTCTGTGCTTGTGGACAGCCAGACGACAGACACATCTCACACAGGAGATACAGAACTTCTTCACACAGCCACCGATACGTCAGACCTTCTACCAAAAAGGTGGTGCAGAAAGAATGTGAGGAACTCAAGGAAGTTGCTGGTGCTGAAAAAGTTTCTTGAGGTTCTAAATACAAAGTGTAATGTGTGAGAAGCTGTTGCTTGAAGAGCAGCCAAGCTGTCTGGGGTCACACAAAGTTCTGATCTCACTGTCTGGTTATTGAGGAGCCGCACTTGCTCTGTCTGTTCACAGAAAACCCGGGCGTATCACCGGCTGCAGGACGATGTGCCTGCCGACGTAAAGCAGAGGCGGCTGGAGGAGCTCATTACTGTCTTCAGAGAGGAGGCTGCAAGGGCAAATGAGGCCATGGTGGGCCAGAATCAGCTGGTGCTGGTGGAGGGGGTGAGTGTGCCTGGAACGGAGTTGTCCTCCCTCTTTGCTGGCCAGGAGGCTCTTGGGCTGTACATGGTTATTGTCACTTCTGCCTTCCCTTCTCACTGGCCCTGCACAGTCCAACGACTCCGTATCTTCACACTTAAGCAGACAGCCTGATTTCTGCAGAGCACTGAGCTGAGCACAGGGGGATGGGGTAGGTCAGAGACACGACTCTGGCCCAGCACTGAATTAGAGCAGGCTTTGAAACTTTGGTTTTGGTGTGTGGGTGTCAACACAGCAGCTCTGGCCATAGGACTTCGTTAGATGGCACGCTTAACAATGTGGAACGTGGATTTTAATACTGGCAATAGTGCTCAATTAATTCCTGAGGCAGTAAAACCCAGCAGTGAATCAGAGCTATTGCCATGCTGGTAATGTTCCCTGTCCTCCTTTCAGCCCAGCAAGCGCTCTCCCTCGGAGTTGTGTGGGAGGAATGATGGCAACATCAAGGTGATCTTCCCTGATGCTGAGACAGAGGATGCTGCGGGCTGCGAGGCTCCGGGCAGAGCCCAGCCAGGGGACTACGTGTTGGTGAAGGTGACCTGTCAACAACACTTGTTTCCTTGGGCTCTTTTTCTTGCTCAGTGCTGTTCTCTACAGCAGCTGCTGCCAGGAGAGCCTAAAATTAGAATGGATCCTCCTCAGCCTTTCTGTTCCTGAGGACTGTTGTGCTGTTTCTTTCAGGTAACCTCTGCCAGCTCTCAGACCTTGAAGGGAGCTCTGCTCTGCCGGACTACCCTCTCCCGCTCGGCGGCTCCTCGCTGAGGTGTCCCTGCTGCCAGTGGGCAAAGGCAGCCTGTTTTCTCTAGGAAGAAACAAGGAAACTTGGTCAGGTGGAGATGGAGTAGAAACAGGGAGATATGTGTATATTTTTATATATAAATATATATAAATAATAATATATATATATATATTTCTGTTTTGGCAACAACCTACCATCCCCAGATCTGTGCAATTCTGTAGGCAAAAGGGATGGAAGCTGGGTATGGACTTGCCAAACAGTGTCATCTTCTATTTTCACTTGCTCTCAGGTTGGCCCACCTTTGCCATGCCCACGGTCTGTCCTGTCCCCTGACTTTGGTCCCGTCCCCTGCTGCAGCCCAGCCTGAGAAATACCTACCTGCAGAGCAGGTCGTTCCTACTGGCTCAGTTGAATTTAGGAGCTGCAAAACCTGGTAGTGCCTAAAAAATACAGCTCCAGGAACTGCTGGAGAATGGAAGGAATAATGCCAAAGGGCACGAAGAACTCAGTGAACAGAAGATTGTGATGAATTCTTTCCAAATATTGGTAACTTCTCTATTTGCAAAATGCTTGGAAAGGGCAGGGAAGAAGCCACACTGTACCCGTATGGTGGAATATGGCACCTGACTGTGGAATATAAAATTATGTTAACGTGCATGAGTGATGGTGAATCTGTTGTATCTGTGGCTGAGGGAGTGCACCTTTACCCCTGCACTGGGGATATTTGGATTTAGGTTAGAGAGGAAGGATTTCCCTGTCTCCAGGCCTAAGGGATGTGTGTAAGGACTGGCTGCCAGCTGAGGGTTATCTCCAGCCCGTTAAAACTTTAGGTGCAGCTTTGTAATCCAAACATCTGTGGATGTCCTTTGCTTTGCTCACAGGAGGAGAGAAATGTCCATGCCAATTTAAATGGCCAATAACTTATTTAAGTGCGTTGTACAGGTCCTTGTTTTTATCAGCCCTCAGCTAACCCTGGCCACGCCGTGTCATATTCCAGGCTGATCTGCTAAATTCCAGCAAATACCTGTAACCTGCACTTGTAAGTAAACTCTCTCTTAAGAGATGTGAGAAAGAATCATCCCTTTTAATACAGATAATCATGTTATTAAAATAAATCATTGTAAAAGGCTCTCTCCAGTGTCAAAATTTTGAAGGAACAGCTGATCAGCCCTTAATAGAGCAGTCACTACATGAACTTGCAGAATTTTTAAATAGGCATGAAAGGGTTTTGAAAATTCCTCTCTCCTGCTCAGCTCTTTCTGCGATAGAATTGTATCTCTTTGAAAACAGCATGGTTCACTGAATATTCATCAGACCTAAGTTTAAGGAACATACATTTTGCTTATTATCTCAGAGCTGGTTCTGTTCCAGTGGAAGTGAATCCGCACCATCAGCACTAGTCCCTGTGGGCGCTGACACACACACACACACCCCGTGCTGTTCTCAATCCTGCCTCCACAGGGGACAGTGTCTTTGGCCCAAATTCACAAACCAAGTCTTGCACCTCTGCTGCCTGGTGAGTGTCAGCCCTGGACCAGGGGGTTTTTAAGGAAGAGGCAGCGAGAAGCTGTTTGGTGTGAGGAACCAAAGGAAGGAGCAGGGTGTGTAAGCGTCGTCCCTCAAAGGTGACAGGCACCGAAGCCAACATGTGCTTGCTAATTAAAACAACTGGGGTAAGTGGCCTGATTTTCGCTGCCCTGCAGCATCTCTTTCAGCAGATTTTTTTCCATGCATCCTGAAACCCTGGCCCAAGCCAGCACCCCCTGAAAAGGGCTGACACCCACTTCTCACTGCTCCTTTCCACCTTCTCCCCACGAGCACCTCTTCCAAGTGAGCAGTGCAGCCCGCGGCGTGCCCTCCCTGCTCCAGCCAGTTTTGAGGCCAGCTGTGGTGGTTTTACAATCATTATTTTAAGAGCAAGAGACTAATGAGGAGGAGAGCTGGGTTTTACATTTTGATGAGGAGGTGATAATGCTGGCTGCACAGACTCCCCAGGGAGCCATAGTGCTCACCATTTGCCTCGCCTCCTTAGTTTTTATAGGCCTGGGGAATGAAGGCTGAGGTTTTAAGGCAGTGAAGCAACCATTAGGAAGCGCTTACGGTGACCTTGGAGGCTGAGTTTAGTCATTTGGTGCTGCCTGCAAGCAGGGATGTTTTTTTCTTGGAGGGCTAGAGGTGGGATGTGGCTTCTCTATCACTTGGCAGAAGATTTGCTCCCTGAATTGGGTTGTTGGGAAAGCTGAACTTCTCTCTTGTGTTCATTCTGCTCCGTGCTCATTCTACGTTTCTTTTCCCAGTCTGAGCAGGGATGAGAGTCCTGAACTCCACGGGATTTTTAAATCTCCCAGGCTGATTTATACCTGTGCCTTCTGCAATTGGAAGCTGAAGTGTTGTGTTTTTTCGGTATGGGAGGGATTTGTTTTGCTGGGATTGCTGCTGTGAGACAGCTCTGGGTCCAAACCAAAATGTTGGTTAAAGTTAACATGCACTTTATCTCCGCTCTGTAGAGAAACACGGATCCAGGAATCAGCACCCAGGCTTGGTAGGAACATGACTATCTGGGATTTATTACCAGCAAAGTTGCCTGATAGGCTTTCATTACCCAGAGTATAGTATTTAAAGGTCTTAATTTCAGCCAGGTTTGTAAGTGTCCTTGTAAGATACGTTTTGTAATGAAGCTCCATCCTCACCTCTGTATCCCAAACTCTCGGCACAAGTTCTGGTGGGTTCCTGAGGGGCCCCAAGACGCGGCAGCCTGGTATAATTTGAAAGCTGGATCCTATTCTTGTTGTTTTGGAAAAGAGCTGCAGTCAGCCCCTGCCAGGCTCCATTTCTTCTGGGCACAAGAGGAGATGTTCCTCAGAGGCAAAACGCTACTGGTTGGACACTGGGTGGTGTTTTGTTCTCAGGATGACTCAGGAGGTTTCCCCAGGTCAGACCCACAACTCTAAATCCCTCCTCACTGTGCAGCCTCAGAACTGTTCTGTGTGCTCAGCTTTCCTGTACCCAGTCCCTTGGGCTGGAAACCACTGGCAATAACAACACCAGACCAGAAGTCACCAGGCAGAGGAAGCAGGAAAAAAAGGAAAGAAAAAGCACATCAGAGCAATGGAAGTATTTATTCACATAGTTTTGGGGTTATCTGCTTGCTCTTTCTGCTCTTTATATTCCCATTGTTCCAAGTTTATATTCCCAGTATTGGGCAGAGTGGATTTCCCAAATCAAGGAGACCCACCACCTTTTAACCCTGCCTTGAAGCTTTCCCATGAAATGCTGTATTTTGGGCACACCCTGGAAAAGGTACAGGAAAAGTCACAGCAGTGATCTGTGTCCAGCTCCTGCGCTGAAACAGGTTCTTTAGGTAAGAGCCAGGGGATTAGGGGGATGTATGCAAAGTGCAGAGCATCGGCATAAAACTCCTTCAGTCAGGAGCCCAGGAGTCATGTTTGGTACATGGAGAACTAGAGCAGGCTCGTTAGGAGTCGGTGGCCAAGGTGGTGAACCCTCACTTGCCATCGGCAGAGCTGGGTGGCGAGGGCACTGCAGGGGAAGGTGACAGGAATTGTCCCAAGATCCCTCTGGAGAACACACAAATTAATTTTTTTTTGCCTCCAGCCAGCCAGTTGTACCCCAGTTACACCTGTGGGCAAACACCAAAGGAGGTGTTTGGCAGATCACTTTTCCCAGCTCAGACCTGAAGTCCTGGGATGATGTTTACTTTCAAGCACTGGCCGTGCCCCGAGGCATCTCCTGCCACCGGGATTTCATAACACGCACCCTGGCAGTGTTGAGTGATGCTGGACATGGCCAGGAACACACAAATACCTTCACCTGGTAGAAAGGTCACTCTCAGAGAGAACAAGAGCCGTTTGTTCTCCAGAACCCCATCATGCAGCCTTTAAGAGTGAACCTGTTTGTCCTCAGGTCTTGGCTGTGCTTAGGGAGAGGAGGGACAGACGGCAGCGGGCGCTCTGAGACAGTGCTGCTCTGCTCATCGCTGCCATTTATTGGCCTGAGGACAATCTCAAAATAGATGTCCATCGTTTCCTACGCTCCCCCGCCCCAGCCTTGCTCCCTTCTCCCACCAGCTAAGGCAGAGCAGTTGGGCTTTTCCCAGTGCCAGAACTGGCTGTGGCGTGTCACGTCCTTCCCCAGAACCCCCAGTGCTCCGCAATCTGTTTTCCCTCGGAATATCAATGAAGTTGGAGGGAAAGATTGACGTTTTTCCCTGATGGTGGCTTGTAAGCACAGTTTGCTTCAGGTCAGCCCAAGACCCCCGCTCTGCTGAAGCGGTGGCAGGTGACGAGATGCATTGCCTCCAAACGATGCGCCAAGCAGCCTGCCGGGCTGTGCCGGGGCTGGAACACTCTCCTTCCCTTTCCTCGTGGGTTTTCACTTTAGCAGACAGGCTTCAAGCACTTGCCAGCCCTCTTTTTCCCCCCAGGCCGCCTCCTCCTCCTCCTCCTTCTCCTCCTCCTTCCACCAATACTGCTGTGGGCGTCAGGTCCATAGAGGTTTCTTTCAGTGGCTTTTCATCACCATTGCTGAAACTAGCTCTTTGTGGAAAGCTTAGGGATTTAATGCAACATAGAGAACTTTTTAAAATGTCTTCCCTTTCTAAAAATCAGTTAGAGCTTCAGTTCACACCTTTCTGGAACTGGCTGAGGTCGGGTTCCAGCAGGAAGGTGACGACTGCTCCTAAAGGCTGCTCTGCTGCTGGTGAACTCTGCCACGTTGGAAATACAACAGCTCTCCACTGCAGCAGCCCTGCCCACCTCTCCCACATCCCCCCATTGATGTCCCCCCCCATCTTGGCCAGCCCCGAGCTGCCCTGCAGCCCACCCATCCCGGTTCCATCTGTCCCCAGCCCCTCCCCGGAGCAATGAGCCTTCCTGGAGCGATTCTGGGCTGTGAACTGAATATCAATGATGGAGGCGCTGACGGTGAATGGCAGCTCCGATTTTTCAGGGTTTTGTGAATTCAGAGTGTATCTTGCAAGTCTGTCACAGTAACTGCTGTTCTCTGGGGCTTGGGAGTCCTGTGGCTTTCCCTCCTCCCTTGTGAGCAATTTCTTTCCTTTGCTGACAGCTAACTATTGACTTCTCATTCTCCTGAAGATGAGATGTCCTGTCTCATCAGGTTTAAATTAGTTTTATCTTTAGACTTTCCTATTAATAAGCTCTCATCGTGGTGTCATTACTTGATATCTATTTTCTGATGTTTTTCATTAATGGCTTTATGTCTTCCAAGATACTTTTTCAAGTGTTATTTTTTCCACTTCTGGCTGAGTTATTTAATAGCCAGGCAGGGATCAGGGATGTGAAGATGGTCAGGCGATGCTCAGGGATGCACATGGAGTGGCTGAGCGTCCGTCGGCCAGCAGGGAAGGGAGATGAGCTGGGGCTGGCAGGGACAACCACATGCTCCCTCCTCCGTCCCTCTGCATCCCTCGAATCCCAGGCTGAGCTCTGCCACGCCGGGTGCTCTCAAGAGCATGAGTCAATAGAGTAATTAAAATGCCCCCTGAGAGGCAAAGGTGGTGCAATTCATTTGGACAGCTGTATTGGACGCTCTCTGTGGAAAGCAGAGAATGACTTTCTGTGCCCCCTCCTGAAGGGGAGGCTCCCCATGTCCCCATGCACCATGTTCCTGTGCCCGGGCAGCAGCTCCAGCCCTTGGTCAACAGCCTCAGGGCTAGAAGTACTTCACAGCTCTGATTCCCCATACAGGTTCCTGTTCTTACTCAGAAATCTGCTCTGAGGGGGACACGCTGCATGTTCAGGTCATCCTTGGGCAGGGATCCTGCTCCAGCACGGCACTGCTCAGCTTCATCACTGGCGGAGACCTTCCATCTGCCGCATACCCCAAAATCCTGGACGGCCAGAAACCCTCTGGAGGGACTTCCTGGCCAGCAGAGCCTCTGCCTGGTCTGCAGCCTCGGGGTCCTCCTGGAAGGGAGCAGGCAGAGCCCCCCCACTGTAGAGAGCCCAAAACATCCTCAGGTCCTTGGACCTGACCCTCTGGGATTGCTGGAACCAGTGAGGCTGGTGAGATGCCAGGAAGATGCTGCCCTTGTCCTTCTGCGGGATGCAGAAGCTGTGGCAGAAGAACCACATCCCCCCTGAGTCAAATATGGGTGCTGCTGCTCTGGGCAGGCTTGGGACATCACTGACCTTCTAGAAAGCTGGTGTGGAAAAACCAAAAGATCTCCTTGCAGGAGTGACTTGAGATCTTCTGGTGCTGTTGAGGGTTTAGGAACTGGAGCTTCAACACGGGCACGGCTTGGGGATGTAGCGGAGCTGGAGCAGCAGAAGCAATGGGAACACGGGCTTCAGCCACTGCTGAAGGAAAATACTGCCAAAATTCAGTGTTCAGCATGGAGATTGTCAGCGATGTTGATGTTTTACCTGGAGAACTCACGAGATTGACCAGCGAAGAAGGATTCAGAATGGTGTAGCCGCCCCGTGCTGTGAGAATGCAGCTCTGCCCACGCTGATATGGCTGGGCCGACGTCAGCTGCTGACCTGCAGAGAAGAAACCACAGCCTGGCCAAAGCCAATGGCCTCTTCCTCAGCTGCAGGAGCCCTTGATCTGAGAGCTGTGCAATGAATAAGTACACGTTATCATCTATTGTATATTGTAATTGTATATTGTAATGTGCCAGCTGCAGGGACATGGTGTGGTGCTTCATGTGCCCAGCAGGTTCTCATCCCTATTAGAAGAGCTTCCTCTAGGAAATTAGAAGTGAAAGGGAATTGTTTCACATTATCTCATTGTATCTTCAGCAGTGTCAAAAGCAAAACCCATCAGTGTTGAAAACACCCAAATCTCCTTAAGACCAGGAAAAAAATGCATTCCCTGGGCTTCATTTCCAGGAGCCACTTGCAGGGCTCGGGGCAGGGTGAGGGTGGGAAGCGGGGCTGGGTCGGCCACCCCGGGAGAGGATTAATGTGAGAACAAACCTCATTTTCCCTGCGAGCACGTCTCACGCTAACGAGGAGGAGAAAGGTGCCCGATGCCTTGAAAGGAAACCCTGGTATGACAACAACCTGATGTACAGTGGCATTTCTAATAGAGCTATCAGGGTGCTTCGGGGACGTGGCGTGTCTGCTATCTGCAAAGTCAGGTCACAGAGGAGAATTAGCTTGCCCAGCCCCTGCTGTTGGCTTGCATGCAAAAATCACACAGCAAACTACGACCGACTGCAGAACGGGTAATTTGCAGCAGTGCCTACAGCACTGGGTTTGGGCTGATTAATATTCAGCGCACTGCTGCGAAAATGAAAAGCCAGACAGAATTGTCCTCCTCCCCTTTCTGCATCCGTGAAGATGCCAAGGGTAATGGCTGAAGCACAGAAACAAAAACAAGATTCACTTTCGGTCGAGCTGATACAGGGCTTTTGAGCCTAAACAAGATGCTCCATTCTCTTTGGGTTAATTAGCCTCATCTATTAACCTGCTGCTTCTTTTTTTTTGTTTAATGTTGTCATTCTGTTGTTTAATCACAGGAAGTTTAAAAAAGAATAGTAGGAGGCTTTCTTTGAAGCTCTCAGAACAAAACCGCAGGCGTTTCAAAAAACCAGTTTCTCTTTAAAAAAGGGAAATGCCCTGATATTTTGAAGAAAGCTTCTTCCCATGGTTTCTTGATCAAAACTCCATTTTGAAAAGCCCTTTTTACTGTTGGTGGGAAAGCTTTCCTCATCCCATGCTCAGAAGAAAGCACAGTGCAGGCCTCCCAGGAGCAATGGTACCTCTGGCAGAAAGCTGGGATCCTCTGGGCAGCAGGAAGATGCCCCAAGTCTTGGGGGACAAACTGCACCTGGCTGGCATCCTCAGTGCCCGTCCTCCCCAGCTGTTTCCCCTCACCGATACCTTTCCTCACCTCAGGTGATGGATTTCTCTTCATCCTCCCACGGCTCTTTCATGGCCTTATTCCCTGGAAAAGCCGGGGAGATGCTCAGACCTGCCAGTCCTGCTGTCCCACCCCTGCTCAGCTGAGGTAGGGCTGGGTGCTCTTGTACCAACCACAAAGCAGCTTACGAAAGAGGAGAGCGGAGCCAGAGGGGAAGCCCAGCCTGATGTTTGCCTTCAGGGCTTTGGTTTTGCGTCTACGTGGGCCAAAGTAAACCCTCACCCGCAGGCCCACACCTCCTGCTCTCCTGTGCTGACAGAAGCTGGGTGAGAGTGGGACGGCGTGTGGTCAGAGCAAACCCCACAAAGGCAAACACTGCCCAAGGTGATGCCAAGCAGGAGGAGCTGGCACCTCTCAGAGCAGTGCTTGGCCAAGGGGCTCTGCCAGGTGGCCATCCAACGTCCCTTCCTGCCGGCAAAGGATGGGGACACATGTCCCAGCCACCGCAGTGAGGATGAGTGGGATGAGAGGAGCCTCTGGGTGGCCCCAACCCACTCAGTGATGCCCCTGGGCACAGTCTGGGGAAATTCTACACAAAACCATGTTGATGCCCTTACAGGGTTTGTGAGCTGTGCCAGGGTCACCTACCTCGCACAGTGGAGCCAGATGGTGCCAGCAGCCCGGACGTCCCCTGTGGCACCATTTTACATTAATCTTGGTGCATCAAACCAGTGCAAAATTCTTGCCTCTTCCCTTACATCAATCTCATTTGTTGCCTGCAGCTGCTCTGCAGGGCTCCTGCCCCAATGTGGGTGCTGCCACCAGCTCTGCAGGGCTCACAGGAGCCCATGGCCACCTGGCTCTTGTTCTGCATTAACCGAGGTGAGAACCACCCCCATGGCCCCACACCACCTGGAAGGATTTGCTTTGGGGTATTTTTGGTTCCAGGGTTACCGAGGAAATCTTTACACCTGTCTTTGCAATTATTCACAGCCAGTGAGCCTGGGCTGGGAATTGGCACCTTCTTTCAGCTCCTTCTGTTTCCTTAGGAATTGGAAACCGAAGGTGCCCAGCGAGGCGTTAAGTATTAGGCAGCCCGGGCCAAGGCAATGCCATCCGTCCCTGCCCTTCCCCTCACAGCTCTGCCACTGCCATCGAAGGACACCCCGACCTTCTGCTCTTCACCTTCGTGATGCTGAGCACATGCAGCTCGTTGGCATAAAGTTCAATTTCCCAGAGCCCCCAGCCCACTGGAGCTCATTACAGCCGGCGCGAGAGGCAGGAGACAGGCACTGATTGCAGCCCTAATGACCACAGCTCGATAGCATCGTTACCTCTGCATTTAATTGGCAGGGTGGGGGTGGCATCCCACCCCCCCCTGCTGAGGTTGGAGTGCTCGGGGCATTGTTCCCTCACCGGCTGCCATGGCCAGGTAAGAGGAGCGAGGAGCAGCAGGAGAGGCTGGAGGGGAGTCCCTGGGTATTAGGGGCACCTCAGTCACCCCATCAGCTTGTGAAAAGGCCAGCAGGAATTTTCAAGGTATTATTTAGTTAAATCTGGCCCCATCCCCAGCAGCTCTGGCCGTGCAGCTGTTCTGCAGAGGGGCTGTGGGCACAGCCCACCCCCCAAACACATTTTGGTGCGAGGAGCAGCTCCTCCTGCACCCGAGAGCTTGCTGGCCCTCACTGCCCACTGACCCCCGGGGTCCCGGCCCCAGCCCGGGGGGGCTGCCCCAGCGGGGTGCCAGGGATGTGTTTGTTCATGTCAAACAGCTCCCAGCTCACTGGCAACAAGCGGGGAACAGGAACGGAGAATAAAAGAACCAGCAGCTCAGGGACAAGGGCAGAATAAATCTGCATAAATACAAATGAGGGGAATATTTATTTCTCACATTGACCACGTTCCCGTAGTTAAATTGCACGAGAGGCAATTTAACTACAGCGAGAGGGTCCGGCAGGACTTAGACTCGACTCTGGGGCCACAGCTCACTGTGGTTCCCCACCTTTCCAGCAGACTTATCTACTAAATATTCTTTGCATGTTGAGTTACCCCTGTAGCTGATAGGAGAGATAAATAACAAAACCCTTGCAAATGCAAAAATCCTTCTGCAGTTTGGAAAGAAACCAAATCACGTGCTGAATGCAGATGAAGAAAAATCCTTTTTATTGTAAGGAGCAACAGAAGGGATGTGAATCCACCTCACCCACAATTCAATACATCCAAATCCACTTGGAGATTATAAGACAGGATAGCATTTTCTCTGATCAGTTCAAGGCATAACTCTTTGGGAACAAATCAGCTAAGTACACATTTGGATTAGACTGTAGGTCTTTTTTGCCTTCTTTTTAACAGCATGAAATCAGTAGAAACTGCAAAATTTCCTTTTGAAATGGTCATCTAATCAGCAGAAGGAGAGCAAAGACAAAGCGTTTACATTTCGTCAGCATTTGTCCCTTTTTTGTTTTCCCTTCACAGGAATTTGATGCAGTTAGTGCAAACTTCCAAAATTCCCGTGGGGCAGCTGGGGACAAATCGCTGCCACCAGCCAGGTGGCCTTGGTCCAGCACCAGGAAAGTCTCCCCTGGGCCCAGAAGTTACCACAGCCCCTGGTCCAGGAGAAACCAGGGGGTGTGTGAGGAAAAGCTGGAGGATCAGGGCAGTGCCTTGTCAGTGATTGCCATAATGAGGGACTTGTGGCCGAGACAGCCAGGAGGGCACATTGGCATGACCTGGGGCTCCTGCCTCTGGCTCTGCTGTCAGTAGTGCCATTGGCACAGCTTACCATTGGCATGGCTGACCATCAGCATGGCCAGCCATTGACATAATTAACCATTGACATGGCTAATCATCAGCAAGGCTAACCATTGGCATGGCTAACCATTGACACAACTAACCATCAGCAAGACTAACCATCGGCACTGGTAACCCTGGGCTGAACAGAGACACTGGTAAGGCTGACATGTAACACAGAAGAAATACCATATATTCATGGTCGGGTTTCTCCATTTTCATATCTATTCTATGGGTGCTGGGTCATCTTCCTTCCCTCCTCCTCCTCCTTGGGGCCAAGCGGTGGGACTCACCCGCCAGGGCACCTAGGGGGGAACACTGGAGCTGAGGTTTTGAGCAGCACGGGAGCTCAGAGCAACAGCCCCGTGCTCCCCATCACCTCCCACTGCCAGGCAGCAGGGTCAGCCCCGGTGGGTTCATCTTGCCCATCCTGGGCACCAGCACCGACACGGGCACATCCGACCAGCAGAGCTCCGAGCCACATCCCCAGCCAGCAAATCATCCTTACCCCATGGTGCTGCTGACCCCACGGCTACTCAATGCTCCCAGGACTGGCATCTGTGGCTGGGGGAGAGGGATGCAGGTGAGTGCAGTCCAGCCCCTCTGTGCCCCCCGAGCCTCAGCCTCTGTGGTACCCGACGTGCCGATGGCCTGAGAGCCCCCGGCTTTATGGGCAGAGATGATTTAGTGCCCTGAGGAATATGCCTCTGGGGAAGCTGGGACGGCTTCCAACTCTTCCTTCCCTTCTCTATATATTAACTTTGCCTGCATATGAAGCTGAAAGCTCTTCCAATCACCTCTGCAAATATTAATTAATCCTCGCAGCATCCTGAGGACCATTATTCACTCCTACTAAGTAAATATTATTAAATCCTTTTATGAGAGGTGAAGTGACTTTTCCAGGGCTGTGCAGGACATAAGTAGGAGCACACAGACTTTGTCTCGCCACCGTACGCCTGAAGCCACTGAGCGCAGCAAAGCAGCCACTGCTCATGGGTAAACTGGCCCGTGACAGAGCTGAAGGATGTCTCTGAGGACCAGGGACCTCAATCACCCCCCAGCAAATATGTGCCATGTGGGGTGGAAGCGCTTTGGGGGCCTACCCTGAGACTCATCACCACCCATGGCTTCAGCTGCACCCTGTGGCCATGGGGACCCACTCCCTGCTCTTGGTCACTACCCCTGTGTCCCCCTGGCATCCCCACGGCGGTGGCTGCTGCCCCTTTCTGGCTCACAGGCACCAGGGGGGATCCCCATCACAGCATTGGGGCTGGACTTACTCTGAAGCAGCCAGTCGATGAAGGCACTTGGGAATGGGGAATTCTGAAAAAAAAAACAAAAACCAAAACAAACAAGGAGGCATTAAAGCACATGAGGCTGCAGAGGGCAGGGAACAGGGACAGGACATGGCCGTACCTGCAAATCCAGCTCCATGAAATGCCCAGACGTCAATGGCAAACTGGAGAGGGCAGAGTGGATTTTCCCCAGGAGCCCAAAGGAGACGACACCTGGGGAAAGGGAGAGGTTCTCAGGGCTGGGCAGAGCTGGCTGCCTCTCCAGGAGCCTGCGGGGACCTCTGCTCTGCTCTGCCTGGAGCATCTGGGAGAGCAAAGCCACTGCCCAACGTCAACCCTAGCGCCTTGTCCTCCCTGCAGATCTCAAACCTTCCCAGGTCCAAAGTTTCCTATGAAAGCTGCTGTCCTGGAGCTACCAGGCACATGTCTCACCACATGGGAAATGTTTTGGGTAAACGTGGACAATGCTGCATGGAATGAAGCAACAATTGCATCTGTGTGGGACTCGAAGAGAACAGAGCTGGGGTGGGAAAACCCACCACCTCGGTGGGGCTGCAAACCAGGGTGGGGGGGTCCCGGAGGGGCCTGTATCTCTTGGCAGCAGCTTGAGTCTGGCCCCAGTTAGGAAAAAAACCATGAGACCAGCAGGATCGGGGTGTTTTTGCCCTGTTCAGCAGCCGGGAGGTGAGCCGGGACATGCCACCCACGGCAGCTTTGCTCCTGCTCCGAGCAACTCCTTGTCCCATGGCTCCATCTCTCCGGAGGACATCCCCTGACTGTGGAGATGCCTCAACATGCAAAACTCAAGTGTCACTCTAAAAATTAACATAGAAAAGAAAAGTTGACAACTTACGATTGAGGAATTGGAGCTTAATATTGATGATGCTGACCCAAATATTCACTAATGGGCAAAGCTGCAAGAGGAAGAAGTGGCACAGCCTTGGTGAGAGTATTGTGGTGTAGCGATGCCTTCCCCTAACATCATTTGAGTTTCACAGACTTTAAATCAAGATGAAACAATCAGCTCCTAGAGCGCGGTTTCCTCCATGGAAAAAGAGCAGTATAAATTGTTCAGCTCTCTTCTCAAAACAGCACAGATTCTATTTAACAGAATAAAAGATTTTCTAACAGGCACCTTTTTTTTTTTTTTTCCTAAGTGAGGCTGTCACTTCTGCTTACCGCACCGTCTCGGTACCAGGAGGTGCTTCAGAAAGCAATTGGTTACAAATTATCCCGTAACATTGCATGATGGAATTTGAATTACTCCTAACAAATAGATCCTGACTGTAAGAAAGATCAAGGAAGTTTGCGGAATTCATTTATGGGATGTGGGCATCTATCTGTGCATGCAAATATATATATATGTATATGTGCATGTATCTGTAAATCTGCTAGGTAATTACGGCTAGGGCACTAATTCCAGTTGAAGTGCAGCTTCTCACAGCGAAGGACTTTCAGGCACTCACCAGCGCGGGGACGAAGGTCTGAAGGGTTGTGTTCAGCACATGGCTCACCATGTTGGTGAGGAAGCTGGAAAGGGAAAAAGACAGCCAAAAATCAGCAGGGAAATTGTCAAAACCGGGGGCTCAGCATCAAGACAAACCTGAACTCCTCCTCTGGTCTGCAGGAGGAGCACTGATTCTCTTCTTTTGTCTCTGGTGTTAAAAGATGCTGCAAGCCCACAGCTCCCCCAGGCTTTGGCAGGAATTACAGATGCTCAGGACTTTGTTAGCCACTTCTCCAAATCTTGATTGTTAATGAGTAAATCTGTGCCCGGATTTGAGCCTGAAATTTTGCCCCGCTGCAAACTTGCAAAGAGCTAGTCCTGACTGTTATTTTAACTATTTCCCTGTGCACGTACCAATATCCCATCCCCTTGTGGGTGTCTCCAAAAAAGTTGGCTTTTTGGTGAGAAAAACTTGTGGGCTCCTCATGGCTGGATAATGGACCTGCCACTTACCCTGCATGCTGCCCCCGAGATTTTCACTGAATTAAACCTTCTCTGTGAAGCACCAGGAGGCCTCAAGTCTAGACCCTGGCTGGGCAGCTCAGGGGCAAGGGAGGAAGAAACCTGCCTCCAGTGTGAAATGCTCTAAGCTGGTGGCCATGGTCAAGCCCCTGGTCAGCCCAGGGGGGTCACACGAGGCTCAGTTCCTGCATGTGATGGATCTGTGCTTGCAAATCACCTCGCTGTGTGACACGGGACTGGGGATGGTGACCGTTCCCACACTCACCCCTTCCGCAGGTTGACGCTGAAGCCGCCGAGCAGGTTTTTGCAATCCTTAACCACTAACTTGAGGTCTCCCGGGGTGTCCTGGGTGAGCGCGATGTGAGATGTAATGTTTGTCTCTACTGAGGATCCGCTCAGGAAGTGAAAAATCCTGAAAAATAAGGAAGTGGCCTGGAGGATTATGGAGGAGACCAAAGCAACACAGAAGAACGGTAGCTGAGGCTGAGCTGCAAGTTCAGGCTCAGCTGGGATGATGTTTTAGTTTCAGGACTTCCATCAGCCTCCTGGTCCTGTTAGCAGGTCATTGAAGTCCCAGCGTGCAACCGAGGGGTTTCCAGGACAGTCCTGAATTCAGGCAAAGGACAAGTCAAGATGAAGGAGCATGGAACCTTCTTAGCACTTTGCTCCCAACACCTTGTCCACAGGAGGACCTCTGCCTCTGCTGGCTGTCACAGACTGGCACTGTGCCTTTAGAGTGAGGACAACTGGAAATATCCCCAGGGAGAGGCAGCAGCAGCACGGCGCAGGGCTTTCCTCACCAGCCCCTTGCTCAGTGTTTGAGGACATTTCTCCAGCACCCAGAATCTCCTGTCCTCCCCAGCACCCTCAGGCCCCCGTGGCCTCGTTCTGCTGTCTCACCCACCAGCCCTGCTCACCCCGGCAAGCGCAGCACCAGCTTCGAGTACAGGTTCAGCACGACCTCGGGCCCGCGAAGGACTTTCCACGACACTCGGATATTCTCAAGGTTCAGCACCTTCAACCTGGGGGTCAACACAGAGGCAAACCTGCCTTGAGATGGCAGGATCAGCAGGAGCAGACCCTGCAGTCCTGTTTCATCCTGTTCTTCATTTGACCTGTTACCTATGTGGATATTCTCAGTTAAAAGTGAAGGTGGGGAAGGGCCAACCCCCACTCCAGGATGACCCAACTGCAAAGTAGGGTCAGGTTGTGCAGGGCCATGTCCTGCTGAGCCTCCAAGGGTGGAGATTCTTTCACCTCTTGGAGTACCCATCACAGTGTCATATCGCTCCCATGGGGAAGACTTTTCCCATCTCTGGTTGGAATTTCCGCATTGCAGTTCCTCACGTGAGCTGCAAGCCTGGGACTGGTGGTTTGTATAACAGGGAGGAAGTGGTCCCCTGGAGCATCTCTTTAGGGGAACCCTTCCTCTCAATGTTATTTGTTACCCTGCAGTGAGCACAGCTGCTGTGCTTCTGCTCTGACTTACCAGGAGGACGGTGTTGGCATGAGAGGAACTCCTTCGCCCAGCAGTCCTTCACCCAGAAGACCATCAAGACCAAGTAGATTTCCATTGCCTAGGAGACCTCCTGTTCCAAGCAGCCCTGTGCCAAGTAGACCTTTCTCTCCAAGAAGGCTTTTATTGCCAAGGAGACCATTGCTGAGGACACCATTGACAAGACCTTCTCCGCCAAGGATGCCTGTGCCAAGGCCTTTCCCACCAAGGATGCCTGTGCCGAGCAGACCACTGCTGCCAGGTTGTCCACCTGCAACAGTCAGGTCTCTATTACTGTTCTGGTTTTCATTGCCTAGAAGCCCTCCTCTCCCAAGTGTACCCTTGCCAAGTAGACCTTCCTCACCTAGGAGGCCTGTGCCAAGGATCCCAGAATTGCCAGATTCATTTTCTTGCTCAGGGGGACCTCCACTTTCTTCTCCACTCGGACTTCCTTTGGCAAGAAGGCCAGTACCAAGTAGACCATCTTCACCAAGAAGGCCTGTGCCAAGCAAGCCACCTTTTCCACTGATGAGACCTTCACTGCCAAGAAGACCAGTACCAAGCAGACCTGCACCAAGGAAGTCCCAGTTACTACTCAGACTTACACTGTTGGAAATATTTCATTGACAAGAATAGTTGTTTCAGCTACGTTATGTTGACCTGCTCATGAGGTCTCACAGGGATCCCTGAGCATCCTTGTGCAATGTTGGGTTCCTCATGGAGCCAAGCCTGCCAGGAAGCAGGTCTCTGATGAGCAGAGAGACACTCCATGAGCCCAACAAGGCACAGGACTCACAGGGACCAAGGTGGGTACGTGGTCACCTGTGCTATGATGTTCCCCTGGGAAAAATGGAAAAAAACTCTGAGCTCACCATCTTTGGATTGCGCTGGGCCCAGCCCAAGGACACTACCCAGGTTGAGGAGGCCCTGGGAGGTAGGCAGGAGGCCCCCAAGGAGGACAAGACAGCAGAAAGGCAGCATCTCTGGTCCCAGCACCTGTGGAGAGATTCACATCAACCCCGCTGTGCAGGAACTGACAGCCTGGGCACTGGTCTGGCTCTCCATCCTTCATTTGCATTGCCTTGGGGCAGTGGGATGGGTTCCCCTTGGACATGCAGCCCACAGGCACCGTCCCCCAGCCACAGGTGACCAGCTGGGACCCACAGCACCCTTTTCCCACCCAGAAAGGTCAAACTGCTTCTGGTTATCAGGGAGCAACAAGAGCACAGTGACATGCTCCTCTAGAGTCATTGATGTCTCCATGCCTGGCTGGGCTACCCCACTGCAGAGCTGGGTGCCTGACATTGCAGGGAAGCCTGGGGGGAGAAAATGTCATTTTAAAGAGAGCAAGAGGGATGGAGATGAGGCAGGAGGACCTTGTACCGAGCGAGACGAATGGCTTCCCCCAGCTCGTAAATGGCCCTGAAAGAAGAACATTTTAAGGGGCACAGCGGGATAAAAAATGATGTGTGTCAAAGTCGTGTCCTTCTCCTCGTTATGAGGAATACCTCGCATTATTAAATCTCAAAGTGCAGCCAAAATCAGACTCACTTTTCCGTGGACAGGTTGTTTGTTTTTCTCATCTTGCTCTATTCAGGCTATGAAGAGAGTCCACTTTCCCTGTATTTGATCTGCCTCTAGTCAAAAGAAAGCACCTTCAAGGACCTCATGTTCCTGCGTAAGCTGGACTTCTTGGGGTTGCAACCAACACTCTGAAGTGTTTGTTTATACACAGAAAGATATTTGCAAAGAAATGAAAAGAAGCGCCCGCTGAACCACTGCTGGTTTAAGGGAGCACCCACCCGCACAGCTCACATCCCGTCCTGAAAACCCTGTCTCTTCTGAGAAAAACAATGTAGAGGCTGCAGATTTGAGGTTCAGCACTGAGAAATAACATTATTTAGGTCAGACTGAACAACTTCTTTATCTGCTCCAGATACTTTTAAAAAAATCCCTCTATGACAGTTCTTGGCACAATTAAATTAGACTTTAATTCACTAGACTGTCTTTTACGTTTTGCCTTTGATCAGCATGTAATGATGTACAGCTCCTGTAGCTGTGATTATTGAACAGGAGAGAAAGATAGAGGCTTGAGCAGCTTCCATTGAAAATCGTGTCAAATAAAATCAGTGGGATTTGTTGGAGGGTCTCTGCAAGACGTGCGCAGCATTGTAAAAGAATGCCAAAATGGTCGTCAGGTCTTTCAGAAGAGCTCTTAGACAGAATACGTGACAAAGTAGACAACTATCTCTGCAGTTATTAGCAATATCTATCTGGTTGGTACCTCCTTGGTCACATGCATTTAAGAGATCTGAACAAAATGCATGTGTGGCTTTGCAGATAAATGCTTATTTTATGCCAGTTGAGATGAGATTTGAGAAGCTGAAAATTGTCCTGAATTCTGGTCACCAAGATAATGAAAAAAATCCTAGTCATTTCTGCTAGCTTAGTCATTATAACAAACTTAACAACAACAAAAATAAACGTGGAATTTGACAAGCAAGAGCTCTACTAGCTTTAAAAATTAATTTTCATAAATCATTAAACGTTGCTACAGGAATCAAAGGGAAACATCATTACAATTCTTGCTTTTTAAGCTGAGTTAGACTTTGCTGTAGGTCGTCTAATGGGAACAGGAGCTCTGTGGCCACGGTACCTTAATGCCACTTACCTGGAGCCCTTTGATGTTGCGGTGCAGCTGCCCACGGCCGCTCGGCGGTGGCTGGCACGAGCAGCCCTTATATACTTGGACTGCAGGAACAGGGAAAGTCCAGGGAAGGATGAAGCCTGGGATAGTTCCTCTTCACTGGCTGTCAAGTGTGAACCCTGCACCAGCCTGACCCCGAGCACTCCCATAGCAGTGCCAAACCGTGGCCAGGAGCACCCAGCAAGCCCGGGGGCTCACCTCCTTCCTGCAGGTTGAGTGTGGTGGCCACTGGCTCTCTTGCCTGGCCAGGGCACATGGCCACCCCACTTCTTGGGCTTGTCCCCTCCTGTCCCCTCTGACTATTCAGACACCACATGTTTGGGGCAGACACAATGGGTCTGAGGGATCAGTAAGGCATCTCCCCACAGCCCCTGGGTGCTGGGGCAGGGGCTCGTGTCCCCAGACAGGGGATGCTCTGGACCAGGTCCCATCCAACCCAGCACCACACAGCCCCTTGCACATGTCCCAGCCATGGCAGGGACACGGGCCCCGACACGGGTGGTTGTTGCTGCTCACAGCTACTTGGGGTCTCTCTCGATTTGCTCTCCCAATGTGGCCCAGAGCAGAGCACCCAACAGCCCAAATTGCCATGGGACACGCAGACCCCAGAGCATCCCCCTGAGCATCACAGCTCCTATGGGACAACCTCAGAGCAGCCAGGACAAAGAGGATACCATGGGGGGTTGGGGTTGCTCCCAGGTCTCTGGCTGAGCAGAGGGTCCCTGAGACAGTTTGGGACAACTCTGCTCCAGGGGATGCTCCATTGATGATCTTAAAGGTCCCTTCCAACCTAGAGGATTCTATGATTCTATATTCAGCAGGGCACAAGGGTCTGAGGGCAGTGAGAGGTGAGCAGTTACCTCCAAACAAGTTCATTACGTACAGAAGCAGCACATGCCCCACCACCCGGGCTCTGCCACTCACACAAAGACACCATTAAAGGGGTGGGCGAGTCAGAGGCCATTTAGTTAAGAAATGGCAAAAGACATGAAGTTTTCTCAGTTATTTTTCAGTTTTATCAGAAGCTTTGGCCTGGTTGGCTTATTATTGCTTGTGCTTCTGTTTGGTGCGGGGCTTCAAGTAAGAGTTACAATGGGACAGATACAAACATTGGTTTGGCAGCAGTGACACCAGCTGCCCAGGGCCAACTCGTGGTTTGGTGCACCCTCTACGGGCAAGTGCCTTCCAACTACCGTTTCCTTTAACTTTCCTCATGTAGCTCAAGATGCAATTTTGTAGCCAGCAATACAAACCAGGGGGGAATTTATGCATTTATCTCAAAACATCAGCTCCAAACCAGATCTGAGCATCTGCTGAAACATCACCATTGCTCCCCACAAAACCTCTGAGGTTCCCCCCACCCTGCAAGGACCCAGAGCAGTGCTGTCCTTATCCAGTGAACCCCTGGACAGTGCTGAGCAAACCTCCCTCCCCAAGGATGCCGAGCAGACCACCACCTCCCAGCAGCCCTCCGTTGCCCAGAAGCCCTCTTCTGCCAAGAATGCCACCAGGGCCACCGAGGTCTCCTGCTGTGCCTAGGAGACCTCCATCACCAAGCAGACCTCCCTGTCCCAGCGCTCCTCCAGCAGGGATGCCATCCCTGGGGACATTGTCACCAGATGCTGGCCAGCCTCTGAGATGGGTTATGGGGCTTCCCCCATAAACACCTCCACCACCCCCTCTTCCCAGCAAGCCACTACCGGCATCGCCCCCTCCACCAAGCAGACCACCAGTTAGCACCCCCAGCAGCCCTTCACCACCGCCGCCCAGCAGACCACCAGTAATACCACCAAGAAGACCACCACCATCAAGGAGACCTCCTGTGAGGCCACCAAACAGGTCTTCACTTCCATCTGCACCGGAACATCCGTCTCCAAGCAGCACCTCTCCAAGGGCACCTTGGAGGGCATTGCCTTGTCTGACTGAGCCTGTAAGGGCTGGAAACATCACCCACCATCAGCCTGTGAGGTAAGACCACCCTGGCCACCACTGCAGCCTTCAAGTGGGGGACCAGCAGGCAGCTGCCAGCCCCCTGCCTGCATCAATACTCATTGTGCTCCTCAAGCACAGGTTATTGAAGGGGTTGTGCTCTCCATTGACATCACTGCCAATCCCAGTCCCTAACCATCTGCTGTCAGTTTTTCCCCTGTATATGATGCAACAGAAACAGGGGTGTGGGGATCCAGGAGAGGAGGCACCATGTCAAGACCTGTGCAAAGCAGCTCGGGGAAATTTCATCTGCAGTCGCAACAGAAAGACGGCAAATGGTGTGGCACAGTCGCAGGGTTTGGGCATTGATAAATCCTAAAGGTGAGATAATTGAGGTGCTGTGTGGCTCACACCTCTTGACCAGTGCAGAACCCCGGGAGAAGCAATTCCCACATGAGCAATATCTTTCTCCTTTTAGGAGCCTGGCTGGGTGAAATTGTAATTACATTGAAAAATTACTCCAGGTTCAGTTTGGAGAGGGAGGTTTGCTTACAAGCCTTGTGCTCCTCACCTTCCATGTGCAATTCCCCTCCCTTCCCTGGCTGATCAGGTGGTGCTGGTACCACGGTGTCAACCCCCAAGAACCACCGTTGGTTCCTATTTCCCAGGGTCCCGCCAGGAGGAGGCAGTGACTCACCATCACTTAAGACACCTTTATTGAGCCTGAGGACGGCACCTTTTGTCTGGCTCTGGCTCAGTGATGGGGTCAGCAGGGCATACAGGAGGGCAATGCCCAAAGCTGGTGCCATGGTGTCTTCTGCTTGGCTGGAAGTGCTGGAGGTGTTGACAGGACCTGGGGGGGACGATAGGAAAAGAGTGGAAATCGGCTGAGCGATCCCCTGGAGATGAAGAGGAGTTGGATATTTCAAGCTGGGTGGAAATTTCTCAGTGAATAGAAAACATGAGCTTTAGGAGCACCAAAACCAGTTTGTGAGTCAGAGCCACATTCAGCAAATAGATCTGGACACATCCGAAGAGGGGGAACAGGACAACATCTGTACACACATCTGCAGGGACTTTTTCCAGACAGCTTCTGCACAACCCCAGCACCTGTGTGCTTGTTCCTATTTCTGAGCACTCCGGGCAACCTGCTCTTTTCCATCCCTGGTCACCGTGACATAATTTTAAAGTATGAAATCATTACTCATAACCTATAGACTACACTGAGCTCCCCTTGCTAATAATTGTCCTGTAAATGGGTATACAAATTAATGATGCAATTATACAAGCAATTCACATTGGAAAGAAAGGCTATTTTTTAAAAATGGTGTGTTTTAACCTTACAACAATGAAAATAATAATAACAACCTTAAGAGGATATTGCAACACACACAAAAAAAATCCCTGACTTTTGTGTCAAATTAATTTTAATTTTTCTTTAGAGAAGGGTTTTCATTTTACTATAACAACCTTCTTTTCTGATTTTTTTTTTCACCTTGGTCACAAAATATAAACTAGAATGAATTACCTGCATTTCTACCATTATTGGTATTTTGTCATGTTTTTTCTTGCTCACCAGCGTATATTGCAAGGCTTTTAGGTGGCTCTGTCCCTCTAAGCTTGCAACACCCTGTACCACTATTTTGACCATATTTACCTGCTTTATCCCGAATTTCAAAGCCTGCCTTCGGTCTTCCATGCTCAGCTCTTGGTCAAGTGGAGACCTTACAGCAGTCCATAGGCACCTCTTCTTTAATGTGTAGGAACAGTGAGTCTTTATAAAGCGAAGCTGATACAGAAAAAGTAGAAAGATGACTAAATTGTAAAAGCTGGGCTAGTGGATTGGGTGTATAATGCAGCATTTGTGGCTTTAATATATTCCAATATAAATAAAGATTTGAAAAACAGGGAAAAGCATTGAGCAATAGGTTTTGGATGCCCAGTTATCGGGCAGCCCTGTTGTCCAAGAGCCCAGGGCCAAAGCAAAGAAGAAGAGCCCAAAACTCTGTGGGCTGCTGCACGTGAGGCTGGAATAGGTTACTGGATGCCCATTTATCGGACAGCCCTGTTGTCCAAGAGCCCAGGGCTAAAGCAAAGGAAAAGAGCCCAAAACTCTGTGGGCTGCTGCACATGAGGCTGACTCTGACCCCCAAATAGCCATGCTGGAAAATCAGCTTATTCCAGGAAAATCCCTGTTAACACTTGCACTCAGGCTGTCACACACAAACTACCGTACCTGGGTAATTTTTCACTTTTCCAGCGAGTGCGTGGAGAAGCTCCAGAAAAGCACCCAGGAGATTTTTATCTCCTTTAGTGCTCAACCTGAGAAGCAGTTGTTTCCAGCAAGTGTGTCGAGAGGCTCCAGAAAAGCACCAGGAGATTTTTCTCTCCTTTAGTGCTCAACCTGAGAAGCAGTTCCTGAGGATCATCCTACCCATCCCTGCAGCTACTGCAGCCACCAGCTGCGTTCCCAGCAGAAGGTATTTCCTCAGCCTTGGAAAAGCCCCTGTGTGGTGGGACACATCAATCCACGTCAGCTCCAGACCACAAAGACGCTTCTGCCCTGGTGTCCTCAACATTTAATATCTTTGTGAGATAACGTGTTGCTAACAACCTGGTGTATCTTATGCAATAAGGAGATAATATGATCCTAGATGAAGCAGGAGAGAGGTGTAACCTCAGCTTATCTGTGCCTGGCTCCGTACGGAGTCTTGCACAAGCATCACTGGGCTCCAGGTGGGACATACTGGTTGGACTAGATGAACATAAAGGTCCCCTTATGGTTGGACTAGATCACCGGAAAGGTCTCTTCCAACCCAGGCAATTCTATGCTGCAAATGAGACCCCAGCAAGGAGCTTCTCTCCCTGCAGCAAGGGCTCCAAATGGGTGGGAAATGTCAGCTTTGCTAAATCTGTGCCATTATTGCACCATGAGCAGCTCCTCTGCCCCTCGGCAGCCTGGCACGAGCAACACCCAGCCAGGCAGGGCACCCATGTGGACCAAGCCCCAGCTCCCATGTGAGCTACTGTTTCACACCCTGTGACACAGGCTGTTTCAAAAATGCTTTCTGTAAGGTACTGGCTTGTTCTCTGTAGGTAGAGCCACCTCAAGGGGCTGCAGTCCCTGTCCATGGGCCATATGGCATAGGGGCATGGTGGAGACAAATGGGTGCTGCAGCCAAAAACTCATATCAAATAAATATTCAGAGAGAGAAATACTGAGACAGTGAAAGCTTTTATTGAAAGAACAATACGAGAGCAAACTTTGTACCTAAGAAAGAGCTCTGCTTCCCAACTACAGATGTTAAAAGTGGCCACAGAAACCCCCCCTAACACCCAGCAGCTGAGCAGCTTTCCCTACCCCAGTGCCAGGCTACACCAGGACTGGCTGACCAGAGATGGTCACCCGTCCCCCTCGGGTCACAGCAACAACACAGGGCAGTGCTCAAGGGAAAATGAAGACAGAGACAGCAGAGATGAGCAGGGCTTTGGGGCTGGCAGTGCATTGCCTGCCTCATTCGAGCAGCGTTGAGGGTCCTCCCGAGCAGAATCTCCTCAGATCAGTGTTGGGAGAGTTTTCACCCTGGAAGAAGCAAAGCAAAAAACTATTCAGTTTTCTCATTCAGACTTTCCCCAGCTTTTCCCTATATCCCAGAGGAGGTTTTCCTGTGGGTCTCCCCACTGGCAGAGGGATCTCCTTGAAACTGGGAGCAGCCCATGGGAAATGGGGGCAGCTCGGGGCTTTGGGATCCACAGGTTTTTGCCTGGGGGTGGGCACGACCCCCACTCCCTGGGAGGGCAGCTGGGGGAAATGGAACTCTTACGTCGGTGATCTCAACTTTGGCGTTCCTGAGGCTGGTGTTGAGAACGTTGGGCAGAGGGACAGACACGCTCAAGGCATCTGCAAAAGCAAGAGAAAGAGTCCCATCATGGGGTGGAAATCCTGAGTACTGGGAGTGAGAAAAGGGGGAGAACCCCAAATCCAGCTCAGTTTGAGGCAAGAGGGGACCCAGACCCCGGCCATACCATTAATGGCAGGTACGTATGCAGCCCCAAGGACTTGCTTGAGCCATTCTGTGAGAGTGGAGGCCTGCAGGGGAAAAAAACATGTGTCACTGTCTGATGAAGAGAGCAGCAGTTATTGGGATGAAGGGAGTGATGTTGGGCTTATCAATTCAGTTCCATCACTGCAGGATGCTCCGAGCTACGAAATGCAAAGGCTGCGGAGCTTCCTTCAGTGAAATTCTCCCAGGACTGAGGGTGGGGGCTACACAGGGACGTGCTCTTTGGGTAATTTCTTCTTGGTTATTCCTCCCCCCCTTCCCAGCACCCCCAGTGTGCTGCCAACAAGCGAACATATACATCCAAGTGTCACTACTGTAGGGCATAGGGGATCGACAGGGCAGACAACAATTGGCCTCTGCCAAAAGAAGAAACGTGGAGGCTGAAAAAGAATTGGCATTTTGGTTCTCCCTCCCTGCGCAGGGTCTCTGGCCACCACATGGCTCGTTGCAACGCCTCGATCCAAGGCAGCGTGCACTTACACTGCGAGGGTCAAGTCTCAGGGGTGCCCGTGTCAGGTTGATGCTATGAAAGACAAAAACAAGACAGAGTCACACCAAGTGCAGCCCTTCTCCAGTTTTCCAAACGCTGCTCAGACCCTTCCTCAGTCCGAAATTTGTCCCACTACGTAAAGATACAAGGATTTTAAAAACAGAGCAGCTCTTTTACAACTCTCCTATCACTTCAGATATGCACTTGGTCTGAGGTTGGGGCTGGGAGGAGGCAGGAAAACTCTGAGGCATCCCTTTACATCTCTACCCTGTCTACAACGCACTCCCCAATCACTCCCACCAGCCCCATCTTGTCAGGCTCCTGGGGGTGTCTGCAGGCAGAGCCCCCCTCCCTGCCCACAGCGACCGCAGAGCTCAGCTCTACCTGTCGAGACTCAGGGAGGTTTGCAGTTTGCCGTCGGAGACCGACGGGATGATGTTCAGAACGATGTCCTGAAATTGGAACAACAGAAAAAAAAAAAAAATGAGGTTATTTCCCTGCCTAGCTCCCAAGGGTGAAAAGAAAACCCAGAGTACTTGTAAATAACCCATTCTGAGAAAAAACACCTGTCTGTGCCTAGAAATTGCATTTTTTTGACGGATGGCATCATGTATCTCTCTCCCCAGGGTTCACCCTTCCTGTTTTTATTTTCTATTATTCCTTAAACATTTCACTTGTGTTTGGTTATGGGAATTTTTAAAGGACTGAGCACCACTGTTTGAAGATGTAGTAAATTCCAAAGTAGGAGTACTACATGGCTAAGGGCAGGACAAGCCAAGGGGATGCTGGAGAACAGCCAGGCTCATCCCTCGCCCTGTTTCAGAGGTGTCATTCCCCTGGGAGCACACTCACCGTGTCGAAAGAGAGGAGGGGTCTCTGAGAGGACCGCAAGAGAGGACTGAAGACATCGATGGTGGCTTTGAGGGTGGCGGTGGCTCTTGTGCCCCTCACATCCACCACCGGCTCACCGGCCACCTGCACGCGCAGCTCCAGGGGCAGAGAGCTGGGGAGGACCCTGGCGAGCTGCACAGGGCAGGGAGAGACAGGTCAGGGCAAGGGGGTCTCTGCGTGGCTGGGGTGGGTGGTGGGGTTGGAGATCAATGCACACGAAGGGGGTGGCTGACCTGAGGGATGAACGGGAGAAGGGCAGACGTGGACAGCGAGATGCTATTGGGCACCTGCAGAAACAGCCCCAGCGGTGTCAGTGGCAGGGAGGGTTTGTGCAAAGCCCACGCTGGGCTTGGCCAGACCCCACAAACACAGTGGAGCACCCTTGGGTCACTCAAGAGCGACCAGGACCCCAACGACCCTGCTCCAGAGAGGGGTGTCATGACCCACCATGGAGTTGGTGATGTTGAGGTTGAAGGATCCTTGTCCCTGGACTGTCTCCAGCAGGTTGCTGAGGGCTTGCTGGGAGAGGCTGAGCAGTGGTGAGCTGCCGGTGGCCAGCAGCAGGTTGGCAGAGAGAGGTCCCTGTGTGGAGGCTGTGACGTTGCTTTTCACGGCCCCACCAAGGAGCTGCAGGGGACAGAGCAGAGGAGGGGACATTGGTGGGGCTCAGTGGACTGTGGTCACACTGGGCACCCTGCCCCCACCCCAGACCTCACAGAGAGGCTCATGTGGGGTTAATTAACACTTTAATAAACATACAGCTTCTTCAGACTGTTCTAGGACAGGCAGAGGTTGCATTTACCACAGCTTTTCCTTTAAAACATCATCACAACTCCAAATCAGTAACACGCATTGCCAATATTTTTGGCCTGATTATGGTCCCGATCATTACATACCAAACTTTTACAAACCACTTATAAATGGAACCTGCTTGTGAAAGGTGACCGCTGATCCTGTGTGAAGTTAAGCTTTTCTGATTAACAACTAAGAGAGTGCTATAACTATACTTAATTAAGCAGTGTCAAGCCAATCTGACTCATGCTACCCTCAAGGATTAGCAAGTAAAAATAAGGTAGAGACCCAGCGGTGGCATTAATACAGACATGGCTGGACCACACTCATCAGCACCTTCCAGCAAATACTGTCCTGAAGACAGCTGGAGTAAGAAGAGCCTTTGACAAATAACCACCACATTCAGATGAATTACCCAAACTCACCAAGTCAAAGGGAAAGGGGTGGCACTTACATTTAGATCCACCTGGATGGCGTCCCCACTGATGATGGAAAAGGGGGGCAGATTTCCCACAGCCCCGAGCGGGAGCGCAGCTGTGGAACACAGGGAGGAAAGCAATTAAGCTCCAGTGAGAGGGGGATGCTCCCAAATCCCGTGTTCCCAAGAGATATTGAAATGAACACTGGTTCCTCCTCATGGTGTTCCCAGCTGGACAAGCCCCTGGGAAGCACCACTTTGCGGCAAAAATGTTGTTTCTAAAAGCAGCAGTTCCTTAAGTGGCTTTCTGCAGGAAAAATTGTGTGCAGCTGCCCTGGGGCAAGGGAAATTGAATGTTGTGCTTGAGCTGAGAGTTATATTTTTAAAGAGTTGTTAAAATATTTGTATTTACCCAATGTAAAGAAAAACCAACCAACCCTAAGTGTGAAGGGTCAGAGGGAAGGAGGGGGGTGCCAGCACTTACGGGTCCTGGAGCCCATCATGTTGTTGACCACCTTGAGT
Organism: Calidris pugnax; assembly: GCF_001431845.1. NCBI lineage: Eukaryota > Metazoa > Chordata > Aves > Charadriiformes > Scolopacidae > Calidris > Calidris pugnax. The sequence goes on from NW_015090780.1 coordinate 49,626, forward strand.
CTGGCGTTGATGATGTTGCAGGCCTGGGGGGTGGAAGAGGGAAGTTTGAGAGCTGGGACCCACAGCACCAGAACAGCTACACGAGTAGTAGAGCAGTAACACGAGTAGCAAAAACTGGCTCTGCTGGGTTTTCAGGAGCTGGGCAGGGTTTGGTTGGATGCCCCATTAGAGCAGCGCTCAGCATTAGGAGGGCGAGCAGCCCCTCTAAGCCAGGGTGGGTTTATCCTCCTGGGCAAGACTTGCCCACTGTGACCATTAAACCAGCACGTGTCTCAGAAACCTGTTTGCTGGTGCATCCTGGCACAGGTGATGGGGCAGGTGCCCGCAGGTGGGGAGGACGGGCTGGCTGCCCCAGCTGAGCCCACAGCTGTGCAAACAGCCACGGCCACAGGGGTAGCCTGGCCTCCTGCCTGCCCTGATGGCTCACATGAAGATGGCTTTGCAGACTTACCACCTGACTCAGGGAATCACTAAGGAGGCGTTTTAAAGGCTCTTCCAGAAGCGGCACATTGGGTCTGGGTAATGGGAAAATAGGAAATAAAAAGTGACATAGATTAATAGCTGGAAAATATAAGCACTTCACGCAAGAGAAACATGAGGCTTGCACTGTCCAGGACCATATTCAGTGCCAAAATGTTACCAAAACCAAGCCCTTTGAATCCAGCCTGGTGCTAGGTCTCCAGCACAACCCAGAAATATTCTTTCTTGAGCTGAAGTTTTGAAAGAAAGGTCGGCAGTTCCCCTCCGAGGCCAGCAGGCTCAGGCACAAAGGTGCTGCCTTCGATGGCCAACAGGGCCAAGGTTTCCCACCGCCGCAGGGGCCATGTGCTGGCCATGAGCACCTCGCTCACATGGATGCAGACCTCACAGGGATGCTGCCCCACAGGGATGCCTACCTCAGACTGATGTTTATGTCAAAAACCTTGCAGCCATTGTTCTGGGGACCCGCCCACTGGTGCTGGACCAGCATGGTCACATCCGCTTCCACCTGCACGCAGAGAGGACTGCCCGGCAGACTGCATGGGGGGAAACACGGTACACAGCTCAGCAAACTTGCTGGCCATCTATTTTCCAAAGCAATGGTGACACCCCCCCACCACCCCGAGCCATGCCCCCGACAGACATGCCGTACCCGGTGCCCTCCACCAGCAGCTGGGTGCTGAAGCTCACTTGGCTTCCAAAGCCTGGCAGGGACTGCAGACTTATTTTGGGGAGGGTGTTGTTCAGAATTTTCGCCCTGGATGGTTGAAGCAAGGAAAAGGCAGTAAGTAACACATTTGTACAGTGGATGCCCTGTCCCCTCAGCCCCAGCACTGTGGGTGATTGCAGAGCCGCTGTCTTGGCATCCCCTCCACCCTGGGTCAGCAGGGATCCCTATCACCCAGGAGCAGCATACAGCACATGGAAGGCACACTTGCATGGCAGGCACATGCAGAAACCCCCAACTGCTGAACCTTCTTTTATGAACAGGAAAAAAGGGGCCCAATGTGTCCAGACCAGACCCTCCTTTCCCCAGCATGGTCCAGGTGCACTAAGGGCTACTTCAGGACACCCATTTCCCACTCTCACTCACCCTGTGAGATCTCCACCATTTCCACCAAGAAGATTGCCAACGAGACCATCTTTGCCAAGGAGACCACCTTTGCCAATGAGAAGATCAAGAATAGCATCAAGGAGACTATCAACAAGACCACCTTTGCCAAGGAGCTTGTTAAGGACACCATCTCTGCCAAGGAGAGCACCAAGGAGACCATCTCCACCAAGGAGACCGCCAACGACACCATCTTTGCCCAGGAGACTGCCAACAGGGCCATCTTGGCCCAGGAGGCTGCCAACGGGACCATCTTTGCCGAGAAGGCTGCCAACCACGCCATCATTGCCAAGGAGACTGCCAACAGGACCATCTTTGCCCAGGAGACTGCCAACAGGGCCATCTTGGCCCAGGAGGCTGCCAACGGGACCATCTTTGCCCAGGAGACTACCAACAGGGCCCAGAAGGCTGCCAACGGGACCATCTTTGCCCAGGAGACTACCAACAGGGCCCAGAAGGCTGCCAACGGGACCATTTTTGCCCAGGAGACTGCCAACAGGACCATCTTGGCCCAGGAGACTGCCAACGGGACCATCTTGGCCCAGGAGACTACCAACAGGGCCCAGGAGGCTGCCAACGGGACCATCTTTGCCCAGGAGACTGCCAACAGGACCATTTTTTCCCAGGAGACTGCCAACGGGACCATCTTTGCCCAGGAGACTACCAACAGGGCCCAGGAGGCTGCCAACGGGACCATCTTTGCCAAGGACACTGCCGAGCAGATTGCTACCAAGGAGACCATCTTGAAGGCTCCGGAGGTCAGGTTGGAGCAGTGGATCTGTAATATATGGAAAAAAGGATGAGACGTCACTGTGAACTATGTGGACTCAACATACAAGCATGTTGTCTCAACCTGGCTGTTCTTTCCCCTTCACTGTCCCTCTCTTCTCTTCTTTGTACAACCGAGGTGGTGGCACCTGGCACTGAAAGATGTCTGAAGCACCACCTCCAATGTGCTTTATAAATGCAAATTGTCAGTATTTCCACTATTGATGAACAGATCTGGACCAGCTTCTGATTTTCAGAGCATGGTCCCGAGACAGAACCAGCAGAACTGGTCTCAAAAAAAAGAGAAATCCCGTATCTTCCATACACTTACCATCTACATTTGATTGGGCAATCGAGGCCATGATTCCAAGTCCTTGTGAAGGGATCAGCAGGCTGCAGAGGAGGAAAACAGCCCAGAAGGCAGACATCTTTGGTCCTGGTAACTGTGGAAAGTGATTGGCATCAGTGCAATGCTGGGACAGTGAGCACAAGTCAGCGGAGGGAGAAAAGACGAAGATAGAGGAAAGCAAAAGGAGGAATGCTTGTCAGGGAAAACAAAATCAGAGAGGAAGCTGCTGGCATCTCTCCTGCTTCCTCACCCCACTGGTGGGCAGAGTAAAACTCCTGATGACACCTTCCTGCAGGAGCAACTAGAACTTCAACAGCAGTTTCTCCAAAGACCAACCGCCACAGAGGCTGAGTGAAAAGCAAGTGGTTGCTCCTGCTTTAATCCCTGAGCACCCGTGAGCAGTGTTGGAGACTGATCTGGATGATTGGGGGAGCATCTGTTCTGGGAATTTCTCCAAGAAACAAGGTCCTGTATCCCACTTGATGGGAAAACAGGACATTTCTGACAACACGATTGTCTCAAGTCACAGAAAGAAAAGCACTGGCACCTACAAAGGACAAATGCACCAACATATCTAGTAAGGCGAGTATCTCCTTGTCCGAATCTCTGCACAAAAGTCAAACATCCAAGGCTTCATTCAGCATAAAACCACCTTTTGCTAGGATTGTAAGAAGGAAAAAATAATTTTAAAAGTTTCAATGTCATTGAAATATTTCTCTGGGACCTACAACTTGAAGTAGCTTGTTCGTTTTGTTTTTTTTAAAGAACCATAATGAACTTCATTGCCCCAAATCTATTTAAATGTAAATAGCACATCAAAAAGGGATCAAAACAAGCGTGAGAGGTCTAATTCACCTTAGGTAAAAATCTATCTCAGCTAACGGAGTTATACCAAAAATAATTTAAGTGATAATTGTTTATGAAAACCATGAAATACCCTCTCTTCTTCAAGGACTGCAAATACAATGAACATACATGTCTCTTCTTGAGAAACACACAGTGAAAGCCACCACACATTTTACTTGGCAAAGCATAATTCAGGCAGGCAGCAGGCAAAAATAACAATTTTTGTTAAAAAGCCAATACTCTCAAACAAACGTTAAGGATTCTTCTTTGAGAAGCATTCAGGTCTGCAGAGGCAGAAGCTAAGAGCACACTTTTTGAGGAATAAGTTTGCTCTTACCTGACCAAGCTCTTGAGTGAAAGGCTGTCTCCAGCTGATGTCCCTGTCTTCTGAAGATGACCTGCATCACCCACCCTCATATATAGGGCTTTACAGCTGGAAAGAGAAGTGATGACATCAAGGACATCCAGAATAATTGGGGAGCAAAACAAACAATGTATGGTTTCTGGTGACTTCCACCGCAAATATTTCCTTAGAGATGTTAGGAGTTAGGTAAATCATTGAGCAACCACCCGTCGGTGCAGAGGCAGACCCAG
>NW_015090780.1:54088-88208 GCF_001431845.1 Calidris pugnax
GAGTATCTCCTTGTCCGAATCTCTGCACAAAAGTCAAACATCCAAGGCTTCATTCAGCATAAAACCACCTTTTGCTAGGATTGTAAGAAGGAAAAAATAATTTTAAAAGTTTCAATGTCATTGAAATATTTCTCTGGGACCTACAACTTGAAGTAGCTTGTTCGTTTTGTTTTTTTTAAAGAACCATAATGAACTTCATTGCCCCAAATCTATTTAAATGTAAATAGCACATCAAAAAGGGATCAAAACAAGCGTGAGAGGTCTAATTCACCTTAGGTAAAAATCTATCTCAGCTAACGGAGTTATACCAAAAATAATTTAAGTGATAATTGTTTATTAAAACCATGAAATACCCTCTCTTCTTCAAGGACTGCAAATACAATGAACATACATGTCTCTTCTTGAGAAACACACAGTGAAAGCCACCACACATTTTACTTGGCAAAGCATAATTCAGGCAGGCAGCAGGCAAAAATAACAATTTTTGTTAAAAAGCCAATACTCTCAAACAAACGTTAAGGATTCTTCTTTGAGAAGCATTCAGGTCTGCAGAGGCAGAAGCTAAGAGCACACTTTTTGAGGAATAAGTTTGCTCTTACCTGACCAAGCTCTTGAGTGAAAGGCTGTCTCCAGCTGATGTCCCTGTCTTCTGAAGATGACCTGCATCACCCACCCTCATATATAGGGCTTTACAGCTGGAAAGAGAAGTGATGACATCAAGGACATCCAGAATAATTGGGGAGCAAAACAAACAATGTATGGTTTCTGGTGACTTCCACCGCAAATATTTCCTTAGAGATGTTAGGAGTTAGGTAAATCATTGAGCAACCACCCGTCGGTGCAGAGGCAGACCCAGCCAGCTCTGGGTGCCAGTCCACACACCGCTGCCTGGTTTAGTGCATCATCCTTTTGGGCTTGTTCTCATGTCAAGATGTGGATATGGCTGAAAAGTCATGTCCTGATAGAATACTTCGGGGATTTTTTTCAAATGAAATTGAGGTTTTGACTGAAAAAAAAGTCTCAAAATATTGGCTACCCCTCACTGTTAAGTACTTCTACAATTCTCCTACTGCAGCCATACTGAGCACTTTGCCCTCGCAGAGGGCCCATGCAGTAAGGATGTGCCACACATTATGGGTGATAAATGAAGCACCAGGCAGCACCTTCCTCAATGCAAAGACAGATGGTGAAGACAGCAACAGAGCTGGGTACTCACCGTCCCAGCCAGCAGGACATGCCCAGCATTCCCATCCCAATGTGCATACAGACTGTGACCTTACCCAACAATTATCAAAGCCACCAGTACCTGTCCAGTGACCTAAATGGCTCATAATTCCTTTGATAACTGAGGAAAAAGAGGTATTGAATTAGGAAGGGATAGTGACACCATGATAAGCTGCATCAATCGAGTGTCGTGGTTTTAGAGATAACCTGAGCTGACAGACTCTTCAAAGAAACACCAACTGATTTGGAAATGTTGGTCTAACTGGCATGGCATTATATCTAGGTCCATCATCTCCACTTCAGAGCACTCCAGAAGCGCTGGGAGTGGGATGTGCTTTCATGGAGAGATACCATTGAGGGGGAGATGGCATTGACCACGAAGCCAGGCAGTTCCCAGGTGAGAGCTCGTTGGCTCTGGATCATTTTGAAGTCCCGGAGGGACTGTTGATCCCAGCATGGGTATATCAAGAGAGGCGGCACCCCTGTCACACCACCCCATGCAACAAATATGCTGCAGGAAAGGAACAGTTACACACCTGGCCCAGGTCAGCTCCAGCCAGACCCTCAACCTCTCAGATTTCTGGTCAGGTTTTTTCCATGCTGAAAAAATGTGTTTCACCTGGTCCATCATGGCTCATTTACTGTCTGACAATTTACTGCTACAGGCAGGAGAAAATGAGAAAAATTTCTGTTGAGCCAACAAGTCGTGCACCCACAGCCATGCTGGCTTTCTCCCTTTCACCTCTATCACCAGCTCCAGAGCAGGACCTCTTTGGGCAGGAAAAAGAAAACCTTCCTCTGTGGGTCACAGACCAAATGTGGTCCCTGTGTGTGGATTGTGTCCCAACGTGCACAGCAAAGGCTGTCCATGATGGAGGGGAGGATGTGTTGAGCAAGGGGACAACGGTGAACTATTCACTCCCCTGATGTCCCCATCAACGATGGGGGTGGATGGGCTGCTCCTCAGCTTTGAAGAATAATAGTCCAGAGAAACGCTTGCTCAGAGTTAATACTTTCTGCAAACTTGGAAATAAGTATTTCCAGCAGATTAGCCAGCTTTTGTCACACATTAATTCCAGCTTTAAAAAATATCTTAGCTAAAGGCCAAGGAGGGGACTGCAAAGGTGCCAAAGTACTTAAGGAGTTGTCACTCTCCTTGCAACTTGATCAGCCAGACACCTCAGGAGCACAAAGCCTTGCTGTCATGGCTAGATCATGACATTTGATAAGGTGGGAGAGAGTGTTAACAAGATGGTATTATGTTATCATCCCTCCGGATTCACTTTGTACTTTGGGCAATCACTGTATGAAACCTGAATTACCGTAAAGAGGGACCTGATAATGGTCAGCACACAGTAAAGGGGCACTTTGGCACTGCAGAGAATAGCTTCTGAGCAGTGACCTTTCAGACGTGACAGTAACTTGGCCTCTCACCAGCTGCTGCTGAATGCAGAAGTCTCTGACAACTAAATATTTTGGATAAACCGAGGCAGATTCCCATAAAGAGAATGACACTGTGAGGCCCAGGTCTCACTAAAGCAACTTTCAAAGGTCCAAGAACACAAAATAAGTCACTGCGTGAGGACAGAAACACAGAGTAAACCAGAACAGGCTTGGTCAAAGGGAGAAGAATGGGACGGATGTTAACACACGCTGCTTTGATGCTCGGCTCACCTGGAAAGTGAGACATCAGGGCAGGCAGTAAGAGGGACATACCTGCACAAAGCATTAGAGACCTTGACATTAGCAAGAGGGCAGTAGGCTCTGGCCAGGGCAGGCAACGTGAAATGCATTAACCCTCGTTGAAAAATGAGGTGGTTCTGCTCTGCTCTCCCCTTGATGGCATCATCCAGACGTGGCTCTTCTGCCTGAGGAAACCATCTCTGCAGGGACCCCTGAGCCAGGACAGTCCTGGTTCACTCTGTCTCTCCTCTGGGACCATTAACTGTGAGAAACTGGTACATCCCTCACTGTGGGGGGGACCAGAGCTGCTGGGGTCCGTGTCCAGCTCCAGGGGACAATGCTGGTGCCTGCACATGTCCAAAGGCTGCACATCCACCAAGAGCCCCAGGGCATCAAATCCCAGTTACGCGACAGTGCAGCTTGACAGCACAGTTAAATGTTCCATGAAAAACTAACTAGTTGCCCCCTGAGATTTCCAGCCTTGATTTCTCCTAGGAGGGCTGTATACAGATATTTTGATTCATTTTCTGTTCTTCTTTAGGGAATTCAGGCTCAAACTGTTCTATTGTTTATTAGCTAATGTGAGAACAATAAGGGAAAATCTTTTTTTAAAAAATGTGTCTGGCGTTGACAACGTTTGCAGTGAAATGAAGAGAGAAGGCACCATAAACACCAGTCCTCATGGGGAGCTGGTTTTATAGCTGCTTTCCTCATTGCTTAGGGCTCCTGACGAGGACAATTCCTTACACGCGTTGCAGAACAAATGCCTGCTGGGTCTGACAGCACACACCAGAAAACAAATGGATTTCTCAGAGTTTGCCTCACAGCGAGATTTTCTTGGGGACAATTTCTTAAAAACACAATGATCTTTCCAAAGATATCCTTAATTCTGCACCAGCTACCTGTCACCAGGAAAAAAATGTTCATATCATGTCGGCTCGATGAAATCGGGATCGAAGCTGTTTATTGACTTACTAATGACAGGCAATTATCCAGCAATCAGTGAACTATACGCTCGGGATCAATATCTGCAATGCAGCCGATAAACCACAGTGCTGGGCGCTCCTGAAATATTAAAAAACACAGGGAGATGTCTAAATGCCCATCTCTCACTCGTTCTGCGCAGTCCTAATTGCCCACACACGACTGCAGACACACTCCCCTCCTCTGGCAGCACACACACCCCAGGACCAGGGGAGGGTCCCCTTCTGGCATCCCCCCTCCTGCAGGAGATGTGGGTGCTGCACAGCCCACGCTGCTGCCTGCAGTTTGCTAATGGACGTGCTATTTCTGGTGAAAATATGATTTATTTCAGGACCAATCCTTTCAAGAAACACAACTTCTGCCCATACATGCCCAGCTGGCTCCACTAGACACAGGGCAGGCAGGAGTCTGGTCATGGGGTGATGGGGTCATTTTATTTCAGCTTGTGGAGGCAGATTATTGAAAAGTCAAAGAAAGAGGAAGAAACGCCCCAGGAACCTCAGCACCGTCCCTGCTCCCTCTCCCACCCGGTCCTGCTGTGTCCTCACAGCAGCCAGGGGGTTTCAGCCGTACCTCCCTGCACCTCAGGTCTCTGTGATGGGCACATCCAGCACTAGAGCATTCTGCAGATTTGAAAATAAAACCAGCACACGGGCAGGATTTAGCAGTTACTTCCAGGCTCAGAAGTGACGGGCAAATGGTGCTAACTCCAGGGGTGATACAGTAGAAGCACCGTGTGGGTAAGCTTCTCCATGACTACCTCAAACCTGCTGATGTTCGCCCACTGGTAGGTGATGCCCAGCAGGTCGGGCAGGGGGATCCCTCCACTCAGCACCCCTGAAATGAGGAGAAGCCACCATCAGAGGTGGTCATGGCAGGTGCTGCCAACATCTCCAGCACTTCCCTGCCTGCCCACGCCTGCCAAAGGGCTGGGAAGGGGGCTTGGGAATACTCAGAAAATTGGCAGAGCTGGAATTCCTGTGTTTTGTATCTTAGCGTGAATTAAATCTCTGCTTTTAGCACACTTCCCGTACGAGTTAAGCAGATAAATTAATGTTCTGGGGTGAGGAGTTTTTTACTGACATTTTGGCTTTTTTCAGGCATGGTAGAGAGGGACAATGTCGATTTTCTGAGACTTCAGAAAGGCAAAAATCTCATTAAAACTGTTCCCAGTTGCTCACGGAAAGCAGTTTTGATTTTGAGGACAGGAATAACATTCAAAGAGGCTTCAGAGGAGAAGCCTGCATCCTTCGCAGTGGATCTGTTGCCGGCAGAGCTCTCCTGCCCGTGAAGGAGTGGGCACACCAGAGCCCCAGCTGGGAGGGACTGCCCTCCACCAGCTCCCACTGCAAACCCCATGGATGCAAAACAGCTGGCAAGCAATTTTCCTGGCAGAATCACTCACAGCCCTGAGGGCAGGAAAACATGCGAGGTCAGCCAGGCAATGCCAGTTCCAAAAAGAAAAGATAACAACAGTTTATAGGGAAAAAAAAATGCTAATTATTTTCCCTGTGTGGGTAGTGAATCCTCAGGTGAAGCCATAGCTATTCTTACTGTTTATCAATGGCACATAAGCTACATGAATAATATCTGCCAGAACTCCTTTCAGCGGCAGCTCCTGGAACACAGAGAAATGGTGTAAACCACCCATCACTCCCCATTCTCTGGGCTCACATCACCAATGCATCCAGCACCCTCTCCTATCATGGGAAGATGGGAACTTTTGAGAAATTTTAAATTTTCACGAAAACTGCCCCAGATGAAACTGTTCCCTGCCCCAGCAGCACTCTGCTCTCTCTTTACAAACCTTTTCTCAAGAATGCCATCTTCTGGCTCTAAACAAAGCTAAAGGTTTCCACGCCTAAAAGAAGCTCTGATATCCCAGGAGTACAGCACTTAAATAAAGACTAATGCTAAAGATGAACATTGCATGGCAAGACACAGATAGAGCTGGCCTGAGTTTATCTGTAAAAAGCTTTGGTTTTTTAGTAGAAAAAAATGAACAGTGAAAAGCGTGTTCTGCAGAAACCCACACCTGGAGACTGAGAGATTTAACAACGCTGTTACTTACCAATTAGGAATTATCAATATTGGCAAACAATGAAAGTTGCCCTTTGGGACTCACCTCCTGGGGAGGTTGGTTTTAACGTTAATGAGAGTGAAGTGGCAGTTCCTGGGGCTGAACCTGGGGATGCCCGTGGTGTCCTGCCCCAGCCGGCTGTTGGCCGTCAGGTTTGCTGCCAGAGTGATCTCCATGTTTCCTCCTATGAAGCTGCTCAGAGCAAAGCTCTGTCACTGTGGGACAAACCCCCGGGAGCGAGTGATCCCACCCCAGACCCACCAGCAGCTCTCACCACGGGCACCAGCTCCTGCTCACCTTTTCCCAGCAATGGTCATTCCGACTAAGACGGCGATGAAGACCCCTGAGCCCGGTGAAAGAGCCAGCGATATCACCCAGGGAAGGAGATTTTTCACTTTACACCTGCAGAAAAAAAAAAAAAAGAAAAATAAACAAACAAACAAAAACCCAAAACAAACAAAAAAAAAAAACCCCACAAAAACAGAAGAGAAGAGCTGGGAAAGAAGAGCCCACAGAGCAGCTGGGTTGGGATTCTTAGTCAAAGCCGCCCATCGCTGATACTGCCGTCACCATCTTCATTCCCTCACCTCTTGCTTAAACTTCCCATCTAAAACCACTTTTAAATTTAGAACTGTACCGTATTTCTTCCTAACAAAAAGATTGCACAGTTCATTTTTTGGGGGGAAAAAAAAAAAAATGCTTGGTGTTCAAAACCACACTTTCACCCAGAATGAATTAATGAATTTGCGGGAGGAGGGCCAGCTCTGATCCCCCTGAAATTCTGGGGTTCCCTCAGGATTTCATTGACCAAAGCCGGGCACCCCCAGCTTTGAGAGCAAACCCCACCCGGTGCCGCAGAGCCACTGCAGCAGCCCCCGGCCAGCGCTGAGGCAGCAGCCGACGCGCTTTGTTGCCTTTAAGTTATAGTTTCTCCATGTATTTGCAGACACAACCATGCAGAAAATCACTGGCTTTAATATCACACTTGTTAGCGGGGAGTGATTCGTTTCTGCCTCAAGGCTGACACTTCCCAACCTTCTGCTTTTATTTTCTCATTCCCAGGTTCAGGCTCGTGGTGCGATGCCGCTGATCATCACTCACCCCGAGATGCCTTTGATGCGTTTGGAGTTTGGCTTTTTTTTTTTTGTGGCTTCCTCTGCCATTTTCTGCAGCACATCACTCTCATTCAGAGCAGTGGAGATGGCTGGAAGATTTGCACAAGACGAGGAGTTTAGCACAAAACCCCCAGGGAGGAGCCTGTGCCGGAGGGTGAGGGGACTCAGCACCCCCATTACACCCTATAAAACATCATTTTTAACATAATCCCATTCCAACACACACAGGCACCGTCAGGACACTTTGCAGGGTGTAAATTCGGATTACCAGCAATCTCTGCTGTTCTCAGCTAATGGTTGGAGCTTGGCGAGTGCTTGCTGAGCTCACATTGTGATTTTAGACACAAGACACGGGGTGCATTTTCAGGTTCCCACCTTAACCAGCAGCTCTCAGGGCTGGGATGTGCCCAGGGATGGTGGCCGTGCAGCAGCAAAAGGGGGCTTCCCCGCCATGACCCGGCCACTGCACCACTGCCTGCTTGTCTGCAGGGATGGAGACTCTTGTCCTCACATAGACACTAACATGGCTGAGCACTTACCATGGTCAATCATTCCAAGATCCTGACAACAGCTCCCGGGCCATCAGCTCCTCCCGACCACGCCAGCCAGCTGCCAAGGAGTAAAATGCACCAAATCCCTGACGTCTTCAGATCCGACACGGCTGCTCCCAGGGCTCCAGAGGTGGCAGAGGCTTAAAGAAGCGTGGGAGTTTCAACGGACAGAGAGAGACAATGAGCTGGAGATGGTTCCCAAACTCAGGGGCTAAATGCTGAAGTCAGGCCAGAAGAAAGCAATCAGGACTCCGGTGCCAGTCCAGCAGAACTCCACCAGCCAAAACACAGCCTGAACACAAGAATTACGCCCCAAAAATTGAAAAGCCTGAGAACCCCAGAGCAGCCCCGTCAAGACATTTCAGCTTCCTGCACCACCCTCCCCATGGCTGGTACCCAAGCAGGGCACTAAGCCTTCCTCTTCCACAAGAGCCAGAGCTGCTCATTGTGCCTAAAACTTGCTGTAGAGAAAGGGCTGGAGCTGCCTGATGGAACACATGGCCTTCTGGGTCTCATGGACAACCCAAGCCTTGACCCCAGGAGCAACAGGAGAGCCAATGTGGCAGTGGCCACATGGGCTATGGACATGCTCCACTTTGGCCTCCCACTTCTCGCTTGCACCGCAGGGAATTACAGGAGCTGCTGCACCTTGCCATGACAAGAACTCCTGCAGGGAAGGGCCCTGCTGTCACCTCACCTGCCTCTTCTCCATCAGAGTCCCCAGAGGTTATCCAAGCTTTGCACTTATCTCCTGGAGAGAGCCAAGAAACAGCCTATATATAAATCCTGACCAAGAAAGAGGAAAAACCAAAAGAATGGAAGGGCTGGGTAATTAGTGTAATATAACCTAATCCCCGAGTGTTTCTGACATCTGCCAAAACAAATAATTTCACTAATAGATTTAAAAGTCTGGGTAAGCCCTTGAGCCTCAGGCACGTAGTCCCAGCAGGCTGAAGCCAGTGCTTTTGCTCAACGCCCGGGAAGGGCCAACAGAGACTTGCATGTCAAATGTGAAAGAGAAAAACCTGATCTGTTTAATTACATGGTACAGACAGAAGTGGGGGTGAGGAGAGACCTAAGACGTGTAATGGTAAATTCTGCTTTTGGAGATACCTGCATAACTGCAACTCTTGGGGTGAGTGACTCTCACTCCCCGAAGGTTCACAGAGCTTGTGCAAACACCGAGAGAAGACATGGGGATCAGCTGGTGGAGAGTCCACTGGAAATTGTAATAATCTCAGTAATGTTGGTTTCAGGAGGGTTGGAGTGAGGCTGAGAAGAACCATCACCTGCCCAGAGAACAGGCTTCTCAACCCCAGCCCTGTCCAGCCAGAAAGGCTCCACGAAGCTCACCTCCAAGGCTGCCCACGCTGCTGCTATCACTCTTGCTGCCCATGCACCAGCCCTGCCTGAGCTGGAGCTAGTGGCCACCATGGTGTCCCCAGTTGTCCCCTCCTGGGTACCCTACCGAGCAGGACCCAGCTATGGAAAGTCACCCCTGTGCCTGCAGCACCAAGTAATTTATTTCCTCTCTTCATTTCTGTATAAAACGTGTCATGAGGTTTAATCTGCCATCGCCTCCCTCCCAGTGATATACTGGGTGTCTCTCTGCAAAGCCCAGACAGGGAGATTTACACCTTATCTAGTGGGAGTGTAAGATTTATAGATAACTCCCCTTCAAGAACACACCATGCCAGAAAGATGCTTTTGTACTAGTAACTTGATCATGCTATAAGTTGACATCTAATTAAGCCTCTGCAGGGATCATCAGGTCCAGAAGAGCTCTTCAGGGGAAGAAACACCCACCTCTTACCACCACGGTGCCACCTTGTCCCGGCAGCTTATCTCCAGCCCCTTGCTCTGCTGTAAATGATAACAATGCTCCCCAGATAAATCTCCAGTACAGCTTCGGGAAGAGCTGCCAGTGTGACCTACACCTGAAAAAGCCCTAGCAGGGGCCAATTTCCAAATGCTGCTCTAAAACACAGTTAAGACTTATTTCTCAGAGACTTTTCTAGGTCATGTCTGTGTCCCCGATGATGTCAGATGCCAGGAAATGCTTCCCACAGCCCCCAGGGACTTGTCTGCGGGTTACAACCCTCTCAGTGGATTTACTTTCCCGAACACATTTCTTGCCTCCAAATGGTCTGGATGCATCAGTGTAGAAGTGTAAATCCTGCTCTCCCTTTGTAGGTTGCTAAACATAGATCTTCATATTTTCTGTTGTCACTGCTATCTGGACACCTTCAATAGAAATGCACAATGCGGCTGAAACTCTGCTTTTCTTCTCAGTGCTTCTCTGTTGTGCTGAGAAGGAAAGGAACACAGCACTGGTGAGAGCCAAAGGCTTTGAACATGTCAAGATGCACCTGGAACCAGTGGCCAATAACTCACTCTGCCGACGCACAAAGGACAATGGTTACGTCCCCGGGCAGCAGGTGTTTCAACAAGCGCTGAACACCTGGATCCCATTGCCAAGGGATTCAGAGCAAAATGGGCAACTCAACCCTCTCTGGAAGACTGGTCATGCCTCAAACTTGAAATCACAAATATCGGGGGCAGGGGAGTGGAAGTCAGAACACAGAGCACAAAGGAGAGTTGGGTGAGACCATAGAGGATGCACTTACATGGCATCTGTGGGTAGACCATGCTCTGTCCTCCAGGCCAGAAGGGAGCCAGGAAAACACAATGGACCCCAAGCACAGAAAGAAAAAGGACTATGACTCCCTTCTGTGAAAGCTTTCACTGCTTGTAGGGGCATTGTCAAAGATGGTGGACATCACCCACCATTTTTTCTACCAGTTGTAATAAATACTGCCAGTGGCTTCTGATTTGGAATAGCTTAAAGAGAGGAAGAAATGATTGTACACAGGCCATGCTAGAGGACAGAGGAGATACCTTAAAAAAGCCTGATCTTCTGTCTGGTCTAAAACTCCCTGAACCCCATAGAAACACTTCTGCTGCCATTAACAGACTTACCTAGGCCTGATGGAAACAGAGGGCATCCCTGCTCTGTTGGCAAGACATTCTTCAGTGTGACACGTGCAGGTCTCATCCCTTCTGCTCTGAGCCACCCAGCTGGGAAAGCAACACAAACCACAGCAGCTTCTCGCTGGTGTGGACATGGCAGCGGCTCTCCCTGTGATGTTCTGAAGAAAGCAGGGCTGTAGAGCAAAGAAACCCATGTTCACTTTCTAGCAATGTTTGATTTCTTGGCACCTTCCACCCAGAGACCTTTCTTTGTGCTTCCCAGTAACACCACAATGAAGGCAAGCTGCCCCAGCACCTACTGTTCACTCTTTCACCTCACCAGGTCAATAGCCAATGCAATCAAGTATACAGGGAAACAATAAAAATGGTTTATAAAACAAAGTGTCCGTCCAATGACCTGGTTTCCAGCCCCTTTTGCCAATTTCTGCCCCATCAGCCTTGGTTGTGAAGGTATATAAAGGCAGCACAAATCCTTGGTGTGGCCACGGCAAGACACGGACTGAGTTAGAAGAATGGGAAGACTGGCCAGGAAAGGTAAAGATGCATTTGGGCAGTGAATAGATTGCTATAGACTTTGCTTGTACTTACTTTGGGATGTCTCTGTAAGGGCCAGTTCTGGTCAGAAGTCCAACTTTCTGCAAAGACTGATATAAATGTGGGGTTTTTTTCCTGCAGGTTAAGCTTTCTGAATGACTTGTTTTGTTACTATTGTAAGAGCATTACAAACATTATAAACAATTCCCAAATGTTTTTCAGAGAGGTAGATAACACTTTTGCCTTTTTATTTGATTTTAGCCTCCTCCATAGCTTCAATTCGTTCCTCAACCAATTTTGGCTCCTGTGTATTTGCTACTTTTACACCAGTTGTAGGCCATTATATGCTTTTTTTAGCAGGCTTGGCATTGCTGAAGGCACATGTACTTACAGGGGGTTTTCAAGGCTGTTTAGCAGGCAAGGCATTGCTGCAGGCACATGTACTTACAGGGGGTTTTCAAGGCTGAGCCTTCTGTTAGGGCTTTTAAATTCCCCAGCACTACTGGGTGAGAGCTACGCTTTGTTATTGCACAAATACCGACCAGCTTGGGATCACAAACTCAGCCTGGGAGTGGATCTGGGGCTTCCAAGCGTGGCTCCTTGCCTCAGTGGCTGGGCCAGTGCCACGCTGCTCTGACCAGGCTGCTGTAGATGCCCTTTTCTTCTTCCTCCAGGTGCCAGCATGGCCAATCTCCGCACCCTGAGCATCCTCCTGAGCCTCCTGGTCCCCGCTCATGCCACCAGGTCACCCGACTGCGGGGGCGTCCTCACCCCAGCAGGACTCAGCTACTGTAAGTGCAGACTCTGCATCTCCCACACCATCAGCAGGGAGGGGAGGCAGCAGCATCTTTCAGTCTGGTGATGAAATACAAAGCTGTCACTAGAAAAAAGCCATTAATCAGCTCATTTTCACCATCCCCTTTCTATAACCAGTAAGGGGAGGGTCAGGAATGGATGGAAGCATGTTGCCTGGGCAGATTTCAGTCTGTCCATCTCTGTGCATCAGACCACAAGCTCCAGAAGGTCTCATAAAATATCTGCCCTATTCCACAGTTGCTGAAATTTCAAAGCCACATGCGGAGACAGTCCTCAGGCAGGACCTAATGGCTCCAACAGCCCCAAACCTGTTCCGTGGTGCCACAAAGCCCAGCAGGTGAGTCCATGGCTCTGTCTTGCCCAGGCTTTGCTACCGTACCACTTGGTTCATGCTGCTGTTTAGCTGGAGCTCTTTGAATCTCATCACAAAAGGCATTTTGCCAGTGAGAGAAAAAATCCTCCTGGAGACTAACACGGCTGTTGGCCAGAGGAGTTTAGAAACAAGCTCCTGGCTCCTATTTTGGGGTCTCAGGGCAGCAGCCCCAGTGCCACCCTCAGGGCACTGATTTATGCGTGCAGATCTCATGGACTTTTGGGGTTTGCCCACTGTAAGGGCAGCTGGGGATTGCACATCAGTCTGTGCTGGTCTCCTGACACCTTCATTTCTGCTCCTGCAGGAACCAAATTAACTCTGTCACAGTTACCGAGCTGACTCTGACACTTATCCCTGACACCGGGCTGCGGCTGAGCATCGATGTGGACCTTGGCATCACACCCGCCCCGTGAGTGCTGGGGCCGTGGGGCTGGAAGGAGCCCAAGCTCCTGGCTGGAGAAATGGGGCTACATCCAGCACCCACTGCCTGCCTGTGGGATCTGGGGGGGCTGGGGCGAGGGGGACCAGGAGCAGCCCCCACACTCCAGCATCCGCCTCTCCTTCCCTGGCACAGCTCCACCACCAAGGTGATGAAATTGTCCATCCTGTCAGACCTCCACGTGGAAATGAACCCCGAAGGGAACCTGGAGATGGTGGCCTCTGCCTGCAAAACCAGCTTGGAGGAGACGCAGAGCACCGAGGAGATGGAAAGGTCAACCCCACAGTTTTCCTTGTTTTGGGATCTGAGTAACAGGGGAAAAGAAGGAACTGAGGCACAAGCATTTCTAGGCAGGAAGGTGATGTGACTAAGATTTGCATACTGAAAAGCTTACAAAGGTTCACACAAAAACTTTATCTTCATAGGAGGAACTTTCTTCTGCTTGCAGGGTTGCTTTCCACCATTATCAGAGAGTTTCACTCTCTCATAAGGGAGTGGATCTTCTAAAGTAGTGTAGCAGGAACATTTTTAATGCAAGTCCATTGGCAATTCTTCAGTGCTTTAGGATTCTGAATTGTAACCATAGCTTAATAGATGGCAGAAAATAATACCATCTCTAGATATCTTCTGGGTCAGGTAAAAGATGCTCACCTACCCTTGGCTGAGCTGGTTGTTTCCTAACTTCTTCTGTTCTGTTGTTTTCATCCAGCAAGTCCTCTAGTTCCAACGTGGACAAGGAGATTAACGTCGATAAGGTAAGACAAAGTTTGTAAAGGCGTGGGACAGGAGAAGGCAAAGTTGTACAGTTCTGTAAGAATTAGAGCACTTTAAGTCAGCCTCATGCTTTTCCAGGTCTCCCCCACAGCCCCACATGTAGGTCACTGAACGCTGCCATCCCCTGTCTCCTGGCTGCCACGTGGCTGGCCAATGGGGACACCCACGCCAAAGGTGTTCAGGGGACACCTGATGCCAGCAGAACCCCAAGTTCATCTACCACCTCTCTTTTTGCTCTTTATTCCATAGATTTGCCTGGAAGTCACCAAATTGCTGCTTTTGCCAAATGAGCGGCTGATGTCTCTGACAGGTGAGCATTTGCTTTCAAGTCTCATTGTGGTCTAAGGGCTTCAGGGCTCATTTTGGAGCAGGTCAAGAGATGGGATGGGATCCACTGCTGTCACCTCCCCAGGGACCCACTCTCTCCACCCAGCTCTCCTTCCCTGTTTCTTTACTTGGGAAACCCAGACACTTCCCAGCCCCAACCTGCCCTCACCACTCCCCTCCTCCTTCTGAGCATCCTTCTGCTTGGTTTGCAGCTCAGTTCCCTGTCACGCCGAGCTGCCAGGTCCAGTACCTGCCCCTGGCTGCACCCATGTTCTCCGAGCAGGGAATCACCATATCCTTGCAAGTAAGTCCTCGCTTTCCAGCACTCACAGCCCGGCTCCAGGCTTTGGGAGAGCCGCTTCCTCCCAGTGCTATGTTCCCTGAGACACCTCAAACTCCTCTTTTTCCTTGTTCATGTCCCTGCAGACAATTTTCCAGGTGGTGGGGATGCCGATCCCCCTGCCAGTCAGCCCTGTGCCGTTCAGCATGCCCGAGCCAGCGAGCTCCAGCCCTTCTCACCTCACCCTGGCTTTCTCTGAGCACTTCTACAGCAGCCTCTTCTTTGCCCTGGAGATGTCTGGAGCCTTCAACATGACCATCCCGGTGAGCAGAGCTAATGTGGAGCAGAAAATCAGCATTTGGAGGGACAGCCCTGCCCCATGAATGGCTTGGAGGAGCTGCATCCCCTCCAAAGAAATGAAATGGTGTCTCTAAGTGCCCACGGGAGTCACATCTCCTCACCCCTGGGCTCCCAAAAATATCACTGGTCTAATGGCCCATGGAGAATTTGCCATGAAGAGTAAGCAGAATGCTGCTACTCCTGCATGTACCCACATGCAGCACAGTGCTCACCACAGGGTC
The DNA here is from genome assembly GCF_001431845.1 of Calidris pugnax. NCBI lineage: Eukaryota > Metazoa > Chordata > Aves > Charadriiformes > Scolopacidae > Calidris > Calidris pugnax. Next base: position 68,841 of record NW_015090780.1, read on the forward strand.
CAACATGGCCATGCTGGACATGAGCCCCAGGGCAGCACCCCCAGGCAGATCACAAGCTGTGCTTTGTCTTTCAGACCCGTCTGACCACCGCTACCATGACCCAGAAGATTACTCAGGTTCGTTGCTGTTGCCCTCACTCCAAGAGGCACGGCCCCAGCTTGTGCAGTTTTGCTCCAAGAGGCACGGCCCCAGCTTGTGCAGTGCCCCCCAGCCACCTTCCCACCACCCCGGGGGTGCACGGGACGGCTGCCATGCCCAGAAATAACCCTCCTCCCTCGGCAGATGGGCTCCCTCTTCCAAGAGGACCTACCGGTGATAATGCAAGCCATGTTCAGGAGCTCACCTCGGGTGGTGCTGGAGGAAGGCAAAGCAGCCCTGAAGCTCTTCCTCACCATCCATGTTGGGGCAGAAACACCGGCTTTCCAGAGCTTCCTGAGTGTGAATGTGGTGAGTGTGCCCTGTCAGCATGCCAAGTGTGCCCTACCACTGTGCCCTAGTTATACATGGGCAATTCCTGTTGCTCCAAGACCTGGCCCAATTGCAGCCATCGCATGGGGCACATTTAGCCTTTACCTGCCACATCCTTCATGGTCCCAACTGGTGTTTGCCTCCATTGTGTAGCACAGGGCACAAGGACATCATGGGTGGGTGGGTTCCTCGCATTGTGCTATTCAAAGGTGAAGCAGGACCATCTGCTCACTCTGCTCCTGCCCTCTCTTTTCCCCTCGCAGGACATGACTGCAGGACTCCTCCTCAGCGTCGTCGACACAAGGATGATGATCTCCGCGGCAGGGATAGAGTAATGAACCCAGCTATTCTCCAAGCCCTCAAACGGGATGTGTCCCTGTCACGGCAGGGAAAGGAGAGGCAGAGTGATGTGGGGAATTCCTTAGCTTTTATGGTTTGGGCAGAGGTAGCTTTCTCCCAAAGGAAAGGGTGAGACTCCAGGAAGGTGGTTAGAGGGAGAAGTGGAAATTGCACCCTTCCACCCCCTGTGTTCAGCACAGGTGTAGCTGTGTGGCTGACACACACCAACACCGACTGTCTCTGCCTGTTCCTGTCACACCACCAGCTCCGCTGCCGGGGAACACACACTCTCGATGGCCCCATCTGCAAACACAGCCTGTGGCTGGGGGGCTCCAGCGTGCCCGGCCGTGGCAGTGGCTGCAGCAGCAGGGAGCTCCACAGCTTCCTGCACCCCAGTGTAGCCTGCCCACATCAGCAGGGCACCCACAAAAGCTGCTCAGTCCCGGTCCTGGGGGCCAAAACCTCCTCAAACCCTTGCTGTTGTGCCCGGGGGAAAAGTCAGGCTCCAGCCACCTGCTCAGGTGTGCCCAGACACTAAATTCACTGTGGGCTTTGCCCCAAACTCAGCCGTGGTGTTTGGGGGAACATGAAAATCACCACTTACTACAATTTATTACAAGCATCTCCTTTGTTTTCCAGGGAGACTGAGCTCAGCCTGGCTACCTCCGACGTGGGTCCTGTGCCGGTAGGTGCCCCCAGCCATGCACTCCCCCGAGGTGACCAAGCTCAGCCATGTCCCCCCCACCATGCTGCTGTGACAGCCCCTGCCTCAGCACCATCCTCTAACAGCCTGGTCACCCTCAGCTGCACCAGGCAGCAATTATCATAGAATCACAGAATGGTTTGGGTTGGAAGGGACCTTAAAGATCATCCAGGTCGAAACCCCTGCCATGGGCAGGAACACCTCCCACCAGGCCAGGTTGCTCAAAGCCTCATCCAGCCTGGCCTTGAACCCCTCCAGGGATGGGGCAGCCACAGCTTCTCTGGGCAACCTGGGCCAGTGTCTCACCATCCTTACAGGAAAGAATTTCTTTCTGATTTCCAATCTAAATCTCCCCTCTCTCAGGTTAAAACCATTACCCCTCATCCTATCACTACACTCCCTGACAAAGAGTCCCTCCCCATCTCTCCCGGAGCCCCCTACAGGTACTGGAAGGCCCCTTTAAGGTCTCCCCGGAGCCTTTTCTTCCCCAGGCTGAACAACCCCAACTCTCACACCCTGTCTTCATAGGAGAGGTGTTCAATGAGAGGTTCATCAGGGAAATATTTCCTTTGGGTGCTCATTGCACCCTGCAGAAGGGAGAGGCAGGTCTATTGGGGATTGGGAGAGGCACAATGAGCACCAGGACCCCTCTCTTGCTGGTCCCTGCCCCTCTCCTCCTGCTGTAGAGTCACACTATGAGCAAGCTGACCATGGCTTTCCCTTTGGCAGGATGCCTTACTGGAGGAGTTATTCTTGCCCACCATCCGTGAGGAGATACCAGCTCACATGAATGGTGAGATGCCAGGAGTTCTGCAGTGGTGCTGCCACACAGGACACATGGCGAGGACGAAGGCAGCACCAAGATGGCAACTTTCCCTCTTTTTTTTTTTTTTTCTCTAGTGATCCTGAGCGAGGGTGTATTCCTGCCCCACATCTCCAGCTTTACCTACACTGACATCAACGTTGTGATTCACAAGGTAAGAAATAAGATATTTAAATTGCTCTCTGCTATGTTTGATTTAAAGGGAACCCAGGAGCAATGCTTACCTCCCAGCTCCAGAATAAACCAGAGCCCACTCCTCTAGCCCAGTTAACTCACAGAAACAAGTTTCATCACTTTAAACAGGCATTGTTCCTCTCTAGCCCCACTAACATGAGCAACAGCTGTGTTGGAGGGGCCATCAGTCTGTGGGGAGCCCTGTGCAGGCTAATGAGAGCCACAGGGGACCTTGCTCATCCCTCCTTCCTCCGCTTGTTTAGGACTACGTCTTGATCCCCTGCAACCTCAAGCTGCAGGTGAGGCCTGGAGAGCAGATCACCATGAGCTGAAGTCTGGTGCCCGGAGTAAAACAGTGGCAAAATTGTTCTGTTGACTCTTAAATCATACTTTGTGTTTTGTCACTGCTTGAAACGTTGAAAACCTTCTTTCTTGCCTTACTAAACCAGCACTGTCTCAGATTTAGGATAACACCGGCATTGCACTAGCGACTCTCTCTTCCAGTCCTGCTCTTGGTATTTTTGTTGCTCAGAGAGGATGGATTGTTACCATGTTCCACACTTCAATTAAACATTTCTCTTTCATACTGCATTTTCTGGTGTCACTATTGACTTTTTTCGCCCCTCAACGTTTTGTGCCTAAAGACAGATGAATATTTTCTTGCTAAGAACCAGTACCAGCACAGATGTCCAGACCCTACATTTAATTATGGGAGCATGAAAATTCCATTAATTTATAAGGATGCAAAGCAGCCCCATGCCTCTCAGCTGCAGAACGACATGGCCCCTTCCAAGAAGAGATCTTTCATCTTCTTTTCCTCTGTTTCTGTGTTACTATGGGAACATTCCAGCTGGTGGTTTTCCCTGGGTCAGAAAGAAGGGGAAAAAAAAATCCAGTCTGCACAATAGTTTCTAATTTTAAACTTGAAGGCAGCTATATTTTCAAAACTATACTTCTGACAAAGCCCATCACAGAGAAACTGCTACATGAAAGGTGACTGCATGGGTATGGACGGTGCTGTGTGGTGGCTCGACACGTGCCCACCACGTTTGTCAATATTGGAATGCTCTTTCCTACTGATCGAACACATCCCCATGCTCAAGAGGTTGTTCAGCAAACTAAAGGGGGGAGGAAAAACCCCACAACAGACTTGAGGGTCCAAAACAGAAGGGTGGGCTGCTAACGGAGCTCCTAAGGCCACCCGAGATGCTCCATCACTGGGTGCTGGACAGGGTGAGCGATGCCCAGGAGGAGCACCCTCACCACCAGCTGCTCTGCTCTCACGTAAGCTCTGCAAGGGTGATTCCCAAGAAACCATATTAATTACCTATACATCTGCTTTCACTTGCAACAGCCATACTCATCATTTCTAGCCCCTGGAGCTGCTGAAAAGCACTTCAAAACCCTCATATTTCTGAAACTCGGAAATAGGAAAGCAAACAAAACAAGCCAAGTTGATTTATTATAAGGAGTAAAAAACCCTGAAGGTTTATATACCCAGCTTGTGGACCTGACTAATGATTTTAATGCCCAAAGTTGGCAACAGTGGGAACTGCTCCTAATAAAAGCTTCCTAGTAGAGCTGCAACCATTATTCTTTGACTAATATATCTTAAAGCCGGTTTCCCAAAAGGAAAAAGCTAAAGTAGTAAAAAGATTAATTTATTTGCCCGTAGATATTCTGGCTTTAGGCTCCACTGCACGGCTCGGCATCTCCAGAGTAGGGTTTGGGTCACGGGATCTGTACAGCCCGACTCCCAGCCCCACACGTCCTACCTGGGACCAGCAACAGGCTCAGGGACAGAACTGGCTTATGCTGGAGAACTGGGTCTTCTGCTGCTCCCTCCTGTCATCCAATTTACTGAGCTCCCACAGCACAGCCACATCCGCAGGAGATGGCCAGCGTTGTCCCCAGCGGCCACCCTGGGTTCACCTGGAAAAAGAAATGCTGAAAAAAAAGTGTTTGTATTAATGGTTTTAGGTTTTTTTGGCATAAACCAAATCCATCGTTTTCCTGGGTAGTATCCCAGGGTCCCACAGAACCTTGCTGGAGGCAAGGCTTCCCTTGCTGGAGCAGGACATGGCAGCCAGATGGTTCAAATGCTGGAAAAACAGAGATTGGGCCCCTTTGCCAGCCCCTGTGGAGCAGCAGTGGGATGAAGCTTTACCAGGACATTCCTGGAGCAAGGGCTGGAGAGCCCACAGTCCCACGCACAGCCCAGGCATAGCAGGCAGCCCATCGCACCCGGCTCCCACTGCTCACCCATAAAAAGATTTTCCAGCGTGTGGAGGTGCCAGTACACTGGAAAATGACTATTTGGTGGTTTGTCCCAGTTCCTGTGAATTCTGACATGCAGTTTCCTGCTTTGGATTTACTCCTGAACCCACCAGCAATTCAGAGCACTAGATTTACAAGTTGCAGAAGTAACGAGTTACACCGAGGAGATGCTGCCCTTTGCTTTTGAAAAAGTTCCTCTGCTCCTTCCCACTCAGCCCCGCACGATAAACAACATGAGAGAGCCCAGGAGGGAAAGCCATTTCCAGATGCACAAGATGACTTTTCCACTTTTCTGTGATCCCAAGCCCATGCAGTCCCTGCCCTGGCTCTGCGAGACAGAGAGCTCCCCAGTTACACTCTTCCCTCTGTTTTTTTCCTTCTCAGGTCAAACAGACCCCTGGGACAGCGTCGGATCACAGATCACTCCATGGTGTGCCAGCAAAATTAATCCCCCCCAGCAAAGCAGAATGCACACAGGAGTGCTGGCCAAAAGCATGTGCGACAAAAGCTGCTAAACTTTACTTACCATACAAAGCCTGTTTGCTCAGGAAACAGAACAAAACCTCGTACAAACAGAGCCCGTTATGCCAACCTGCAGGCAGAAAGGGTCAATGGAGAAGCCAGGCCCCATCAATCTGGTAACCCTGAGATAGCACAAAGCAGCTGCCAGCGCACGTCCGTGGGGCTGCTCGTCCTGCTCATTGGGCAACGGGGCCCCCCAAAACCCCACAGAGTATGAGCAAAGGGGTCTGAAGGCCCCTCCTGCTGAGCACAGCCCAATGGTCCACAACGTTGTCTTGTGTTCACACCTCGCTTCGCAGAAACTCAGAAACATGGTTTAGTTGGGGCTGCCCATAGTGGGGAGTCCCATCCCCATGCAGGAGCATCATTTCTGTCTGGGGACAGGGCAAGGTCCATGTTACCAGCAGCTGAATGGCCCTTGGAGAGCACAGTCCCACTGGCGCCATCAGCCTGCACGGTGCTGGGAACCAAAGGACCCATTCAGACTCACTGAAACACCATCTTCAGTGTTACCGTGTACTTCAACCCACCCAAAACCCTCCTGTTGTGACACAAGAGATGCCAGCCCATGTGATGACGGTGCACAACACCATTTGGAACAGCGTGGGACAGCTATGGGCAGGTTGCATGAACCAGGACTGCCACAGGGTCCAGCGTCTCCTCTGCTGCATTCGGTGATTCCTCTGCAACATCTCGCTGTGATGCTGGAAATTAATGCAACAACCAGGCCCTTTTGCCCGGCAGATACTGAACTGTTCTTACCTTTAGGGAGAAATGCAGAACAGGAGATTGCCCCTGTCCTTTACCTGATCAGTGACAGCCTTCTTCCATGCATCCCCCATGCTTTAGCAGTGTCGTACTGCCATCAGCTCTGGGGACACTGGCAATAAATAACACACTAGTAACAATGTCTAGTGCTGGGAAAAACAGGTGTTTCAGGGGCCATTTAATACCTCAGATGTATTTGGGTTTTTACCAGGAATCACTTGTTTTTCTGAAATCAAAAATGCCTGAGTTCTTTTCCCTGGATGTTGTGGTTTAACCTCAGCTGGCAGCGAGAACCACACAGCCACTCACACACCCCCCTCCACCCCAAAATTGAGGTGAGGGAGAGAATCAGAAGAGTAAAAGTGAGGAAAAACTGGTGAGTAGAGATAGAGATGGTTTAACAGGCAGAGCAAAAGCCACACACACAAGCAAAGCAAACTGAGGAGTTAATTCACAGCTTCCCACCTTCAGGCAGGTGCTCAGCTGTCCCCAGGACAGCCAGGCTCCATTATGTGTAATGATTACTTGGGAAGACAAATGCCATCACTCTGAACGACCCCTCCCTTCCTCCTGCTTCCCCCAGCTTTATATACTGAGCATGACATTATGGTATGGAATATCCCCTTGGTCAGTTGGGGTCAGCTGTCCTGGCTGTGTCCTCTCCCAACTTCTTGTGCCCCTCAGCCCGCTCGCTGGTGGGTTGGCATGAGGAGCAGAAAAGGCCTTGAGAGCTTAGCAACAGCCAAAACCACTAGTGAGCTACCAACAGTATTTCTCATCCCAAAACCAAACCACAGCACTACACCAGTTGGTGGTAAAGGAGTTAACTACATCCCAGCTGAAACCACGACACTGGGACATGCTGAGACCAACTGATGGTTACATCAGCAGACACAGACTACTGCAGACAGATGGGTGTTATCATACTTCTCAATTTTCTGGTAATGAGGTTTTCCTTCAGACTCTATTAGGAAATACTTTGTGGCTTTTGGAAATTCATTCTGATTTCTGCTTGTGGACTGGCACTTGGTCAGCAGGTTACCCTCACCAGGAGTAGCCACTGAATATCTAAGTGTTGGTTTTTTTCTCAGAAGTTTGAATGGAAAATGTTTTCAAGCCAAAACCCAAAATATCAGTTGTCCCAAAGGAACCAGATGCCCCAGCAGGAGGCAAGGACAGATACTCTTCCTGAGAAGCACCAGAAACCAGAACCTTGTTCCAAGCACTAAAGATGTAGGAATGTTTATTAAAAGAGTTAAATTACAAATGTGTCCTGACCTCCCACTCAGCACTTCACACCCTTGTGAACATGGATGGTGACATTTACTCCAAAAGCCATATGTAACAAGTTCACTTTTCCATAATATCAAGAACAATTTTCCCTCAGAAGAAATTTAACAATTCCAGGGCAGCATCGCATGCAACTGCTATAACTGTGACCCCAAAATCATGCTAATTTCTCTAAATAAATATTTGTACACAGAGCTGCCTATCAGGTGTTGGCTTATGCAGGTGTCTTAGTACTCACACGGGCCAATTAACTTTGAAGTGTCTTAAATGTTATCAAGAATCTTGAATCAAGTTTAGAAAAGAAAAGTAGATAATGCTGGTCTCGGTGCTCCATCCTCGTTGGTCTCTCTTGCTCTTTCTCTGCCCAGAAAGACCTCTCTGTGCCTTGAGCTCCTCGGATCACACGAGAATCACCAACAGGCCCTGAAGAAGTGCAAGGAGTGACACATCCACGTTATTTCCCAACTTTGAGGGACGCTGGGTCACAACAGGTTGTCAGCAACACACAGCGAACAGCAAACCTTCTTGCAAAAAACCCTGATGTTAAGTTTGTAGTAAGGAGGGCACGGTACCCTTTGGGACATGTTGGAGAATATCCCAGCCCCTCTGGGACATCTCCAGGATGCACAGGGATGGAATTTGGCACAATTCAAGACACTCTGAACGGTGCCACTTGAAAGGGCTTTGCCAGACCCCCTGGACCCACATCAGAGCTGCTCTGGCAGGGTTCTGCAGGAAGGAAAGGCAGCCTGGAGGGGGGAACCAGGAATATTGCTCACTGCGTACCTGATCTGATAATATTCATGGGCACGAAGTATTTGGGCAGCACTTTCTGACCTGAAAGTCAGACAGAGCAACCCTTTCTGGCCTTTTAAGATTTAAAGTCTATGGCTCTTGCACACTAATCCACCACTGGCAGGGTCCTGTTACGGGAGCCAGCTGCTAGAAACAGCCCCAGTGACCTGCCCCGCAGGAGAAAATAGCCTTTCTAAATGCTTACCTTTAATATCTGAACATTCACCTTTATTAAGGGAATGCCCAGCACGTTTGGCAGAGGGATCCCGATGCCCAGAGCACCTGCAGGGGACAGACAGGTCCTTACACACCAGCAGAGGGGTGAGCCCAGCTCCCATCCCATGACAAAGCTGCTCCCAGGGAGGGGAGCAGAGCTGCTCAAGAGGCATGGATGAACCACCACCACATATGATGCTTTCCTTAGATTCTCTGCCACTAACTGTTGCCAGGGCCCTTAGGACTGAAGCTAGGGTGGATAGTGTAAGAATAAGTTTGGGATTTTTTGACTACAGCCTCAAAATGGGGACTCCAGAACTTTAATCGTTCCAACTCTCCTACTACAGCTTTCCACCGTGCACATGTATCACAGAATGGTCAGGGTTGGAAGGGACCTCTGGAGATCATCTAGTCCAACCCCCTGCCAGAGCAGGGCCACCCAGCACAGGTTGGACAGAAACACGTCCAGGTGGGGTTTAAATGTCTCCAGGGAAGGAGACCCCACCACCTCTCTGGGCAGCCTGTTCTAGGGCTCTGCCACCCTCAAAGTAAAGAAGTTCCTCCTCATGGTTAGATGGAACTTCCTATGTTTGAGTTTGTGCCCGTTACCTCTTGTCCTGTCACTGGGCACCACTGGAAAAGGACTGGCCCCATCCACCTTGACATCCCTCTCCCCTCCTCAGTCAAACTACTTCCAATGTCCCTGCTATCCTGGTCACCTTACCGTTGAGAAGGGGCAGAAAGGTTTCCGTCAGCAGACTGCTGCAGTGTGGCTTCAGGTTGGAGATCTGAACCAGAGAAGGAACACAGACGTGAGCGGGGCTGCCAGGCACATGCCAGCAGCAAGCACAGCCCAGCCCCATGGCTGGAACACATCCAGTCCTGGGGACTGGAAATAACTTCCCACTGACACAGTGAAAGAACAAATAGACCCTCTTTTCTCTAAAGCAAATCTGCTTTTCTTCCTCAATTTGCATTTGGTGCTTCCTTTGGGAAAACCTTCTACCAGGCAAAACTCCTGCTGGAGCTCCGTGTAAGCTTTGCCCAAAGCAGGGGTGAATAAACAAGCAGACTTCAGGCTTTACATTTGCATTATTAGAAAAGGCGGAAGGGGAAAAAAAAAAAAAAAAAGCAGCAAAAGAAGAATTGCTATGACCTACAAAGTAGAGCAGCTAACAACTAAGGCCATCAGGAGATGTAATCCATCACAGCCAGGACGTGTTACAGCATCACACAGCGACCACGTGTCTCCTCCTTCCCCAGAGCCACCAGGCACACACCCCACACCTCCCAGACTGGAACCAGAGACTTACGCTGCTGATGCCGATGTCAGAAGACTCCAAGGAGAGGGAAGTGCTGCAGGGAAAGGAAGGCAAACAGCACGTCAGATGCCAAGAGCCTACAGATCCCTATCATGAGTCCCCTGAACACCTCCTAGAGCAGCATTATTTAGCCCATGGTCAAGGGATCCCTGTGAGGCATCATTGCGGGGGGAGTCCATAAAGGATTCACTTTATTGGAACACGGAAAGCAGGCACTGCCACACTTGCAAGAAAGAAATAAAATAAGAAAATAAAAGCTTAACTTAATTTTTGCTTTTAAATGGGCAAACAGCACGTCAGATGCCAAGAGCCCACAGATCCCTGTAGTGAGACCCCTGAACACCTCCTAGAGCAGCGCTAGTTAGCCCATGGTCAAGGGATCCCTGTGAGGCATCATTGGGGGGGAGTCCATAAAGGATTCACTTTATTGTAACACGGAAAGCAGGCACTGCCACACTTGCAAGAAAGAAATAAAATAAGAAAATAAAAGCTTAACTTAATTTTTGCTTTTAAATTAAGCAGTGCTGCAACAGGGCACACACTAGCTCCTGCATCATTGCGGGGGGAGTCCATAAAGGATTCACTTTATTGGAACACGGAAAGCAGGCACTGCCACACTTGCAAGAAAGAAATAAAATAAGAAAATAAAAGCTTAACTTAATTTTTGCTTTTAAATGAAGCAGTGCTGCAACAGGGCACACACTAGCTCCTGGCTTCCCCTTCCCTCTCCCGTACCCAGGTAGTTGTTCACCTTAGGAAAGGCATCAGCTCCTGTTTTGCTGAGAGCAGAGCTTCTAGAAGCAGCATCCGGTCTGGATTTAAAGATCATGAGCTCTGGAGAATTTGCTACAGCTCCTAATCTGTCATTGCAATCACACAACTATCTCCATAGCTAAAACTTACGCTTTATTTCCACTTTGAATTTCTCTTTTCTTCTTCTATTGAAACCTGTTACATCTTTGTCTGTTGAATTAAAAGCCCTTTGATGCATTTCTGTTCTCTGTATCGCTGCATACAAGCTATGCCAATGTTGCTTCTAAATCTAGCTCTTTGACAAGCTAAATGGCTTGAAATCCTCAAACCTCACACTGTAAGAAATGCTTTCCAATCTTTAATCATACCTTGACTGGCATTAATGATAGTACTTTCCTTTACTCCTTTATCATTCATGTCCAATCTCAGACATTTCAAACTACTGCCCAGGATGAAAGTCAAGCTGACAGTCTTACAATTATTCAGATTAACTAATTTCTCCTTGTTATAAAAATGACACAGACTTTTCCTCCAGTTTCCTAAAACTTTCCAGCTGCTCTAATGTTTCCCTGAAAGCCAGCAATACCTGCCCACCTCCTGCCACCAGCCAGGTATGAAATTCTCACCTCCAGGAAATGAAATGTCTGTTTTACAGACGCTGGAAAACATTTCAAGTTCATGGCCTCAGAGCTAGTGCTGCAACGCCGAGAATGTCACCAGCCTGTAGGAGGGCAGCACTGCCCAGCTTTGTCACAGCCCTGTCTGTGCAATGCTCCCAGCCCCTCTGCTGTAGTTCAGGCAGCTCCAGCAGCGCTGTGCCACCGAGGGACACGCTGTTACAGCACTTGGAGCATCCCTGATGAGCTGCAGCCCTCATCATAGAATCGTTTTGTTTGGAAGAGACACTTAAGATCATCAAATCCAACCGTTAACCCAACACTGCCATGCTACCACTAAACCACGTCTCTCAGCACCACATCTACCTGTGCTTTAAATACCTCCAGGGATGGTGACTCCACCACTTTCCTGGGCAGCCTGTTCCAATGCTTGATAACCCTTTTGGTGAGGAAGTTTTTCCTAATATCCAATCTAAACCCCCCCTGCCACAACTTGAGGCCGTTTCCTCTTGTCCCATCACCTGTGACTTGGGAGAAGAGACCAACACCCCCCCACCTCTCCACACCTTCCCTTCAGGGAGTTGTAGAGAGCAAGAAGGTCTCCCCTCAGCCTCCTTTTCTCCAGGCTGAACACCCCCAGCTCCCTCAGCCTCTCCTCATAAGACTTGTGCTCCAGAACTCCCACCAGCTTCGTCACCCTTCCTGCTGTCCTGCTCTTCTGGTCACTGCTTCCCAGAAAACTGAACCTGCACCCTGAGCTCCAGGAAAGCTGGAGTTTCACAGCACGGCCGAACACCCCAGGGTGTCTCAGGGGACCGAGAGGCTGGGGTGCTGCAGCAGGCTTTGCTTCGAGCCCCCCAGTACAGCTGCTGTGGGGACAGCCTACCTGCCCAGGGACAACCCCAGCACCAGTTTGCCTCCAGCAATCGACACGAGGGCATTTAGACCAAGGTCCTGCAAGCAGACAGGGAGAGGATCAGCCTGGGAAGACGTCCCCATCCCAGCTGCCAGTCACTCAGCCAGCTGCACACTTCACCCGTCTGAGGTCTTTACATCCACACTTACAGCCTTCAGCAGCAGGAGGTTGAGGATGGATCCATCTAATCGCTCAATGAGCAGCTGAATCATGACCGAAAGCTCAACGGTGGCTTTGTTTTCTTCCAAGAGGATAAGTGGGTTCCCAGACAACGTTAGCTTAATGACCAGAGGACTGGTCCCGCGGCAGCTGGAGCACTGTGGGAATCGGGGACACATGGAGGTGGCTACCCACAGCCCACCCACTGGCCAGGCAAGGGACCAGCAGTCCTCTGGGGGACTCTCCCAGTCTCTGTAGGGCCTCCCCTAAGGTCACACAGACTTTGGACAAGCCAAATTTACAGAGCAAATAGGTTCGGCAGCACAGGTCAGCACTCCATGCTGCAGGCCGTAGGGGGCTGAGGAAGAAACGGTGGACACTAAGGGGGCTGTGGCTGTAAGAGGGTGCCCATGGTGCCCAGGAAACAGGGGATGCCAGGCATTTATCAGCTCTTTCTGTCAATAGCTGTGAGCTGCTAGAGAAGACGTTAGGGAGTGGTAGGAGGTTGGCTACAGCCGATGGCCCACAGGAGAGCGGGCACCGCACAGAGGCTGCCAAGGGCTGGGCACAAACCTCTGGTCCCTTCACCCGCTTCCCATCAGCTGGTCGGGCAGCAGGGCAGCCTTGAGCTACGCTGGCACGGCTTGACCGTGGTGTGTGCTCAGCATGGCCAAGAGGAGGGGAGCAGAAGACAGGAGACCTTTGGCAGCAACACGCCAGCACGTCCAGATGCATCACTTGGATGGCCTCAAGATTTACACAAACCCTCAGGCCAGCAAAAGTTACTCACCCCACCAGGAGCAAGGGTTGTGATGGCTTCTTGCAGACGACTGGCACCGGAGAACTGTCGGAACAAAAGCACAAGCAGCCCCAGTGAGCACTCCAGCTGATTTCAGCAACAGCCTTCCTGCCAGGGCCACCCCTCTCCCACTTGTGTCCCTGTTCCCAGACAGCTTGTTCCCACTCCTGTGGCTAGTCCTCAAGCCTTCATTCACTCTCTGTCCCCAGCAGAGCCCTGGGCAGCTCAGTCACACACAGACCTACGTTACGGCAGCAGCCTGAGCCCTCTGCCATCTCCAGTGCTCCCCAGCTGCCTGGGCGACTCCTGATCAGTCATTAAGGTGAAGGAGATGTAACAAAGAGGCTTTCAACATTGCCAGAGTATAGATCCCCAGGATTTCCCAGTGGAAATACAGAAGATGCATACGCCTAGAGAAGTGCATCGCATAAACGAAATTGCTTTTCTCAGAGACATTTTGCAGACTCCTGGAAACAAATTACAGACCTCCAGGAGTCCACGGCATGACCAGTACCCAACCAGTTTCAACAGGCAACTCTGGGGGTGCCCATACAGAAATAAGAAGGGCTGATCACTGCAGGTGCTGTTATGACTTTCTAAAAAGAGCAGTAAGGAGGCAGTGCTGGGGCTTGAGCATCTGCAAGTGAGAAATGCACACGCAGCCCCACAGCCTGCTCCCTGAGCTGAGGCAAGGTCAGGCTGACGCGTGTCCCTTGACCACCTCCCCTGGCATGAAATACAGGTGCTGCCACACTCACGATTTCTGGCGAGCAGGGGAAGGTCTGTGGCGGTATCTGGATGAGGAGGGACAGGACTGCATTGAGAAAGCTCTGGCGCAGCCCCAAGACCAGAAGCTTGTCCAGCAGCGGAGGTAAAGCCGAGGCAGACGAGTCATGGGGGATGATGCTGCCTCCCACCTGCTTCACCGCACCCTGCAAAGAGAGGTGACAGGGACAGTAAACTGATCCTTCAAAGCCACAAGGCATGCCCAGATCCTGGGGACTCAGAGTGCGGAGTCTGTGCCAGCAGCTTAGGGACAGCATTGCACTTGGAGCAATTCCCTCTGTATTTAATAGACGAAGGGAGCTGATAAGGGCATAACTGAGGCTTTCTTAGTTAATAGCACGCTTTGTCCAAATCACAGCTCTCTGCCTCAGTTCATCCTCAAGATTCCACTCCAAGAGCAAACAAGTGGCGAAGGTGCTGCCAGCCCGGCGGTCCCAGCCCTGCCTTCCCTCCCACCAGCACCCAGCCAGGCATCAGCCATCCTCAGACCTCACAACAAACTTGTACTGACACCATCTACTTGCTAAGCAGACCGATTCTGACCATCTGAGGGGCAAAGACTAATCCCAATGAAGTTTCTGCACCAAAACAAGTGCACAGGAATGATCGTACAGAGTGCAGTGTTTGTTACTAGCCCTTGCTCCTCTTTACTGCTTATGTCCCTTATGTTGCTTCTCTTTTATTTAAGCTCTCCTCTTTGAAAGTACTGTTTGTCTTTTCCTGGCCTTTTTTTTTTCCCCCTGATGAGACAGAAGTAAAAAAAATAAATCCATTAGCTTGCAAAAAGCAGTAACACCCACTCTGCAGCCAGGATGAAGGAGAGGATGAAAACTGCTTGTCCCACCAGTTACAAGGAGCAGGCACACAGTCTCACACAGTCTCAGGATAAGTTTTCAAACAGAGGAAAAGAAGAAAAGCACACACATTCACTTAACGCGGAGTTGGATAAGTGTCTAAATATTTAGCTAGCATCTCCAGAACAAGTCATTAGCCCAGCTCCTCCATGCAGTTGTCCTGGAAGAAAACAACTGCTCTCATGGGATGAGGTGAACAGCCTGAAAGTCACCACGCCGCAGTCACTCTCAGAGGGTCTCATTACCCAGCGTTAACTTACATCTAAATCCAACCCAAGGAACAAGCCAGAGGTAAATGGGAGGCTGGCCAGCTGGTAGTGAATTGTTCCTGCCGTTCCGACTGGGATCACCGCTTCACAGAGACAAAAAAAAAAAAAAAAAAAAAAAAAGATCATTACAACATCAGGAAATAAGCAGCAACACAAACTCCTCCCCTGGTCCCCCAGCCGGACCTCACACCCACAAACCAGGTCCCGAGCATTCACTTCTCTTCCCTGGGATGTTCACTGCTACTCAAAACGGCCAAAACATCCCCAAATTCAGCCTTGTGGGATCTGCCTTTGGAATATAACCCCAAAAGAGCATCAAATATAATAAGCTAAATCCAAGGGTGATGTATAGAAATGGCGTAAGGAGGGCCAAGGTGCGAGCGGTTTACTTGGGCTGCTGGGGTGTGAATTCAAGGTTCAATAACAGCCCTACAGAGGTGCAGCTCCTCCAGGATGGACTCCTCACTTATGGACTAGACGTGGGGACAGCATTTCCCACCCTGGGACTGCAGGGAATGCAGGGAAGCAGCACCTGATCCTCCAAAGGAAACGTACCGTTGAGAGTGCCCATGAGCTGGATGTTCACAAGGTTGATGACAATATCAACTACTGGACACAGCTACAACACAAAGCAGAAATGCAACTGCTCAGCCCCCCTCGCCACCCCCCTTCAGCCCGATCAGACCCACTCCTTTTCAGCTAAATCCACTCCTTTTCAGCTAAATCCCCAGGGAAAAAAAGCGCTGCATGGCATTAGGCAGCAACTGGGATGCTGTGAAGGACTCGGGGGCAGTGGAGCATCCCTGGAGCTGTGGTACTGCACCAAAGGGGACTGCTTTATCTGGGGAATATTTCAGGCATCGCTCTGCAGGCAGAGGAGCCAGGCTGGCCATGGGCATCCCTGCAGAGCGACGCGTGCCAGTGATGTGAGAAAGCAACACAGAGAGACGGTGCAGCTGACTGTGACCTCAGAACACGTTGTTCCTGATATTTCTGTGTTTCAGCTATGGAAGGAAGGCCATCTTCAGGCTTACCAAACCTGGCAGAGTTGCTCTCAGCTGGTTAAGCACTATATCATTTACTGATAGGGACAGTAAGCTGGAAAGAAAAGAAAAGAAAAAAAATTCCAATCATTACAAACACAGCTCCGGGACAGGAGACCAAGGGATGTCCAGCCTTCATTTTATACACCACTACATCCCTAGTCATCCCTTCAGGGACACTGCTGCAGCCAATGCTGGCAAGAGCAGGGGGTTGTGCAGGAGGCAGGGAGGGCAAGGAGCTGCTCGCCTCACCGAGGGGAGAATTGGGGTGATTTCTGAGAAGTGAAGGCTTCAGCACACGGGGTGTGCAGACACCATTGCACAAAAAGAGAGTACCTCTCACAGTGTGACCTGAGTCTGGTTGTCTCCCTCTGGTATTTAAATCAGGGCTGTAGTTAAGGGAAGGTGGAGCTGTTATGAAATACCTCCGTGTTAGTTATGGGAAACAAACTATTTACACGTGGTATAAGGAGGAGAAATCTGCTGCGTAACATTTCAACACTGCTGCTAAATAGATCACTCTGGGATGTGTGATGCCTGCAGGCACTGCGGAGCCATTTCCTTTTGAAGGGTGTGCAGACACCATTGCACGAAAAGAGAGTGCCTCTTGCAGTGTGACCTGAGTCTCGTTGTCTCCCTCTGGTATTTAAATCAGGGCTGTAGTTAAGGGAAGGTGGAGCTGTTATGAAATACCTCCCTGTTAGTTATGGGAAACAAACTATTTACACGTGGTATAAGGAGGAGAAATCTGCTGCGTAACATTTCAACACTGCTGCTAAATAGATCACTCTGGGATGTGTGATGCCTGCAGGCACTGCGGAGCCATTTCCTTTTGATAATCAATATGTATCTGGACTATTGAGTTAGAACATGCAGCAGCACACTCGGCAAGCCACAGACAGCAGGAATTCATAATGCATCTCTTTATTTATGCCCAAACTCTGCCCCTAGACACGTCTGAGGAACTGCTGCGAAGCCAATCGCATACATCCACACTCCCTCTTACCCCACAGGGAGCTCATTTCCTGCACACCATCACTTTAATCCATCTAAAACTTAAAATATGACCCCCAGAGTGGATGAGTCGTGTTCCTCTGTTCACTTACACAGTCTCTTTCAAACTAGCTGCTGCACTGATTGAAATATAATGCATAATGCAAAAATTAATTATGAGAAATTCAATGAACCTGAAAAGTAAGTAATTCAAAAGCAATAAAAGAAAATATTTCCCGTGATCAATTTACTGTTGCATTCATCAATACAGGAAGTCAGCAAATTCTTTCTGCCAAGTATTTAATAAGATTGAGCAAGAGATGAGACATTTGCATGGAATTACATACACCCACAGTGCTCAGACTGAAAGTCCATATGCCCAGCATCTTTCTGTGACAGCAGCCAAAGGCAGAGTAAAAAACCAGGGCAAGTGATGGTGCTGTTTGCCTGGAATTGCTCCCTGTCCTATTATTCCCACCCTTTGGATATCAATTCACAATCTAAATCTAAAGAAAGTGCACTGGAAGTGGCATCAAACCTCATACTTCAGATCTTAAAATTTCCATGAGCAAACAGGGCAAATTAACCCTCATCTTCCGACAACTAAGTTTTTTGCCGGTTCCACTGAAGCAACCGACTTTGGCAAGGGGAAAGAAAATACTTTCCCTGAAGCCTGGCTCTGGATCAGCTGAGCGCCGTCTGTGTCCTGGCAGATTGTCTAGATGATTGGATAAAGAGCAAGGGGATTGCATGCAATGGAAAACATAAATCCACAGGCACTTACCCAGAAAGGATCTTGATCTTTATGGCACCAAGAATGCAGAGGCAGTCTTCAATGACGACCTGGACTGTGCCCGATTCAAAATTCGTGCATTTTATGTTTGCAGTAATGTTCACATCCACTAAGATATCAATTAGATCTGAAAGAAGGCCAACCAAGCTGAAAAAAGTAAATGGGTTGAACAGATTTCATCTCTCAGCCTCTAACCAGAGGAACTCAGCAAAGCCAGCAGCAACAACCTGCACCTCCACCTCCTGCAACGCATTACAAATGCCACAACCCATCCTTTGGTGCCTGTTCTGCTCTGTAACCTTATCATAGGTAAGAAACACCTAGACAACCATGAAAGATGCAAAAACACCCACGCGTGCCAGTGATGTGAGAAAGCAACACAGAGAGACGGTGCAGCTGACTGTGACCTCAGAACACGTTGTTCCTGATATTTCTGTGTTTCAGCTATGGAAGGAAGGCCATCTTCAGGCTTACCAAACCTGGCAGAGTTGCTCTCAGCTGGTTAAGCACTATATCATTTACTGATAGGGACAGTAAGCTGGAAAGAAAAGAAAAGAAAAAAAATTCCAATCATTACAAACACAGCTCCGGGACAGGAGACCAAGGGATGTCCAGCCTTCATTTTATACACCACTACATCCCTAGTCATCCCTTCAGGGACACTGCTGCAGCCAATGCTGGCAAGAGCAGGGGGTTGTGCAGGAGGCAGGGAGGGCAAGGAGCTGCTCGCCTCACTGAGGGGAGAATTGGGGTGATTTCTGAGAAGTGAAGGCTTCAGCACACGGGGTGTGCAGACACCATTGCACAAAAAGAGAGTACCTCTCACAGTGTGACCTGAGTCTGGTTGTCTCCCTCTGGTATTTAAATCAGGGCTGTAGTTAAGGGAAGGTGGAGCTGTTATGAAATACCTCCGTGTTAGTTATGGGAAACAAACTATTTACACGTGGTATAAGGAGGAGAAATCTGCTGCGTAACATTTCAACACTGCTGCTAAATAGATCACTCTGGGATGTGTGATGCCTGCAGGCACTGCGGAGCCATTTCCTTTTGATAATCAATATGTATCTGGACTATTGAGTTAGAACATGCAGCAGCACACTCGGCAAGCCACAGACAGCAGGAATTCATAATGCATCTCTTTATTTATGCCCAAACTCTGCCCCTAGACACGTCTGAGGAACTGCTGCGAAGCCAATCGCATACATCCACACTCCCTCTTACCCCACAGGGAGCTCATTTCCTGCACACCATCACTTTAATCCATCTAAAACTTAAAATATGACCCCCAGAGTGGATGAGTCGTGTTCCTCTGTTCACTTACACAGTCTCTTTCAAACTAGCTGCTGCACTGATTGAAATATAATGCATAATGCAAAAATTAATTATGAGAAATTCAATGAACCTGAAAAGTGAGTAATTCAAAAGCAATAAAAGAAAATATTTCCCGTGATCAATTTACTGTTGCATTCATCAATACAGGAAGTCAGCAAATTCTTTCTGCCAAGTATTTAATAAGATTGAGCAAGAGATGAGACATTTGCATGGAATTACACACACCCACAGTGCTCAGACTGAAAGTCCATATGCCCAGCATCTTTCTGTGACAGCAGCCAAAGGCAGAGTAAAAAACCAGGGCAAGTGATGGTGCTGTTTGCCTCGAATTGCCCCCTGTCCTATTATTCCCACCCT
>NW_015090780.1:106656-128618 GCF_001431845.1 Calidris pugnax
AGAAATGCAACTGCTCAGCCCCCCTCGCCACCCCCCTTCAGCCCGATCAGACCCACTCCTTTTCAGCTAAATCCACTCCTTTTCAGCTAAATCCCCAGGGAAAAAAAGCGCTGCATGGCATTAGGCAGCAACTGGGATGCTGTGAAGGACTCGGGGGCAGTGGAGCATCCCTGGAGCTGTGGTACTGCACCAAAGGGGACTGCTTTATCTGGGGAATATTTCAGGCATCGCTCTGCAGGCAGAGGAGCCAGGCTGGCCGTGGGCATCCCTGCAGAGCGACGGCGTGCCAGTGATGTGAGAAAGCAACACAGAGAGACGGTGCAGCTGACTGTGACCTCAGAACACGTTGTTCCTGATATTTCTGTGTTTCAGCTATGGAAGGAAGGCCATCTTCAGGCTTACCAAACCTGGCAGAGTTGCTCTCAGCTGGTTAAGCACTATATCATTTACTGATAGGGACAGTAAGCTGGAAAGAAAAGAAAAGAAAAAAAATTCCAATCATTACAAACACAGCTCCGGGACAGGAGACCAAGGGATGTCCAGCCTTCATTTTATACACCACTACATCCCTAGTCATCCCTTCAGGGACACTGCTGCAGCCAATGCTGGCAAGAGCAGGGGGTTGTGCAGGAGGCAGGGAGGGCAAGGAGCTGCTCGCCTCACCGAGGGGAGAATTGGGGTGATTTCTGAGAAGTGAAGGCTTCAGCACACAGGGTGTGCAGACACCATTGCACGAAAAGAGAGTGCCTCTTGCAGTGTGACCTGAGTCTCGTTGTCTCCCTCTGGTATTTAAATCAGGGCTGTAGTTAAGGGAAGGTGGAGCTGTTATGAAATACCTCCCTGTTAGTTATGGGAAACAAACTATTTACACGTGGTATAACGAGGGGAAATCTGCTGCGTAACATTTCAACACTGCTGCTAAATAGATCACTCTGGGATGTGTGATGCCTGCAGGCACTGCGGAGCCATTTCCTTTTGATAATCAATATGTATCTGGACTATTGAGTTAGAACATGCAGCAGCACACTCGGCAAGCCACAGACAGCAGGAATTCATAATGCATCTCTTTATTTATGCCCAAACTCTGCCCCTAGACACGTCTGAGGAACTGCTGCGAAGCCAATCGCATACATCCACACTCCCTCTTACCCCACAGGGAGCTCATTTCCTGCACACCATCACTTTAATCCATCTAAAACTTAAAATATGACCCCCAGAGTGGATGAGTCGTGTTCCTCTGTTCACTTACACAGTCTCTTTCAAACTAGCTGCTGCACTGATTGAAATATAATGCATAATGCAAAAATTAATTATGAGAAATTCAATGAACCTGAAAAGTGAGTAATTCAAAAGCAATAAAAGAAAATATTTCCCGTGATCAATTTACTGTTGCATTCATCAATACAGGAAGTCAGCAAATTCTTTCTGCCAAGTATTTAATAAGATTGAGCAAGAGATGAGACATTTGCATGGAATTACACACACCCACAGTGCTCAGACTGAAAGTCCATATGCCCAGCATCTTTCTGTGACAGCAGCCAAAGGCAGAGTAAAAAACCAGGGCAAGTGATGGTGCTGTTTGCCTGGAATTGCTCCCTGTCCTATTATTCCCACCCTTTGGATATCAATTCACAATCTAAATCTAAAGAAAGTGCACTGGAAGTGGCATCAAACCTCATACTTCAGATCTTAAAATTTCCATGAGCAAACAGGGCAAATTAACCCTCATCTTCCGACAACTAAGTTTTTTGCCGGTTCCACTGAAGCAACCGACTTTGGCAAGGGGAAAGAAAATACTTTCCCTGAAGCCTGGCTCTGGATCAGCTGAGCGCCGTCTGTGTCCTGGCAGATTGTCTAGATGATTGGATAAAGAGCAAGGGGATTGCATGCAATGGAAAACATAAATCCACAGGCACTTACCCAGAAAGGATCTTGATCTTTATGGCACCAAGAATGCAGAGGCAATCTTCAATGACGACCTGGACTGTGCCCGATTCAAAATTCGTGCATTTTATGTTTGCAGTAATGTTCACATCCACTAAGATATCAATTAGATCTGAAAGAAGGCCAACCAAGCTGAAAAAAGTAAATGGGTTGAACAGATTTCATCTCTCAGCCTCTAACCAGAGGAACTCAGCAAAGCCAGCAGCAACAACCTGCACCTCCACCTCCTGCAACGCATTACAAATGCCACAACCCATCCTTTGGTGCCTGTTCTGCTCTGTAACCTTATCATAGGTAAGAAACACCTAGACAACCATGAAAGATGCAAAAACACCCACACAATGGGAAGCCTGAAGATAGGGTTTTTCCTTAAACACCATGAAACACCACACTCACCAGTTGCCGCTGAGCTCCAGCTTTGCAGCAATGGTCAGCTGGACCCCGATTCCTGACAGCAGCACCACCGAGAGCTTGGGGAGCTGAACCTTCACAAGGTGCAGTCTGCAAACAACAGCAAAAGCTGGCACAAATTAAAGGCATCTTCTAATAGCTGAGCTGCTCTATGCACTGAGGAACCTAGAGCACCTATAACACCATGACCACCTCCAGCTGGAGGGCATGAGCATTATAAGCAAGAGATACCAGCTCCAGGAGGAGAGATAAACTCAAAATAAGGCAATCTAGAATCAGATTGGGGTGGAAGCTGACTGCTTTCACCTTTATAGAGCAGTCAGCTCTCAGTGGCAACTTCCCCCCTCTCTATCTCAGTGCTGTCAAGCATCTCAGATATCAACAGCAGCATCAGAGCCATCATTCTGTGTCTGCATCCATCACCTGCAGTGCACTTCCTCATCCACCTTGCTACCACACAGAAAGCTTTCATCGGATCAGTATTTCAGTATCAAAATAAAAGAAGGATAACTACTTGAGCCAATTGTGTCAACTGCAGCTCAGCTTTTGTTGCTCCAGAATTGTTGGTGAAGGTGCATTCACGGAGAAGCCCTTGCTCCCCACTTACCCAGTGATGCTGGTGGGAGAGCTCAGCAGACCCCCGTCACCCACGATGTTTGGGAGCACAAGCCCCTGCAGGTGCTGCTGGAGAAGCCCGTTATGAATTATGGCATCTGAGAGAACTGGAAAACATCTCTGTGTGAGGACCAATACTTGCATCAACAACCCCTCTCTACTCAGACCTGTCCTGGCAAAGGCGTGATACAACAAAGCCCCACCATTCCCAAAAGCTCCTTATACAGTGCAGTCAAATCACACAGGGGAGGATATTTTAAAACGTGCACTAAAACAAAGCTGCCCTTAGTGAATTAAGCAAGAGGGGTTGCAGTGGAGAGCATCCCAAACCTCCAACTTAAAGAGTATAGTGTGGTTGTCCACTACCAGAGGTGAGAGCAGCAGCCCTCAGTGGTTGTGCTTCAGCCCACAACTTGTTTCCCACATGTAAAGGGGTTTTGTTTGTTTGTTTTTAATAGAAGCAACTTGAAACAAGACTCTTATTTTTGCTGGAGCACTGCAAATATTAACACGGCTGCTAAACTTCACAGCAGCTGTTTGCTAAATATCAGCTGCTCCAATATGGAAATGAGAAACAAAGGCAAAAAGTGCAAATAATCCAGATCTAGCCCTGAAATTCTGTATGGCTGTTTGGTGTCCCAGTTCTGGAGCAGAAAGATTTCCCTGACTTGTGAACCCAGCAATGGCTGTCAGAAGCTCTGAGCAAAGTCAGCAGCCCTGAGGAACTATAAAATAAAGATGAAGACACTCAGGAGGTTTTACTCCATGTCATGGTCCCACGTAGCTTTCAAAACAAATATAACTCATGTCTTCTATTTACCATTCTGCATTGCCCCTGGACTGACAGCGCAGGACAGACCGGACAAGACTTCTTGAGAGGGTGAGAAGAGGCCACAAAAAAAGAATATTCCAAAAAGCTTCCACATCGTCATCTCCAGAAGATTCCCCTGCTGGCAAGGGAGACATCAGAGTGAAAAGTGGTGGAAAAGCATTTAAGAAGAGATCCAGAAGAGATTCCAGTGTCTTTACGGGGAAAGAGATCGAGTGAGAAGTCCCTCCTCTACTCTTTATCGAGCTCAAGTCAGACTCTGCTCGAGCCTGGGGCAGCAGGACCTTGTTCACACCCCACACACATGGACAGACTTCAAGTGTGGGTCAATAAAAGCCCTTTCCTGGCCCTTTGCGACTGACCCGAAATATTCTATGTGTTCACACAGAGGAAAGCCAAACTGCTTTTCTGCTAAACTGATGTTTAAGCTGTCTTTATTTCTGTTTCCCTTCAATGAAAGATTACACGTTTTGGTAAGGGTCTTTGCCAAGGGAAGCATCGGAGGATTATTCTTGTTCTTTCTAACTTCCAAAAGCAATAAGCTCAAGCTCAAGTGATACAAATAAGCTAGCTATAAATTTATAAGTTAATAATTATTAACATAAATTGTATTACGAAATGACAGATATAGGCAGATGATCAGGAGCTTGGAGCACAGCAGAACCTCAAACTGAAGAAGCGAAGCACGAGGCTCACCATGTGCCTCCTTCCAGAGCTATAACAGGATGGCAGCACCACCACCACACACATCTCCCTGCCACCACGCAGCCTTCCCCAGCCGAGGCTTTGTTGTGCAGAGGATGTTATTACCTGCATCAGCTGCAGCCAGCTGGGAAGGGCTCCCGGGTCCGCTCAGGCTCTTCTGGAAGTCGTCGAGACTCTATGTCCTCCTCCCTTTTTTTTTTTTTGCTGCAACTGAGATGGAAGAAGTTGCCCTTATATAAAAACTGCAGCCAACCCAGACACACCTTCTCCTCACGACCTCCACGTCTCAGGAGCAGCCATCCCTCTACTCTCTTGCTCTTTGCAAGCAACACCCAGCTGCCACCTCTCGTGATTTATACGAGGGAGGTAACGTCACCGTTGACTTGACCGGCTGCCGTTTCCCTTTGTGGCCTGGATCACTCAGACACCGCTTTTTTCCCCCCCCGGTCTGTCTTAAAAAGGGTGCCCCGTGATGGTGGCCCCAGTGGGGATCTTCATGCTTTGAGGAAACCAACTTTTTGGGAAATCACGAGAATTACTGAAGCATCTAAACCTGACAGGAGACTGATGGGGCTTGCAAGTAAGAGAAGGCAGCTCACGGAGCACATGGGCACGGATTCAAGGAGGCTTACAGCAGGAAACAATCTACTTTTCCCAATCCCCGAGGACTTATGGGACTTATAAGGCTCATTCCTGTTTCAAATATAGTGCTAGAAAAATATTTTCTTGACAAAAAGCAACGTGGAGAGGTTGCAGAAACCTGATAAATATTGGTTTTGTTAAGACCAAGCTTCAAATTGATTTCAGTTGTATCTGCAAAGAGTGTCGTGAATTGACTGTAAAAAATGAAGTTCTATTGAAATGTATAAAGCCAACAATAAATATTATTTTGAATGAGAAACGTTTGTGCTGAATGAGCCGAGGGCAGCAGAAACACGTATTTCAAAGGAAAATCTCATCCCTTCATCCCACAGGGATGAAAATCTCACTCCTCAGTGGATGCTTTGGCTGGGCTTTGCGGAAGTTTCCATTGTGCAGGGCCCCAGGAAGATCTTATCTGGGGACTTTGTTCAGGTCTGGTCACCCATGTTCGACAGGGATGGAGTCGGGCAGAAACCAGGCAGCAAAAGGCTGCTGACATGATTGGGAAACCAGAGAGGGGCTGTGTGCTCGGCCTCGTGGAACAAAGATGGAGCAGAGATATGATCGTTCTCCACAAACACAGGCGAGGGGTAAATATCAGGGAGGGAGAGGAGAGAGGAGCTGCTCAGGCTCAGGGACAATGTTGGCACAGGAACAGTTAAAGTTCAGAGAAAGCTGCCACCACCATAGCGAGTTTTGGGCTAGCTCTGCCATGGGAATACAGAAGGTGGCAAAAATAGCCTTAGGATACTCTTACAATACCACACAAGGTGTTTTCTTGCAGTAAGAGCAAAGTGCTCTCCCCGAGCAGGAAGGTCCTTCAGCACATGCTTCTGAGGGCTCAGACTCAATGAAACAACCCCATCACAGAAACGCTGTATGAGCTCTTGTTATATTTGACACACGCTCAATCTGGCCTGGATGTGGTGTGCTGACAGTCTTGCCCCAGAAGCAGGGAATGAATTTACCCAGTCTGAGAAGGCTGCAGCAGCAGAGTCAAGTCAAAAATCATCTCCACCAGAAGATGCAGCCCAGCTGGCTGCTGAGATGGTGACTGCAGTGCTTGGCCAGCGAGGAAAGGACAGGGAGCTCCGCTACAAGCTCACCTCCAGCATCTCCCAGAGACCCTTGGTGGGGTGCAAAGTGCAGAGCCACAGAAGCGTGGTCCTTCCTGGCCCCCAGGCACCTGCTCCCTCTCCAGCACATCATGGTGCCCACATCCGACCAGCAGCTCTAGTCCTGCTTTTCCCATTTTCTCCCCAGGTGTCTCAGGGTGATTTACACTTACTGTTTTTATTGCTGACTCTGCCGCTTACCCTAATGTGCTTTTACTGCCTGGGACAACCTCCCCGTGTTCCTCCTTTTTTATTCCCTTTCAAAGAGCTTCATCCAAACGCACAAGGCCGAGTGGTCATCGTAAATGTCCACCGTGAAGCATTGGGGAGGCTCTGGCTCCAGCCTGGTACACACCACAGGAGCATCACTGCTGGTGAAAAGCAGCTACTGAGCATGTACAAAAGCAGATTTCCAAATGGTTTCCGACACGTCGCTGTGTGTACGACGAACGCCCGAGTCGTTGCATATGCACACCACGACCGACCGCTCAAATCAGATAATCTCGCCGTTAAATGGCAAGAGGCAGCTATCTGTGTTCGTACCTGACACACGCATAACGTACCAACAGCAGCCAGCAGCAGCTGTAAGGAAAGCAGCACATTTTATACACTGCCGTAGATATTTCTTCTCGCTGCGTGAGGGTTTTTCTTGTTCAGTCATATCCTTTGCCTCCCCCTCACGCACCTATATTTCATGCTCTCCTTGCAGCAGTGATTTAGATATCACTTACCAGGAGGTTGAATTCAGTTCTGCAGTGACAAGGGAATATATATTAAAATGAAGCATTGCAAGAAATGCTAGAAGAGATTATCACAACACAAATGCTGGGAAGTGGAAGGGCGAATGGAAAGACTAACACCTGCAGAGGAGAGATGCTCCGGAGCAGCCTCTGGTATTCAGAACTGCCCCGAGCTTGTGGCTTAGAAAGATGGCAGGTCAGACAGCAACAAGAACTTTAGAGGAATTAATATTAAAGTCAAAAATTCTGTATTTTTATTAAATATTATTGCATTCACTGATACTGTTTCCTCTAACATTTAGAGCCACAAAAGCTTAGGGAAAAACTTGGGAGAGCTGCATTCACCCCAAACTAAAATGCTGAGCAACATTAAAGAAAAGAAATTCTGATCTTTTCCCACCACGGTTTGAAGAACACGACCACATTTTTTATGACAAATCGTGGTTTTGATACGTTCCAGAGGTTTGGAGGCTACAGGACAACAATATTTTTTCCATTGTTATGTGGTGAAAAGAAAAGAGAGAAGAGTAACCTCTGCCTGTAAAACTCCTTTAACAGGCAAATAGTAAAATAGTAACTCCTTGTTAAGAAAACACATAAACTGAATCCTGTTTCTCAAGGTGAAAAATCTAAATCTGGTAGTGTGAATTACACCCTGTGACGGAGCTGCCTCGTACAAACACCCAGCCTGTTCTCTTGCAGGGACACTTCCTCATAGTGAGTGTCTGCTTCCAAACAGATGCTGTGAGCATTAATGAAACTGCTCAGTTCAACTGTCAACGGAAAGTAACTTCACTGATGTCAACAAGAAGCCACCAGCTCTAGAGAATGGAGAACGTGCTCAGATAGGAAAATGACACCACAAACCTCAAACTAAATGAGGCCACTAGGACAAAAACCGGGAAAAGAAGGGGAAAAATGAAATAGGTTTTAACCACCGGCTGTACCTGGGCTGTGATCATAGAATGGTTAGAGTTGGAAGAGATCTTGAAGACCACCGAGTTCCAACCTCCTCACCATGGGCAGGGACACCTCCCACTAGACCAGGTTGCTCAAACCTCCAGCCTGGTTTCCAAATAGCTGAAGTTCAGCTTGATGAAGTGTTTTCCCAACTTGTCACTTCACCTGGGAATACAGCAACGATGGCAACACAGTGGGACTTGCACCGCAGTAGGTCTGTCCCCTCGGTCGGTGTGTTGGTCAGTGGCAATTCAGTCCAGAGGCTGGAAAACAAATGCATGGAAGAGCATCATTAGGTGCTATATTCACTCTGCTTCACTGCAAGCAGCCTGGCTCAGGGGAAATTTGTTTCCACTGCTGTTTATGAAATTGCTCAGGGAAATGGAAGGAGGGAACCTTTCTCTGAACTCCCCGACCCAGGGTAACACGCTCAATTATGTGAACCAGAAACACTGCGTTAGTGAAGCATCTGTCTTTGTAAAATTACCTGTGTTCTTGCTTAGTCTGGGATGAATAAATCCTCCCAGTGCCAGACTCAAAAGCTAATTTTTAGCAACAGGATTTGTCAAAACATGAACTAAAAATTCCCAGAAATGAGCTGGCGGGTTTTAGTCAGAACTGAAGGAATCAAACCCTCCTCAAGTTTTGGGACTGGAAACCCACGATCCCCACAGCCAGATTTACAGTTGGATTAGCAGCTTCCATTGTCAGCAGTCCACGAGGGCAGAGCAGCTTAATTAATACCAATCACTCTTTAAAACAACAGCAAGCCTTGCCAAATCGATCCTGGGCTCGCTCTGACCCAGGACTCCTGCTCAGCGCACATCCCAGGGAGCTGTGGCATGTTGTGCGTGGGCAGACGTCAAAAGCATCCTTTCCAGCTTCCCTGGTGTCTGATCACTCACCCGTGCAGTTTCCTACATAGGGAACTGGAGAAACAGAAATATAATCTCAGGGAAGGGCCACGCAGAGAGCACAGGCAGGGAAAACAGGGAGGAGAAGAGGAGACTCATGGGCAGCAGCTCCAAGGAGCTGCCTGTCAAAAGGAGTAAGAACAGCAGCATTGATTTCTGGGTGCATCTGCAGTGCCGAGCATAAACAGCAAGGCAGAATAAAATAGCTACCGTGAGATAACAACAAATCAATGTCTCCAGGAATTTTAGACAGGAAACTTTCTGCTTCCGAGATGTGAACTGAAGTAAAATGAGCATAATGTTATCGGCCGCAGAAAAGGGACAAACTTCATTAACCAGATGCAGTGTGACAAGGTGCAGTGCAGAAACGGAGGCACTTGCACAGACACGTCTTCAGGCTTTGCCAACATCGGAGCTCCACAACACAATGCTGAAAGCAGCACTGGCCAAAGGACTCACAGGGGAACCAAGCCACACCAGGCAGGAAAGCCTGGGAAATCCTGAAAACCCTTCCCCAGCTGCCTCAGGCAGGCCTTGGTTTCATGGAGTTTTGTGATATTTTATCAGTTCCTGTCTGTCATCAGCCTGCAGAGACTGAGTGGAAGCCTCAGTGATGCCCTGAGCACCCTTCTAGGTGGGCTTCTTGCATCTTGACTTCTCCAGGTCTGGCACGTTCCAGGTTTCCCCAGAGCATCCTTTTTGATCTGGCCCCAGGCAAGGCAAGCTTGGCCACTTGCCACAAACCTCCTGATGTTCAAAGGCCTGGTCAGGTCAGCAGAAAAGGCTTTAACCTTCCACAGGACTGTGAGGAGTCCCCAGTGAGAGGCTGTGGGGCACGGAGAGGCTGCCTTCCCCACGTTTGGGGTGCATGGCCAGAAGAACCCCCATATCTGCAGGCAGCTGGTCTGAGCTGGCACATGTGCTGCCTGGCACACCCCCCAGCACTGACACAGCAGCATGGCTTTCTCAGTGATGCAAAGTGCACTTTAAAGTCAAATCTAGTCCTATATTTTAAACAAATGAATCCCTTTCCTGCCTCCCTCCCATCACTTCCAATCACTTGCGCTGCGAGCACCGTGAACGCCTCAATTCCTCCTCACTCTTCATTCTTCCAATTTATTCTTTGCCTTCCTTCCAGCCTGGAAAATGGATTTCTGTCCATTTCACTGTCTCAGAAATTGTCAGCACTGTGGTGCCAACAGAGACCTTTTAAATAAAGACAGCTATTTCCATTTGACTGAAGGAGAGCAACACAGACTCAAAGTCATGCTTCTGTCTTCCCTCAGGTTTGGGGCAGCTTTGCTTTAGAGAAAGAAAAGCAATACCTAGTGAAATTGTCCTTGATTGTCTCTATTAATCCCTGGGAAGAATTAGCAGCAGCCTTATATTACATACATACATCTTCTGTAAGTAAAGATTTCAGGCTTTCTGTCTTATTCTCAGCTTTTAATAGAGACTTGCCATGGTCTCTTTGGGCACATCATTAGCACAGGTGGCAGAATTAGTGCCGTGCTCTGTCCAGACCTTCCTCAGGGGATAAATTACAGCCCCTACAAGTAGTCAGGGATTTGGAGTCAGCATTGTGTAAATAAATGCCTATTTCCAGGGAGATACCAACTGCTCTAAAGAAACTGCAGCTGAAACAAGAGAGTGAGTTCATGTTAAACAAACCTTGCTAATGAGTTAATTATCCTGACGAGCAGGACTCACCCATATGCCATTTCCCTTCCATGGACAGTCCAGTGCCGGCTGGTACAAGGATCCTGTCTCAGGGCAGAAGCCTCAAAACACCAGTGCAAGGCTGAAACAAGGAGACAAAGAGGCATTAGAGGAGATAAAACCAGGAGCAGGCTGGGGAGGGTGAAGAACACAGTCACGCTGGCAGGGAGGGCAGCTGCCCTGCCTCTGACCCTGCTGTGGCTCAGCATCCCAAATTCATGCCTACAGCTAGAGCAGATAACTTTGAGTACCCATCCCCTGTCCAGCTCCTGTGCACGGGGGGAGATGTCACAGATTTTACACACATCATCCCTCGGGGTTCCTGTTTCCAAACTGAAGGGTAATTTTGATGCAAAAAAAAAAAAGGGGCAAAGTCCCAGCTCTCAGAGAGGGCAACGAGTGAAGGGGAGCGAGAAACAGCCACATCTCCTCACGTCATGATGCAGGCAGTGCGGGGAGCCTGAAGCTCGCCCAGGACGGGGTCCCACAGTGCCCAGACCTTGAGCCAACATGGAAGCAAGCCACATGAAACTGGTAAATACATTCACACACTGCAGGAAGAAAGAGCACAAGGGACAAGCCCACGGGGACACGCCGGGTGCGGGTAAATAGCACCACGCACACTCAGGGCTGGGCTGAGGCGGATGGAGCGGCGCGGGGCTCGAACCGGCGACCCTGAATGCAGCGGGCGGCTCTGCTCCGGGCGGGGGCACGCTGCGGCTGGGGTTATACCGCCCCCTGCTGGCGACGGGCGGCGCCGCAAGGGCAGGGACTGCCCGGGGACAGGGACCCCCACCCGACCCCGGGGACAGGGACACCCCCGGCTCCCCCCGGCCCCGGGAACAAGGCAGGGCCCAAAGATGAGAAAGGGCGTATGCAAAAAAAAAAAAAGGGGCAAAGTCCCAGCTCTCAGAGAGGGCAACGAGTGAAGGGGAGCGAGAAACAGCCACATCTCCTCACGTCATGATGCAGGCAGTGCGGGGAGCCTGAAGCTCGCCCAGGACGGGGTCCCACAGTGCCCAGACCTTGAGCCAACATGGAAGCAAGCCACATGAAACTGGTAAATACATTCACACACTGCAGGAAGAAAGAGCACAAGGGACAAGCCCACGGGGACACGCCGGGTGCGGGTAAATAGCACCACGCACACTCAAGGCTGGGCTGAGGCGGATGGGGCGGTGCGGGGCTCGAACCGGCGACCCTGAGAGCAGCGGGCGGCTCCGCTCCGGGCCGGGGCACGGCGCGGCTTGGGTTATACCGCCCCCTGCTGGCGGCGGGCGGCGCCGCAAGGGCAGGGACTGCCCGGGGAGAGGGACCTCCACCCGACCCCGGGGACAGGGACACCCCCGGCTCCCCCCGGCCCCGGGAACAAGGCAGGGCCCAAAGATGAGAAAGGGCGTCACGGGATGAGAAGAGCTTCGCTGGAGCCTGATGCCATTTAACGCAGGGCTGAAGGGCCGGGGGTTACTCTGTTAGAGCAGGGACCGAATGCAGAAGGGGTTGGGAATGTCACACAGAAAATGATTTCAAAGACACACACGGGATAACACTCTTCTAAAGCAACTCACAGCAGGGTCAAATTGATTCCTGTGCACAAAAATGCAATATAGACAAAAAAAAAAAAAAAAAAAAACCACGAAGAGAGAGCTCATTTAATTCCCCTTTAACTCTGAAAAGCAATTGGATGCAGTATCTGCTACATTGCAAAAAACTAAATATCAACCTAGAAAACAAATATAGCACAGTGGAGCGAGTCACACACCGTGCCCTAGAATTTCACACTAGAGTGTGAAGTTTTAAAAAAAAAAAAAAAATTGGTTCGAGGCCAATTTCACTCACTCACACAGTGAAAACAAGACTTTGTTAATGTTAAAACAGCACAGATTGATCCATTAACAATATTCACTAACAAGCTCCACCACCAGAGCTGTTTCCATACACGATGGTGACGTACTCACCGACACGGGCACGCCGAAGGTACCCCACCATCTGTGAGCCAGCAGCCCCACGGGAAAGCACAACCACGGTACTCGGCAGCAAAAAAGGTTGTCGTGCTTAAAAAAAACTTGCTGCCGTCTAATTAAAACCTAAATAAAGTTCCGCAGTTGCTTTTAGCATCCTGTCTTTTAGCAAGAGAGACCCTTTGTAAACATTAGGGGGCACAGATGCTCACAACTGGAATTTGTGCATGAAATTAGGGAGCGCTCCACTGAGACGTTTCGGCTGGATCACCCCAGATAAGGAAACGGCTGAACCACGGCCATCAATATTGTCTCCAAAATGAAGAACGGGGGATTCTTCAAGGCATCACCAGGCTCTGGTAATTTCCAGCAGCCTCTCCTGCCTGCAGATGCTCTGACCATAAATAATCACTACACATTTTTTGCTGCCACTGATATTTTATTGCCTGAGGCAACCACTCGCTGGTCTGCCTCCGAGATAAGGCCGGGCGAGCTTCAGAGAGTTTGGATACTTTGAGTGGAATCTTCTCTACATCAAAGTCCCAGTAGGGTTTTTAGTGAGACTTTAGAAACCAAGTTAAGGATTTTTAATGTGCCATACACCAAGTAGCATCAAAGCCACAGCCGTCTGCAGGGAACTGCTGTTTAACAAAGTCACCGAGAGCATGGAAATAGAGCTGAACTAAACAGCTTCATCACTAGTATTTTGAGAAACTCTTATGTACAGGAGATGAGCACTCTGGAGGTTTATTTGGAGCAGAGAGTCTGGATAAAAAAGACGACTTTCCTATTTGCCATATAAAATTACTGAGATGAAAATGAGGTCTTGAGATTCTTCAAGCTTGTGGCGCGCAACACGGAATAAATACCCTCATGGAATGATGCTCACGTGTGGAATCAAGGTCATCTCCAGCAGTTAGCAAGAGAGCTCTGCCCCCTGATCTTTGCTATTTCAGCACACAATTCTTTCTTTGCCTTTTCTCAGCAGAAGTGATTGCTAAGCAGGGGCTATCTGGGCTGTCAGGAGAGGGACCATGTTTAATACGACCACAAGCATCAGCAGTATCACTGCCCGGGAAGCACAGTCGTGCTGTTCAGACTCGGACTAGACCAGCCACTTGTAAATCATTTTTCTCCTGCTGTTTATTTCTTCCCAGGAACCACGAGCATCTTGTCACTCGCACCCAATTCCCTGCGTGCCGGTGACACCGTGCCCTCCAGGACAGGCAGCCAAGGGGTCTGTGATCAGACACCTGGGGCTTCGGAGCCTGTCTCAGCCCTCCACACACACCCCAGCAACAAAGAGCAGCTGTTTTGTCCACCCAAACACAATTCAGCACGGAGGAATCCAGCCGCTGCCGTTGCATTGAGAGCTTTATCGCTCGCAGCAGCACAAGCTGCTTTTCTGGAAGCTGGAGCAGCCGTACGTTTTCCACCAGTTACCTCTATTTTATAGAGAATGATTAAGACAAGCCAGGGCAGAGAAGGGCTGCCATGGAGGAGGGGGATACACTGCTCCCATCTGCAGCTCCACACCCAAAATGAATGTCAAAGTGACTGGGCATTTAAAGATATAACACAGAGAAAAGGGAATCGCAGCAGTCGTCTGTCTGGCCTGCAATACGGTAACGGCTTCAGATCCACACAATTCTCTCACTTGTTTTCACCTAGCTGTGAGGCAAGGAGGAGATTAGACATTTTGAGACTTAATTTTCTAAGGAGAAAAGCAGGATCCTGATTAGATGCCTGTTCCTTGTCAAAGAAAATGTGCACCCGGTCCTACATTGCAACACTCCTCCTTCCTACTCCTTCACTTTTTCTTTTTTAAAGTAACATCCCCAAGCATCTCTCCAGACCAGCAGGGAGCGTGCCTACAGATGCCACAGCCCTGTTGCTAAATATGATGCTGCTGACATTTGTGCAAAGCAGCAAGCCTAAATTGAAATGCCTTGGACAGCTTTCCATAAACCCTTCTGCTTGGACAAAGGCAGCTATATCTGCTGTAAGCCAAGAGCTGGGCAGAAGCAGGTTTCCCAGTTGCCACACAGCTGAGAAAAAAAATAAAAATCACACAAATATTATTAACTTAATGCCAGCCCTGGGCGCCTCCACCAGCTATCAAGGCCACCTTCAGCTTTAGCAACACGCAGTGGCTTGTAAAAGGCTGAGCTGAAACAGTATTTCATGGCTTGAATTGCTTCAAATCCCCAAGGAACAAGTGTCAGGACTTTCAATAGCTATAGTGTTAATAATAAAACAGGGACCTCTTCCAGTATCAGAGCACAAACAGTAGTTATTTCTCTTTCAAAGCTTTGATTCCTAAAACCTTTCTTACATTCAGCTTGACATCAAAACACCCATCTCATTCACTCAGACTGTCACAGGAGAATTGTGTGCTGCTATTAGAAATAGCCCTGAGGTGAATTAAGAACAGCCTGTAATGATGTTCCACTAGAGCAACTTTATTTCTACCAAACCAAATAAATGAGCAATATTTTATCTGATGTGCCTTGGCTCAGCAGAGAGCGGCAGCTGCTCCCCATATGATTTATTGAATGGATGTTTTCTAAATAGCCGGAGTCGGGCTCTGAAGCCACTTACAAAATCTCCTATTCATAACAGCAGAGATAGGGAGAGAGAAATTCAGATTCTGGGTAGCGGCAAGTTTGGGCACGAACCATTTTATTTGCAATTTTTTTCCCCTATAAACAGAACACACATGCAAGAAGCTGTGTAACAAAATCTATAAATATTGATGCTCAACAGCTGGCAGCAACCACACAGGGCACAAACAAGCCTCTTGTTATACAAATGCAGAAGCAACCCAGTCCCTTTCCATCCAGCAAGTAGTTGCAGGAACAGCGGGTGTTCAGAGGCACACAGAGTGCCTGCAGGAGACTGAGAGATGGGGAGAAAGACTCAGGGAGGGGGGGAAAGATGGACTTTTCTACGTTTTTGGAAGTGGTACCAGCAACAGCTCACAGCACTGGGGTAACAACACCATCTACCCAGTAACACTAGATTGCTGCACCAGTTGCCCCAGAACAGCCAGCCCCTGGCCCTGCAATGAGATAAGCAGAGGCAGAAGTAAAAAGACAGAAAAAGAAACCATGTAAGCACAAGACCTCCAGCACACAGGGCTATGGCATAAGCAGCTAAAACAGGGATTTTTTGGCTTTTGGAGAACGGGCAGGAGGAAATGTATTTTCACATTGGCAATTCAAATATGGGATATTCTGCCAAAGGGCATCTCCGAAGCCAAGAAGTTAATTAGATTCAAAAGAGGTCTGGACATTTACACAAACTCTGAGGACACAGGGAAGCATCGCAGTGAATATTCCTTTGGCCAGCTTTGTCCTGTCTCTGCTCCCTCTCTGCTTCCACGGGAAGCTGAAAAAGCCCTTGACTTAACGTAAGCATTATTTAGCAACATCTAACACAATATGTGTTATCAGCATCATTCTCCTACTAAATCCAAAACCCAGCAGCTACTAGGAAGAAAATTAACTCTATCCCAGCTGCAACCAGGACTCAAGGCAGCAAGTGCCCAGTATATGCAGTGCTGGGATTCCTGCCCCGACACATGAAAAACGCCCAAATATTTATAGCCCGAGGAATGTCAGGCGCCTGGTTCCATGCACTGGCTGGATGTTTGCTCCGAGAGCAGAAACACCGTCCTTGAACTGCTGGGGATGAGGGAGCCAGGGGCCAACGGGCTGCGCCGAAGAGACACCGGCTCCAAGAATTACCATCTGTGGAACTGCTGATTAAACATAACCAGGCTGGGAGGAAAGCTCAAACACATTCTTTTGTTGGCTTGTAGTTTGCATGTTCACCCTGTCTCTGATGAAACGTCAGGGAAGCCTTGAGGAAAAAAATAGCTTAAAACGCTCACAAAATGCTCACAAAGGCTTGTCCCGATGCCAGTTTGAGTCCCTCTGTGCAGATTCCCAAACCAGAGAAAGCTTTGATGCCAGTGGGGCACACGTTCTCCACAATACTTCACTCCATGGCTATTTAAAAAGAAAAAACAAACAAACAAAAAGATTTCTCTGATATTTTGCCCTTGACTAATGTGCACTTAAAGAAATAAATAACCGCCTGGCCTCGCCATTGAAGACTGGCACAAACATTTCCACAAGCAGATTATTGACCAGAAGTACAGAAGCCAAGTTATAAACGGGTTAGTAACGCAATAAACAAAACACTAAAGCATTTCAAAACAGACCATACAAACCTCATTTTACCTGCCCTCCTACAAAGGTAGTCAAATATCTATTTATGAGATTATAACTACCTATTTTCTATGCCATTCAACAAAAAGAAGAAAAAGAATCAAGATAAAAAGAGAGCGTATTTTAGCTGTAAAGGATTTATTCATTCAATTTACATTTGAATCAATTATCCAGGCAAAGCTCAAACACTGCCAACGTGATTTAGGTGACTGAACACACATCATAAATAGTGCAGCATTCAAGTCATATAATCTGTATCTGCAATTTCTGGATAGCTTCATGAGCAGGAAGAATACCCTGCCTCGCAGTGTGCCTTGATTTCTGAGCAGCAGCAGCAGCGTGCTTTGCTGTGGTTAGAACAGAGCCTCTGAAAACTCTCATTTAAAGAAAATCCTTAGTTTTACG
The DNA here is from genome assembly GCF_001431845.1 of Calidris pugnax. Taxonomy (NCBI): domain Eukaryota; kingdom Metazoa; phylum Chordata; class Aves; order Charadriiformes; family Scolopacidae; genus Calidris; species Calidris pugnax. The sequence goes on from NW_015090780.1 coordinate 123,852, forward strand.
TTCAACCCAGTGGACTGGGGATAAACAGTTAGGACCAGCACTGACCATGAGCCACAGGTGGAAGAGCTGAACGAGAGCAGGGCATGGACTGACCAGGCCGAGCTGGAATTTTGCCTTCCCACCAGGCAAGCCATGAAGCTGTCCTTGCTGATCATTCCTGGAGCAGGCTCAGACCAGGAGAGTCCCTTGCTCAAGCTGTGCACAGAGGAGAAGGCAAACAGTGGTTGCCTCTTGCAGGTTTTGACAAGGTTGGATGTTCAGTAGATGTTATCTACGGAAACTTTGCCCACAATGCTTGGCAGCAGCAAGGATGCTGGTTGAAGTACTCACCACCCTCCCCCTTGCTCGCTCCCCACAACTCCAGCCCGGCTCTGGGAGGTTCCTCACAGGTACAACTTGATGATCAAACCTGAATATGAAGCTGAACATTCACTGAATTCACTGTTCACATTCACTGAACTCCTGTTTGGCGGGAAAGTTACAGACCAGCCTCTTGGAAGGACCTACCCTAAAGTTGGTAGAAAATCAGTCTCATCTACTCTTTGAAAGATGGAAGGGAGGTTTTGCAGCTATTTCCTGTTCTGTGGACAGGAAAAGAGGTGTGGAGGCCACCCCTAGCCCTGAAATATCACCTGTTGCCCAGGCAGACCCACCAGCAGCCTGCTGTCATGTTTTGACACCCATTTGTTGGGCTTGATCTCATGCCAAGAGGAGGTTGAATGCAGGCAGTTGACAGGGTACCTGTGCAGCCCTGCTGGCTGCAGGGGTGGGAGGAAACCCTTCTGCTCCCCTGGGGTCCATCTGCCCACCCTGTTTCTTGTGGTCTGCCTGCAAGGTTCAGCGGCTCGCTGTCTCCTTGGAGAATAAGAAATTCCTGTTACAGGGAAAAAGATCACAGGTTAAGTGCTGGCAAAGTACAGCCATTTATGTAGAGCAACCAAAAAGAAAGCAGGAGCAATAGTCAATGTCCCAGAGTTTCCCTTGAAGCGTATGCCCACATACAACACTGGTTTGGGAAGCAGCACTTCTAGAAGAATGTGTTTTTAACAAGGAGAATGTTTGTTTAGACCCTCTGTACTTTCTTAGCTCGAACTCAAAAGTAGACACAGGAGTTTTTCCCCCCATTAAAACAAAGCAATCAAAGTTTTAGAATAAAGAATTATGTGACTCAAAATATCTTCAAGCTCATGATGGTCTCTCTCTTTACTGTTCAGCGCCAGAGACACAACAGCAAGCAACTCCTCCTCTACCTCAAGATTTCCTTTTTCTTGCAGTAGTTATCGCACACAATACATCTCTAGGAGAACAACAGATGAGAAAAAAAAAAAGCTCAACTAATTTCACAACCAAAGAGTGAATCCTCTCTTCTGCTAAGTTTTTCTCTAGTAGAACATATCTACCCTGCAATAGAATTTAGCCTTGCACCAATGCAAGAGGAGAGACAAAGAATTATGAAGCTATGAATTCCATTAGCATCAAAATGCAGCTACGGAGACAAGGGGATTTTACGGAGATAAGGTATTTTTTGAAAGAATACTAGGAGGAGGAAAAATTTCTTTTACAAAGCACACATTTTTCATAGAACTGGAATCCACAGCACATTATAAAACTGAATTTGTTGCTGTTGTTTTTACTTTACAGCATTAATCACTAAAGGCTTGCTTAGGTGGGCAGAAAAAAAATCCATTTTCCGTTGTATTAACTTCATACAATTTAAGAAGCCTTTCAAGACCCACATAAATGCAATAAACACTTCTGAGCCCCGCTGGTCCTGTGCTAGCCCAGGCACACGGTTGCACAGAACACAGCCAGCTGGACCTGCCTTCTGCAGAGGTACCTGTGCTGCTGCTCCAGAAGGCAGAAAGCACTTAAATCACGGCAGCTCCATCTACTCAACGCTTGATTTAAAGCCCTTAGGAAATTAGCATTTCCAGAATACCGTTTCCAGTACCGCAGGGTGCAATTCTGTTTAATCCTACCTCCTTGCACAAGTGGTAGAATTCACAGCCGAAGCAAAGGCACCACACATAGATGCACAGACAAAAGGGACATGCACGTGTGACAGTGGGGAGAGGTGTCCCTTGAGCCACGTCCTGGCTGCAGTGCACAGGACATGTTTCCAAGGACAACGACAGCCTTGTTCATAAATCCTGCTGGCAGGAAGCATAACTGGCCAACTACCGTTTAGGGGCAGGAGATGCCTCCTCAGAGGTATTTGGTTCTACACAGCTTCTGCTAGACGTGATATTTTAAAAGACACAGTGTTGAGAAAAGCCTCTACACACTGAGATACTGCGGGGAAGGAGGAGGAGAGGAGACTCACCTTGAATCCCACAGTGTCCCCTGTGCAGGGGGGCAGTAAACATCTTTGTGTGTACTCCTGGGATCCCAAGTGTTGGGATTTTCCCAACTTTGACACGCTGAATTAACAAACACAAAGGTCTCGACACCCTTGGCCTGCCCAGTCTCCCCATTGAGGTTTGACTAGAACCAGGATGCAGGACAAAGGGGAGTACCAGAAAGGTTCAGTGCAGATATTTAACAAATTTATTTTATATTTCCAAAAGCTTTTGTGCATTTACAATAGGGGAATAGTGCCCCAGTGACAACACGCTGCCTTTACTCAATTCATAATAAAATTATCTTATTACGATGCAGAAGAACAGATGGATTTGGTACATGCATCTGGAGATAAACAAACCTAAGTCAGGTGTATGCAGAAACATGCATCAGGGCTTTTGTATTTTACTGTTAAGCCCCCAGACAACCACATCTTCATACAATATATATATACACATTGCTTTAGCATATAAACAGCGCAGTCTAAGAACCAAACTGATGGCTGTGTATATACAAGATTCCCAATACCCAGCTTGCCTTTTATGAATTAACACAGGTAGATATGCCATTGCTCCAGCAAAGAACAGACCCTTGAACTGCTCCAAAAAAGGGGAGAGGGAAAACAAACCATAACCCCCTCTTGGCTACTATAATTTGGACTAACAAGAAATCAGGGAAGAAAACGTCCCTGTGGACTTACAGCTGATATCCAGAACAAAAGCTCCCAAGGGGTCTTGAAGAAGGTTGATCTGAAAAACAAAAAAGGTGACCTCCTAAGACAGGCAGAAGGACTCATTGCTGAAATCCTACCCCACATCATCTAGTAGGGCGTGGATTTCTTCTGGAAAGGCTTTGCACACCGTTGCCATGTTCACAGGAGACAGTGTGAAAGCTGTTTTGGCATCGCATGGCAGCATCACTGGTTTGTCCCCCACCCCTGCCCACAACATGCTGCTGGGACCTTCACTACCACCCCGTAAGATGCTCTACAGCTTCCTGCAGGAACTGGCAAGAAAGCTGTTGTGAAACTTCAGTCTCACCAATGGCCTTCAGCTCACACTTACCTCTAGAGGTATTTCAATGGAGTAACTCTGCACTTTGGGTGGCTTGGGCACATATGGTTGTCCCTTTCTCAAATGCAATTACAGCTGCATGGAAACAAGGATTTATGGATGAAACATCAGTAGAATCAATATATCAGATCAGGTAGAAAATCATGATTATGAGCTGCTGCTGAACTGTGTTAAGCTACCTAAATTAACTTAATTAGGTATCAAAACAAGTCTGCTTGATATATAAGAGATATTTGTTTTTTTAAAAAAACCCTCAGTCCAGTTTAAAAAAGTGGGGTCAGCTCCCAGTCAAGATAGCTCCTCTGATAAACTTTTAAAAGCATACCTTGAGATATAGGCCATCTCCGCAAAAGTTTTCTAGCTCTTCTCAAATTTATATTTAGAGAACAGGGATGCCAATATTCAGCAATTTAAAGACAAAAACCAAATCAGAAATATCAGACAACAGATTCAAAAGAAAATAGGGAGACAATTAGGATCAATGCTCACCTTTACATGCTTAAACTTCCTGTAAGCCCTCAGTACTGCTGCAATTAGCTCTTCACAGGTCTGACGGAAACAGCCACATCGGAAGACATTAAACTTTTATAATAAAAAGAACTTTGCCCATCCCCACCCTCCTCCTTTCTATTTTCTGTAAGTTTTTCATTTCCCATATGTTTAGGGCAGCATTTAAAAATAGAGTAGCTTCTCTAAACAATTAGAGAAGACTCCTGTGGTGCTCCCTGTCTCAAAGCCAGTGACAGATCGATGTGTGTGCAGCTGGGACAGGCACATCACATACAGAGGGGTGCCCAGAGTGTCACAGCCCACACCAAACACCCGCACAGAATGGGAAAGCACCAGGGCATCTCATCCCCAGCATTATCAGGTGCACAAGGAAATTGAAAAGGAGCATCACCTACAATTTAAACAGCACGGCAGCCTCCTATACCCAGTGGAGAAGCAGCTTGAAAGTATTTCAGGTGTCTGCAACGCATGAGAATGTTATTCCATTTCAGGCTTGGAGATTTAAGCTGGAGTCAAGGGAAAAACTAAGGCCTGGATTGTTTTTTCTTTCAGAGGTGGCAGAATCTCACTTGTGCTGTCACACGTTGTTTCAGAGATGTCGTTATTCATTAGCGCTGCAGGACTGAGCAGAGATTTCCTCCTCCTCCTCCAGAGATGGGGCACAGGAGGATAACACACTCAGAAGGGTTTCAGGTGTAACAAAACTACGGTTCACTCTGCTGCCAGCAGGGACCCGTTTGCTGCAGCCCTGGAGAGGTGACATTCTCATCATCAGGAAGATAAAACCAAGGTTCTGCCCCATTTCAGCAGTGGAGGTTTGCGGGGGCGGGGGGGGGGGGGGGGT
>NW_015090780.1:129218-144510 GCF_001431845.1 Calidris pugnax
GTGTGCTCCATGTCTATGCCTGGAGGAGCTGAGTGAGAAAAATTGTCTCTTTTTCCTCTTTCTCATGGCTCCAGGGAACGTAAACAGAAATGAGCTGTACCTTGCTTTTTAACTCAAACAGGATGCTGTTCCTTAATGTGGCTTGCATCAATATTGCTGCAGACAAAACGAAACTATTATGAAACAAAACAAAACCATTATCAGACGAAAGCCATTGAGAGAAATAAGAGAGCTCATCGTTAGGAGATGATGTGAACCCAATTTAATGTTTCTAAGTGCTACCTCCAGGCTGCTGCCTCAGGGAAGGGCAGTCTTTGCAAGCAATTGACCTGTGCTCCTCTCCTGTGAGCAGAGAGAACAAACAAACCAGGACAGCTCCATTTCACCCATCAAGCCCAGAACCCAAATTCTGGTTGGAAAGGCTCATTCCTGAGAGCCTGCAAGGTCTGGACCCAGGGAGACCACCACTGACAAGCCCCACCAGTCACAGCCTGGGCTTGGCACTGGCAGTGGGCATCCCTCCTAAAGACAACCCTTCACATCTACAGGGCCAGGCTCTGTGTTTTCAGTCACACAACACAAACTGGATTTTTGGATGCGTGCAGGTGCATCCCAGAAAGCAGAGAGACATTTGTGGTTTCAATTCAAGTGGATTGCAGCTGAAAAATAGCTGATGCTGTGAAATAGAGGGAAAAATTGAGTCCTTCAAAACTCATTGCAGCTGAGGAGGAGGGGATCTACAAAACACAAGTACTTGGTTTCCTAAAAAAGATGACATTCCAAATGACCAGGACTTTAAAAGGACATATAAACAAACAGAAAAGGACATGAAGAAATGCTTATGCAATGTGCAGAACAGCTGGGATAAAATTAGAGAGGTTTTCCTCACCCTTCTCTTATGCTTCTTGAGAAATGATGGTGCCTTCTGCATTTGAACCTCGTGGTGACATCAGCAGAGAACACAGGAGAGACTAAGACCTTCACCATCTTCAGTCTGAGTAACCTGCCAGCGACACTTCCATCAGTACAACAAAGAGAATTATCCCTTTGCCACCTCTCTCACTAATAATTCAACAGGCAGTCATACCCAACAAATCAGATAATTAAGTAGAAAACCCTAAAAATATTTAAGACATTCTAACTCCCCTTTTTACTTTTTCTACAGAATAATCCACCCAACATCAGTGATTTCAGGGCCTGAAATACTTTGGAAGGCAGTTCCGAGTTGCTATTTGAAGCACACTTAAGTCATGCAAATCTCTATTTTTACTTAACACACTCTGATCCGCGCAGGGAACACTCCCTTACACGGGGCGGAAGCCAGAGGTCCTTCCCCCAGACAACTGAAAAATCCAGCCCTGGCAATAGCTATTCACAGGGCAGCGTCGGACAAACCGCTCTGGGTGTGCCCAATCTGCAAAAGCTGGTCTGTGCAAGTGTTTCATCGTGTGCTCTTATGCCCCTCAATTCCCCAAATCATGAAACAAAGATCATTTTGTACAAAACATTCATAATAAATACAGCTATCATTAAAAAATAATAAGGAACTTGCCCCTGTTGCTTTACTCTTATCTCTTAACGATGAGAAAAATGTACTTAGTTCTGAGAAGTTGAGTGATGAGATCTGGATACCCAAGAGCCCCACAGCATGAAATCTTAGCAGTACAAAAGATCTAAAAAAGACCCTAAAATCTTAGGAAAAGCAGAGTGAAAAGCTGATGAATTAATGCATCTTCTCCATGATATGACAGAGGCAGCCTCTTCCCAGGCACCACTCCCTGTAGGCAAACATACCCTTCCTGAGGTCACCTTGAGATCTTTCTGGCTGTGCCATCAAACCAAAGTCCTTTCTCCTCCAAAATAAAATTAGGAATAAACACATTCAGTGAATAGTATGAAGAGGCACAGCTCCAGCTGCAGCCAGAGTAACAAGAACACATCCTGCAGCCTTCCTCCTCCTCCTCCTCCCTTCCAGCTCCAGCAGGTACCCAGAGCCCCAGGGAACCCCCTCAAACAGAGACCATTCTGCTCCAGGTGCCTGAGCAGTGACCAGGCTGGCAATGGTCCCCCGCACAGGTCACCCTAACTTCTTGGGCTGCAGAATCACGCTCATTGCAGAGCTTCCCCTGCCTACATGGAGAGCAGGATGGGACCCTCTTCCTTGAGTCCCCAGTGTCCTCTCTCCTCTCCCACACACGCTGTGCAGTGCATCCTCACATTGCCCACGGGAAGGTGAACACACACGGCTGCTAATTTGTCATGAGGGAGGCAACACGCTGTGCCCACCCAAGCCCCAGAGCTGCTGCTGGCTGTGATATTATCAGCAGCCGCTGCCCAGGCTCTGCAGGGCTCAAAGCTATTTCATAGACAATAGGACACTTCAAGGCAGTCCCGTAATTGCATGCTAATGGCCCTTCCGAGAGCTCTGCGTGGCAAAAAGGCTCCTGCACGGATCTGCTAATTGCTCATCTGCCACCCTGCAGTAATGCCACACACTTGGCTATAGTCCCAGGGGATACACCCCAAAAATATATACATATATTTTAAGTGACATTTACAGATGACATGTCAACACCCAGCATTTCTGTCAACTGCAGACCTGGAAAATAGAAGCACAAAAAGCCTCCAATAGCCTTTCAGCCATGGATGGACACCATCTGGGTTTGAGCACCGCTCCTCTTTCAGGCCATCCTGGGTGTCACAGGAGCTCTGTCTTACCAGCCCACTTGACCAGAACCCCTGCTTTGAAAAGCTCTGCCCTCAAACCCACCCGCTGATGGTGGTGGTTTGCTCTGTCCCTTGCCTTCCATGCACAACTTGCAGCAGCTTTGGAGGCAGCCAGCGTAAAGGCCACTCGAGGGGAGGTTTTCACCTGCCCTACACGAAGGTGCCACCTGACTTGTGCCAACTAAAAGCTTGAGTTGCCACTTGGCTCACCAAGCATTAGAAGATCTGCACACCGGAGGTAATCAGTGGTCTCCTGCAGCCAGTTTTATTTCACAGGTGCCCACCCTGGGCTGGAGCTTTAACTCCCAAATTTCCACACTGGCAGTGCCCATTGCTGAGCCGCAGACTGTTCTGCTGCAGTGCCATTCTGCCTGAACTGGCCCAAATATATCATGATTTGTGATGGCAAACAAATCATCTACCGGCATCGCTGCTCCTGTAGTCTCATCCCTTGCTCAAACACAAGCTTCACACAGCCCATGTACACATACACGTTCTACACGCATAACTTATCTCCCTGATGTCTGCCAAAATTGTTCAGAAGGATTCGGATTCAATAGATAATTCTTCTGGAATAAAACACCACTCACCCAGGTTTGCTCTCTGTTGCCCCGTTGCCCCACTCGGAAGGGTGACAGCTCCCCATTAGCTCCCAACACATGAACAAAGGCAGGAGCTACTTAGGATGTGATGGAGACAAAACGCTCTGGATATCAGCTGGTCCCTGGCAGACTTAGGGGGGCTGGTGGCAGCGATGTTGTCAGGGCCATTGTTAAGGCCCACTTAGTTCCCAAGCTTCCAGTGATTTCACAAACAATGATATTTTTCCAGAAAAGGGATGATTATGAATAAATAAAATACCAAGGCGCGCTGTACAGTACAAAGCATTGTTCCACCACTTGTGTTTATATTTGTGTTCAACATGGGCGGGAGAGCTCAGGCCAAAATAAGCAATGTCATTTACTTATTAAAAGAAGATAAATATCTGTTTCTCATCATGCATTTCTGCCATAACTCTAAACACAGGAGAGAGAAAGCATCTACAGGCTTCTTTCCCTACAACCAGAAAGATGGCTCAGGCTTCCAGCACGACACCTGCCCTCCGAAGGATGCTCCACTGCCCTTTGCTGGGACAAGCTGCTTCCCGTGGTTCCACACTCAGCCTTTTTAAGGCTGCAATCCAAGCCCTGCTGGTGCTTACGGCGATGATGTAGTGGAAGCTGCCACATGTTTAAGCTTTCCCTAACTGTCCCCTACGGTCTACTAAGTATAATTACCAAATAATGTGAGCGAACATGAATGTGTCCTCGGCAATTAGGGTGCCGCCATGGAAGGGCTATCAGCTACTCAAGCTGTCTCTCTTGCTGGGGGTCTCTGGCCAGCCACCATTATCACCCTACCCCATCATCTCGCACACGTTAGCAGAACGCCACGCACCACTCCACTTTCCCCCAAAGCAAAGCTTCTGACAGGTTGCTGCTCAGGATTTCAGGCAATAAAAATAACAAACTATCAGTGTTTTAAGGACCAGGTGTTCATAGGAAGGATTACGAGCCTGTACAAATGGTGTAGTTGCACTTCACGCCACCTGCTTCCCCGTATAAATCCATATGGCCAGGTCTCTTCCCCATCGCGTGGACTCTCACCTGTGTGTCTCATCCCCCAGAGCCCATGGCCCCAGTTCTGCTCCAGAGGCAGTGCCACGGGATGGAGTTGTGCCCATCGACTGCCCTCAACGCCTGCGATACCACAGGGACCAAATAGGAGGATCACAAGGCCAGAGAAAGGACCACAAAGGAGACAATTTAGCCATTAGTAAAAATAAAGCTCACAAGTTCCTTTTCTTGATCTCACATCTCTGCTCTTTCCACCCATCTTGAACCTGCCCCCAAGAGATTTAACTCTCGGAAGAGGGACAGAGGCAGCAACATGCCTGCGCCCTTTGTCAGCTCTGAGCAACCTGCTCAGCCAGTTCTCAATGAGCTTGGTTTTCATCGTCTGTGTTTTTAAATGATCTATTCCAAGGAATGACTCTGCTTTCACAGGATTCCGGGAAGCCGGCACACCCACACCAGGCACCTGAAAACCCAGCCAAGACAGGGCACGGCTGCAGTGGCTCCTGCCTGACGACACTGGTGTCCTGCACACCCTTTTTGGGAAGGGTCTGACGGTGATGGGAGCTCCATGCAACCTGCCCCACCTGCAGTTAGTTACTTCAGAGCATGTACACTAATAATTGCAATTATTGTAAACATGAACATTGGCTGCAAATATTTTCAAAAATGACAATGTGTGGTCGCAAGAATTGCGGCATATTCTCACCATGTTTAATTGTATTTTGGCCAGGCTGAAATTAATTTTTACTTGCTACAACCTATGACAATGTGTGGTCACAAGAATTGCAGTGTATTCTCACCATGTATTTTGGCCGGGCTGAAATTAATTTTTACTTGCTACAACCTTAAAATTTAAGTGTCTGCCCCTAGAACGTGGCTGAATTTAGATTTGTTTCCTCAAAGAGCAACAGATCTTACGACATCTTTGGAGACCAAAAGCTAGAGGCCAAAATAACTAACACTTTGGGCACAAGGCAACTAAAAATAAACAGAGAGAAGTTTTTATGTATTTCTTTTCTTTTAAAAAATCTATATATAAGTAGGAATGTACTGTAAGTGCTATCAGGGACCCTTCAGAGGCACGGAATGTTCCTGTACTTGCCTCGTTTCAGCCCTTTTGCATGGCACCAGCTCTGGAGACCCGCTGGCACTTCAACTGGACTCAAATCCCACTCCCTGATCTTCCACACCAACCAACCAAAGGCTAAAAGCATTTTTAAGAAGGAAACCCTTTTCGTAGGAACCATGCATCCCTCCACACTTTCAAACGAGAATACACAGAGTATAAACAAATTACAAGTTAATTATAAAGCCAGTCATAGCAGCTAATAAAACACTGGAGGGCAAATATCTGCTCAGAGGGGATTATTCTGCCACAGAACCGAGGTCCCACTTCACAAAAAGCCAGCTGATATTAATGGGTGAGTACTCCACGTGGTTGTACCTACCTATCTCCCAGACAGCTTCCACAGTCTGACACTGCTGTTGCTGTTGAAGTAATGATAAGCCTGAGACTCTTTATATACAAAATGTGAGATATGTTCTTCAAATGACCCTCCAAGAGCTTAGAAGCTCTGAAGGGAACAGGGATGAAATCCAACCATTCACAATCTGCTGAACAGATAACATAAAATTCATGAAGATTCTCACTAAGGACAAGCTCAACAATTTATGGAGGTTCTTGTCGGTTTAACCTTTACATCTTTTCCACTACCTAAATTATTTCTATAGAAATTGTCCCTGTGACTTTAAGAAACTCATCTGCCAAAAAAAAAAAAAGGAAAAAGAAAAAGGGGGACTTTCATCTCTTCAAGGATATGGACTGCAATAAGATAAACAATGTGTAGGGTTCAGTAGTTCACAGCAAATATTAGACCAAAATCTATGACTCTTAGACACAGAATTAATCAGTTGAGCACAGTCTGGTTTAGAGAGTTGCCTGATGTGAAGTCAGGATCCTGCTGGACAATATTTCTGTGTTCAGTTTCCTCCTGAGGATACTCTAATTCACCTTAAAGCCCAGTCAAGATGATCCAGTCATTAGCATCCGTAGACGTGGGTCTGGGCAACTGCTCTCACCTTTGCAGTGCTCTGCTCAGTATTCACCCAGCAGCTCTCCTCTGTTATCCCCCGATGATAAACACAGCCATCCTCAGAAGTGGTGACTAGGACAGTTGTTTCACAATTTTATTCACATTTCTGTTGGAAAATCACCTAGATGGGAGGACACAGAGCAACTCATACATCATCTGCTCTCCTCCTCTGTAACCAGCAGGTAGGCTGCAGAGCTGGACCAGCCCTTCCAATATCTTGTACAGCTGCTGCTTCATGCCTTAGATCTTTCTGCCAGTTTTGCTCATTTTGTTTTGCCTAAAACTTCATTTTTAGCAGCAGCTCTCTGGTTCTTGAGAGAACTGACACATATCTTGACATTTTCACCTTCTGCTGGTTGCACTGTCTGCAAATGTCAGCAGCATCATCACATGCCCAAAGCTCCTACACTTCAAATCATACCCTACAGACCATTACAGTCCTGCTTTTATCTGAAGTACATTCTACATGTTTGAAGTCCGTGACAGCACTTTTTGAGGGGCGTTATTTCTTTCAAGATTAAGCACAAGAGAATGTCTTGTAAAGACAGATTCTGCAGCAACTTTACCAAGATATAAAATAGCCACAATTAGAAAGCTGTGCTGCTGACCAAGACGAGGCAGAGAGAAGCAAGAATGTTAGGAGGTGATGTTTCTTCATTTCTAAAAGAATCTGTTGCTTGGAAGCAGGATTCACAGAGAAGAAGGACCACTGCTTACACAGTGAGCAGTTTGGATCAAGCCTGACTTTGCTCCAGCTCTTGCCTAAACCACAGAACCACACTTGCCAATGTCCTTTTGCTTGAGCAGTCTCTTCTCCTTTGGGCTCCTTCACAAGTGAAGCAGATGCCAAGTCCCTGCTAAAGCAAAAACAGGAAGCAGAAGTCTCTTTATCCCCTTGAGACATCATGTAAGACTGGCTATATGAGCCCACCCAACGTGCTTCCCTCTCATCAGCCTCACTTATAGTTTGCACAAAAACTTTCTGTTTCTTTTGCATATTTCTCATGGATTCCTGTTGACTCTCTGTAGATGTCTGACCACTGGAAATGAGTCATGTTCCATCATGAAAGCTTCTACTGATGTTTTCTACTATCTTTCATCCATCATGCTGCATTTAATACCATTCATTGGTTCTAATAATAGCCACTAAGAGCAAAACAGTACCCACTACTAGAAGCACTTGGAAAAGTGTAATCACTTGTTCAGAGACACGCCTGGCAGAACATCTCCTCTAGAGTCAACTGATAATGGCTCTGCTGAGAACAGCACAGAGCCATCAGCTCAGCAAAAGATGCCTCCACATCTGAATAATATTCATTAGAAAACCAAGAAGATTAAATCTACACACTCCCACACACACACACACACACACTCCCCTGTTACTTATTTCAAAATTAACTGCTTTGGGAAAACACAGAACATGATGCATTTGCAAAGAACACATCGATCCTGCTCAGGTGCTTGCAGTGCCACTGGAGGAGATTCTGAGCACCACCATGTAAATCAGAGCACTGAGTCATGATCAGAGTCTGAATCTAAATTTGTTCCATTGATGTGGCAGAAGATTTGTTCCACATCAAGCAGTTTATGTTATGATGCTCAAGTGAGTAGATGTAGTTCATGTTTCAGTCTGCTAAAAACCAAGATATTGCTTAGAAACACGGTCCATTTAATTCTACTTGTTTTTTACTGCTAGACTACTATTAATACGCACACTGCTTTTATTTGGCTCACTTCTCCATCACTGTTCAACTAGTTTCTAGTGGGCAGTTCTCCAAAACCATAATACCTCCAAAAATACTTCACCGTGGTTCCAGCTCAGAAAAGGCTAAAGACAGACGGGACTGCAGAAGAGCGATAAAGCATCATGTAACAAAGCCCATCTCCATGTGTTAATTAGCACTGATGAGAAACAAATTTAACTTTTAAAAACATTTCTTAAGTAAGCTTAAGTGTAATTTGATGAGTTGGACAATGCATAGTTTGAGTGCCTGCATGAAACAAATAAAGCATTCATCAGAGGAACTGGTAATTGGATAGTCCAGAGAGAGGGAGCAGCTCCCTGCGCACACCCGGGTCTCAGATACACCTCTGCCATTAGGAATGGGATGATTACAGACCTGATTGCATCAGGAGACCAGCTCACCTTTTCAGCACGGAAAGACATGCATCTTGCAGTTCCATCCAGTGTCACACAAGGATGTCTTTGAATCCCTGATGGATTATGTGGCTCACGCAAGCTGTCCCCAAGAGGAGAGAGCAACCTCCAGCACCAAGACCTCATCAGTTATGCACCAACTCTTTATAAAACGTATAACTTCAGAACAAGTCACTATACAAATTTATAAATGAGAACGAAGAACAAACTCATTACTAGCTCTCGATGGAGACAGGACATGATAGCTATCAGACAAATGTAGTAGTACAATAACTGGATCAGAAGATCTGTAAATAGAGCTTGTTAGAATCGGAGGCTCTGTAACAATTTTAAAGGAGAAAGGATACAATGCCTTAAGGACATCTGCAGTGCTGTATTAGTAGTGAGAGTGCCATTAATACTGAAATACTGTCGTGCAGAGTCTGTCTAAATCATCATCTCCTCACAGGTATATTGAGAAGGATTTCTCTTCTCTCAGCCATGTCCCTCTTTCAGCAGGAAGGTGGTGCCTGTGAAGAAGTTGCTCACTGTACCATGACACACATCAACAACAGGACAACGGTCCATCAATATCTTCCTGCCAGGAATGGTTTGCAGACAAACGTGATCCATCAAGTACAGCACACTAAAATCGCATTAACATGCCACAAACGTCGTGAGGCCAAAAAGACAGGGAATCAGGAGGCAGAAAAATTCTAATTGCATGAATGCTACTTAATTATTTTTAAGGTTACAAGAGAACCCTGACAGAATACAGGCTTTATATAACAGTCTTTGCAGAAATGTCTACTAAACCTACCACATTTCTGCCCTGCTACTAGAACAGCACTGCCATTAATGCAGACCAGCATCAACTGGCTGATTAAGACACAAATCTCAATATTACCAATAAAACAGCGAGCATCGGAAAAAATAGCCATAATAAGCATGTATGATTTCAGCTGCAGAATGGAGAAAAAAAAAACTTTTATGGTGTCTTGCCAATAACATTCATCTCTGGGGAACCATCAAAACAGAGGATGCCTTTCTCTAAAGCAATCACTGGTGGCCTATGAGTGCAGAAAATACACAGCTATGCATGAAAATGACAGCAGGTGATTTGAAACACGCTGCAGATTCTCAGTGAAAGCTGTGCAGGACAGGTCTGTGTGTCTGTCTGAAGGAATCCACATGAAGGAGAGGAATTCCAGGGTAAGTAAAGAGGGCACAAAAGGGAAAGTAGCAAAATCGGAGAATATTCAAGAAGAGAAATTGGATAAGAAGGAGGAAAGGCAAAGAACGGAACAAAGGAGAGATATTTATCAAAGTATCCAAAATTTGAACCTCTAGAGTGGTCACAGACAGAAATTCCTGACCTAAACAGATTTAGAAAAAAGCCTCCATCCCGACAGTGAAGCTCAGTTGATTAGATCCATATGCAGGTAAAAAAAATATTACAGAAGACCATGGTCTTCATTTCATGCAAAGCCAATGCTACACACAAGTGCTATGTAAATCCGTAACTCTGTTCCCAGAAGGAAAACCAGCAAAACCCAGCACACAGCTGGTCCCTTCACTCCTTTTTGAGGAATAAAGAGAGGAAGAGAAAATCTCCTCTTGCAGTGGGCTGGCAGGAGGATTTTGGAAGCTGTTAAAGAGCGCAAGGAGAAGGGAAGACAAAGATGCATGATATCACAACCCATGCAGAAAAGGCAGCAGAGAAACAAGATGTGGGAAGAGCAGCTCAGGAGAGGGAACAGCAGGAACAGCTATGAAGCAGAAGTGCAACCACTCTTTGTACAATCCTTTGGCCAGCTCCGCAGCCAGGGCCAGGCTCTGGCAAGGACTATAGTCAGTGATTTACAACCTAAAATCAGAGAGTCCTAATAGAAAAATAACAGCCTGTCAGTGTAAGCGATGGTGCTTGCAGAGGCCAGCCAGCCTCCTGGAGCAGCTGCTTAGAGCACCACTGTCAAGGAAAAGGAATGACCAACTCTCCAATGGTTTGAGGACCAACCTCCTCTCTTCACTCAGGAGGAAGGTCGAAGCGGGTCCTGTTTTGCTTTGGGCATGGTTGGTTTCTCTGGTTTACAAGCTGTGGACATCCCCCTGAGCAGGAGGCTCAGACACCCAACAGGGACATTCCAGACCAGTAACACCTGGTACCCTAATGGAAGAAACACAATTATTGTTAAAAACTACAACATTGACAAAAAAGGAGATGAACACTGTGAGCACAGGTGAAGGAGGAAGCATAGGGTCAACTGATCTAAAACCAGGCTCAACTTTTGGCTTTAAAAAGGACACAAACAAGAAGGTACATGCTTAGGCCTGAGCAAGAGGCTTGGAAATTAGTATCTCCTTGCACTAGAGAAAATTGCTTTGCAAACAGAAAAGGCATTTCTAGAAGGAACCCCTTTTGGACTGGTATTCTCCATCCCCCTGCCATGAAGTACACGAGGGATGACTCTGAGGAGCAGTTCTAGCCCTGCAGCACGATCCCTGGTTTGCTCAACTGCTAAAATAGAAAAAAAAAAACAATCATGCTTTGAAATTATGCAGGTGTGTAGATTAAGAGCAGCAATAGGCCCCCAAAGAAACAATTAAAACAACCAACAGCACACCTTAAATGCCAAATTCTGAATATCTGGGGAGCAGTCAAGAATTCGTAAGCCACTCGCGGGCTGAAATTCCTTTGTATACAAAGCGTATGCGCAAATAACAAAACACACACAAAACGTCCGCAGAGATGCCCCAGGTTAATCCCACCATATAAATCCTTCCCTGAAAACCGCACACAAACACCCAGGCTGCTCACAGCACAAACGGCAGCCCAACAGTACCACCTGCTGGAAATCCTCTTCTGCTACAGCCAGAACCAGAAAAATCATTAAATTCCTTGAGCATATTAAAACAAGGCGTTTTTAAAGGGTGGCAGACTGTTACTCTCCCCTCAGAATTCACTCCTCTACACCGAGGGGGACCACCAGAAGCCTTGGTTTTAAAAACAAGTTTCTCAGAAGCACAGAGAACCCACTTTCTTTATGGTGAAAGGCATCAAGCCCTTGTGGAGAATAGTCTCTAAATCACCACACCATTTCCTTTAAGCTCATCCATCCAGATGGAAGAGAAGATGCACGACAAAGATTATTTTTTTTTGGTAAAACAATACAAAATTTACAGACTTATGAATTATGACAGACACAGAAGAAAGCTCAACATTATCCTGTCCACCAGCATTAAAAATAGAGAAGTTTAAGAGTCCAGGTGCCAGCAATTGAGATTTTAGACTCCTGGAAGTGGTAATTTAACATCCACATCTTTTGTTACTGCAGAATTGTTTGGACAAGCAAAACCACAGTTGCAGAGACCCACAATTTCCAGGCAGACATTATTCAGCCTAAGTTGACGAAGAGCAGAGCTCAGCCCAAATAGGTAAAAGCAGAGGGAAAACAGCGATTACTGAGGGTGAAGAAAACAGCACAAACAATACAGCTGTAGGTAAAAGATTTGTCGGATGTCTCCCCAACTTTATAGCCGCCCAGATATAGAAACATGTTTGGATAACTGCCAGCACGCTGAAGAGCAACTATGGGGCTTTCTGTTGTACCCCATTAGCTTTCAGGAGACAGTGGATTGCTGCCAGACTAAATGCATTATGAAAGCAGAGAAGGGGGATGGGAGAATGCAGAGCCACGAGAGGGGGAAAAAGTGAGAAACAGGAATGAAAAGAGGAATGAGAGGCATATAAAGAAGAGACAATCAAAGAGCATGAACAAAAAAAAAACCAACCAGAGAGACATGGGAAGAAAAGGAAAAGGGGAATTCAACTGGTGAGAAAGTCGAGTAATATTTGCAGGAAAAGGCAGAGAAATAGGACTGAGAGGTGAACCAGAAAGTTGAGGGAGGTGATCAACAAGGAAGATACCCAGCTTCCTCCACTACCTTAACCTCATCTCCCTGCAAACGCCTAACATTTCCCCCCCCAGGCTCACCCTGCTCGAGGCTTCCTCATCAACAGCACTCTCAAACTCATCCCCAGCCTCTGGTCAGAAGCAGCTCAGCGTGAGCCCTCTCTGCCACCACCTCTTCCCCACGTCACCACACTCCAGCCCCACTTCACCTCCCCTGCACCTTCACTCCAGTTCTGCCAAACGCAATACTTCTCTGCTGGCAGAAGACCACAAGTTTTCCCTGAGCCATAAAGCCCTGAGCCAATCCACCTCCCTCGGGTTCCTAAGCTGGAAAGGAGAATGCCTTCAGATCCCCCTCCGATCCACTTCCCTCGGGTTCCTAAGCCGGAAAGGAGAATGCCTTCAGATCCCCCTCCGACCCCAAGGGATGCCTGCAAAGAGCAATGCTTCCTACAGTTTTCCTGCAGAAACTGACCCTGTCATACCCAATCATTCTCCCGCCCTGCCAGAGCTGTCCTCATACAGTCTAAAACAACTTTCAAAAACTTCACTTATTCACAGGTTTAAAAAAAAATCATAAACAATAAAACAAAATGAGCCCCTTCCATATTTTCTCCCCCCAACTCCCTTTTCCCAGCACCTGAAAGTTTGGTACCAGCATGTTCTGTCTGGAGGGAAGGGAAAGTTAAAATAGCAGCAGCATTGCCTGATAACCATTGTGCAATGGATAAATTACAGAAGAGGCAGAGACCTGTCTTACCGGAGTTTGCCTGTTTTAATTTAATGGAAGCGAAGTCAGCATCGTGGCTCTCTTATCAGCTGCTGAGCAGGAGGCAACAAGCTTGAGTTCAGGAATGAACTTTATCTGGTGGCACCAGTTCCCAAGGAGCGCCTGCAAAAGAGGAAGGATTTCACTTAATGACACTGTGGTTTAAGCCTCAGTGTGTTTTACTGCTAACACCTTGCTTTTAGGGGAGGAGACGGGATGAGGGGGGTGTCCGTTCAGTCTAGTCCACTGTTTCTGCTTCTTCAGAAAAGAAAGAACATAGTGGAACACAGACAGTAAAATGTAAGTCTGAGGAGAAGCAGAAAACAGGAGGGAGTGGAGGGGACTGGCCACAGAAGGTGGAGAAAAGAGAAACACAATAGAAAGCCAAAGGAGAATAGAGGAGATAGAGCATTTCTGTGCATAATAGTAGTTCAGGATAAAGAGAAGACTAAAGTGTGCATTGTTTGCACTGAATAAAGGTCATGAGAATGTCTTAACTGCAACAAGAACAGTAACGCTCTCCCAGAAGGATTCCTCTCTACAACCCAGCAAGCAAAGGTTACGTGAAGATGCATTAGGCATCTGGGGCAGCACGAGAGCTGTGTAGAGACAAACGCTAAAGAAGGATCACTCCAAGTTGCTGCTCTTCAGAGAGTTGGTCCTAGGGAGGTGCAGACAGCAGAGCTGCTTGCAGAGCATAGTCACCGTGGCACAGAAGGCAGGGGAACATCAGCAAAGTACAATTCCCATTTTGATACAGGAAAGTAGAAGCAAGGAGAGAAGTAGGAGGGCTAGTGATCCACCATTACTAATATTTATATCATACCAATAGCTTCTGAGCAATAAAAATATCCAATTTTATACAAGAGATTCACTGCCTGTTTGAGATACACAGCCACAGCAGTTTGCTGCACAGCTGTATGAGAAAAAACTCCGAGGTCTTCACTGTGAAGTACGGAGCTCTTGAAGAGATGTGTCAGATCTTCTGCCAGGAGAAAGACACATTGCTTGAAAACCTGGAAGAGAGTTATAAATGGTTGAAAAAGACATCTAAAATGGCAAAAGTAAAGCAATGTTTAATTGTCTCCATACCATTTAGTTGCGAGAAGTAAAAAAATGAAATAAGAAGTCCTTACTACTTGCAAAAGGTGAATAAGCAATAAATGAGAACCTTAATAAATCCAAGAGTTACAAATTAGCAGCTACCTGAAATTTACCACTGTGATTCCACTGCACACAGCAGTCACCCTGGACATCGCAGAGCTCAGTCCCCATCAACTGAGGGTTTCCTTCTCCCAGCGCTGAGCAGAATCGCTTCTAAGTGTTAGGAGCAGAGAGCCCAGAAACAGTGAGCATCATTTTACACCCCAGGAAATGCAACTGGAGCTCATAAGTACTGCTTCCCCCCCCAACCCCTCCTCAGGGACCTCTTTCACAAAAGGGAGGGACAGACGTCTGCCCCAAAGTCCTGTGCCCGTCTGGAGAAGCATCCCACCAGTAATCCAAGGCCATGTCACAGCTGTCCCATTCAAGGAGGCAAAAGATCCCATCGCATTTGTTGTCAGCGATATCGAAGAATTTGGTGCCAGTTCTGCAGAGAGATCCCGTGACACAGGGCTAATGACAGGCTGATGGCACTGTGGCTTCACATGTTTTTAACCTAAGCCATCCACAGCTTCACAAGCAGTGATTCACAAGCATGCACAGTATTAGATGTGCTGGGTATATCCTCAAATATTAAAAAAACAAATAACAAAAAAACCCCACACCTGACAAAGGCAAAATTTCTTTGACTTCCAAGGCCAAGACATTGTGTGCAGCCCGTAGTAATTTTTGTAAATATTTACCAATACTTTCAGCAGCAGATCCTACCTCCAGCAAGCTGACGTTGCTCAGACCCACATCTTTTGATATTAGTTCAGCCAAGCTGCAGAGACAAAACAAGTTGTTTTCAGAATTCAGGCAAAAGGATGCCACTATCCAGCTCTCTGAACTTCATGGTCACTAAATGACAAACAGGATTCCTTGTGACTGCT
>NW_015090780.1:159490-181268 GCF_001431845.1 Calidris pugnax
AAATCCGTAACTCTGTTCCCAGAAGGAAAACCAGCAAAACCCAGCACACAGCTGGTCCCTTCACTCCTTTTTGAGGAATAAAGAGAGGAAGAGAAAATCTCCTCTTGCAGTGGGCTGGCAGGAGGATTTTGGAAGCTGTTAAAGAGCGCAAGGAGAAGGGAAGACAAAGATGCATGATATCACAACCCATGCAGAAAAGGCAGCAGAGAAACAAGATGTGGGAAGAGCAGCTCAGGAGAGGGAACAGCAGGAACAGCTATGAAGCAGAAGTGCAACCACTCTTTGTACAATCCTTTGGCCAGCTCCACAGCCAGGGCCAGGCTCTGGCAAGGACTATAGTCAGTGATTTACAACCTAAAATCAGAGAGTCCTAATAGAAAAATAACAGCCTGTCAGTGTAAGCGATGGTGCTTGCAGAGGCCAGCCAGCCTCCTGGAGCAGCTGCTTAGAGCACCACTGTCAAGGAAAAGGAATGACCAACTCTCCAATGGTTTGAGGACCAACCTCCTCTCTTCACTCAGGAGGAAGGTCGAAGCAGGTCCTGTTTTGCTTTGGGCATGGTTGGTTTCTCTGGTTTACAAGCTGTGGACATCCCCCTGAGCAGGAGGCTCAGACACCCAACAGGGACATTCCAGACCAGTAACACCTGGTACCCTAATGGAAGAAACACAATTATTGTTAAAAACTACAACATTGACAAAAAAGGAGATGAACACTGTGAGCACAGGTGAAGGAGGAAGCATAGGGTCAACTGATCTAAAACCAGGCTCAACTTTTGGCTTTAAAAAGGACACAAACAAGAAGGTACATGCTTAGGCCTGAGCAAGAGGCTTGGAAATTAGTATCTCCTTGCACTAGAGAAAATTGCTTTGCAAACAGAAAAGGCATTTCTAGAAGGAACCCCTTTTGGACTGGTATTCTCCATCCCCCTGCCATGAAGTACACGAGGGATGACTCTGAGGAGCAGTTCTAGCCCTGCAGCACGATCCCTGGTTTGCTCAACTGCTAAAATAGAAAAAAAAAAACAATCATGCTTTGAAATTATGCAGGTGTGTAGATTAAGAGCAGCAATAGGCCCCCAAAGAAACAATTAAAACAACCAACAGCACACCTTAAATGCCAAATTCTGAATATCTGGGGAGCAGTCAAGAATTCGTAAGCCACTCGCGGGCTGAAATTCCTTTGTATACAAAGCGTATGCGCAAATAACAAAACACACACAAAACGTCCGCAGAGATGCCCCAGGTTAATCCCACCATATAAATCCTTCCCTGAAAACCGCACACAAACACCCAGGCTGCTCACAGCACAAACGGCAGCCCAACAGTACCACCTGCTGGAAATCCTCTTCTGCTACAGCCAGAACCAGAAAAATCATTAAATTCCTTGAGCATATTAAAACAAGGCGTTTTTAAAGGGTGGCAGACTGTTACTCTCCCCTCAGAATTCACTCCTCTACACCGAGGGGGACCACCAGAAGCCTTGGTTTTAAAAACAAGTTTCTCAGAAGCACAGAGAACCCACTTTCTTTATGGTGAAAGGCATCAAGCCCTTGTGGAGAATAGTCTCTAAATCACCACACCATTTCCTTTAAGCTCATCCATCCAGATGGAAGAGAAGATGCACGACAAAGATTATTTTTTTTTGGTAAAACAATACAAAATTTACAGACTTATGAATTATGACAGACACAGAAGAAAGCTCAACATTATCCTGTCCACCAGCATTAAAAATAGAGAAGTTTAAGAGTCCAGGTGCCAGCAATTGAGATTTTAGACTCCTGGAAGTGGTAATTTAACATCCACATCTTTTGTTACTGCAGAATTGTTTGGACAAGCAAAACCACAGTTGCAGAGACCCACAATTTCCAGGCAGACATTATTCAGCCTAAGTTGACGAAGAGCAGAGCTCAGCCCAAATAGGTAAAAGCAGAGGGGAAACAGCGATTACTGAGGGTGAAGAAAACAGCACAAACAATACAGCTGTAGGTAAAAGATTTGTCGGATGTCTCCCCAACTTTATAGCCGCCCAGATATAGAAACATGTTTGGATAACTGCCAGCACGCTGAAGAGCAACTATGGGGCTTTCTGTTGTACCCCATTAGCTTTCAGGAGACAGTGGATTGCTGCCAGACTAAATGCATTATGAAAGCAGAGAAGGGGGATGGGAGAATGCAGAGCCACGAGAGGGGGAAAAAGTGAGAAACAGGAATGAAAAGAGGAATGAGAGGCATATAAAGAAGAGACAATCAAAGAGCATGAACAAAAAAAAAACCAACCAGAGAGACATGGGAAGAAAAGGAAAAGGGGAATTCAACTGGTGAGAAAGTCGAGTAATATTTGCAGGAAAAGGCAGAGAAATAGGACTGAGAGGTGAACCAGAAAGTTGAGGGAGGTGATCAACAAGGAAGATACCCAGCTTCCTCCACTACCTTAACCTCATCTCCCTGCAAACGCCTAACATTTCCCCCCCCAGGCTCACCCTGCTCGAGGCTTCCTCATCAACAGCACTCTCAAACTCATCCCCAGCCTCTGGTCAGAAGCAGCTCAGCGTGAGCCCTCTCTGCCACCACCTCTTCCCCACGTCACCACACTCCAGCCCCACTTCACCTCCCCTGCACCTTCACTCCAGTTCTGCCAAACGCAATACTTCTCTGCTGGCAGAAGACCACAAGTTTTCCCTGAGCCAATCCACTTCCCTCGGGT
Organism: Calidris pugnax; assembly: GCF_001431845.1. Taxonomy (NCBI): domain Eukaryota; kingdom Metazoa; phylum Chordata; class Aves; order Charadriiformes; family Scolopacidae; genus Calidris; species Calidris pugnax. The sequence goes on from NW_015090780.1 coordinate 162,197, forward strand.
TCCTAAGCCGGAAAGGAGAATGCCTTCAGATCCCCCTCCGACCCCAAGGGATGCCTGCAAAGAGCAATGCTTCCTACAGTTTTCCTGCAGAAACTGACCCTGTCATACCCAATCATTCTCCCGCCCTGCCAGAGCTGTCCTCATACAGTCTAAAACAACTTTCAAAAACTTCACTTATTCACAGGTTTAAAAAAAAATCATAAACAATAAAACAAAATGAGCCCCTTCCATATTTTCTCCCCCCAACTCCCTTTTCCCAGCACCTGAAAGTTTGGTACCAGCATGTTCTGTCTGGAGGGAAGGGAAAGTTAAAATAGCAGCAGCATTGCCTGATAACCATTGTGCAATGGATAAATTACAGAAGAGGCAGAGACCTGTCTTACCGGAGTTTGCCTGTTTTAATTTAATGGAAGCGAAGTCAGCATCAGCTGCTGAGCAGGAGGCAACAAGCTTGAGTTCAGGAATGAACTTTATCTGGTGGCACCAGTTCCCAAGGAGCGCCTGCAAAAGAGGAAGGATTTCACTTAATGACACTGTGGTTTAAGCCTCAGTGTGTTTTACTGCTAACACCTTGCTTTTAGGGGAGGAGACGGGATGAGGGGGGTGTCCGTTCAGTCTAGTCCACTGTTTCTGCTTCTTCAGAAAAGAAAGAACATAGTGGAACACAGACAGTAAAATGTAAGTCTGAGGAGAAGCAGAAAACAGGAGGGAGTGGAGGGGACTGGCCACAGAAGGTGGAGAAAAGAGAAACACAATAGAAAGCCAAAGGAGAATAGAGGAGATAGAGCATTTCTGTGCATAATAGTAGTTCAGGATAAAGAGAAGACTAAAGTGTGCATTGTTTGCACTGAATAAAGGTCATGAGAATGTCTTAACTGCAACAAGAACTGTAACTCTCTCCCAGAAGGATTCCTCTCTACAACCCAGCAAGCAAAGGTTACGTGAAGATGCATTAGGCATCTGGGGCAGCACGAGAGCTGTGTAGAGACAAACGCTAAAGAAGGATCACTCCAAGTTGCTGCTCTTCAGAGAGTTGGTCCTAGGGAGGTGCAGACAGCAGAGCTGCTTGCAGAGCATAGTCACCGTGGCACAGAAGGCAGGGGAACATCAGCAAAGTACAATTCCCATTTTGATACAGGAAAGTAGAAGCAAGGAGAGAAGTAGGAGGGGTAGTCACCTGCTCCCCGTGGCACAGAAGGCAGGGGAACATCAGCAAAGTACAATTCCCATTTTGATACAGGAAAGTAGAAGCAAGGAGAGAAGTAGGAGGGCTAGTGATCCACCATTACTAATATTTATATCATACCAATAGCTTCTGAGCAATAAAAATATCCAATTTTATACAAGAGATTCACTGCCTGTTTGAGATACACAGCCACAGCAGTTTGCTGCACAGCTGTATGAGAAAAAACTCCGAGGTCTTCACTGTGAAGTACGGAGCTCTTGAAGAGATGTGTCAGATCTTCTGCCAGGAGAAAGACACATTGCTTGAAAACCTGGAAGAGAGTTATAAATGGTTGAAAAAGACATCTAAAATGGCAAAAGTAAAGCAATGTTTAATTGTCTCCATACCATTTAGTTGCGAGAAGTAAAAAAATGAAATAAGAAGTCCTTACTACTTGCAAAAGGTGAATAAGCAATAAATGAGAACCTTAATAAATCCAAGAGTTACAAATTAGCAGCTACCTGAAATTTACCACTGTGATTCCACTGCACACAGCAGTCACCCTGGACATCGCAGAGCTCAGTCCCCATCAACTGAGGGTTTCCTTCTCCCAGCGCTGAGCAGAATCGCTTCTAAGTGTTAGGAGCAGAGAGCCCAGAAACAGTGAGCATCATTTTACACCCCAGGAAATGCAACTGGAGCTCATAAGTACTGCTTCCCCCCCCAACCCCTCCTCAGGGACCTCTTTCACAAAAGGGAGGGACAGACGTCTGCCCCAAAGTCCTGTGCCCGTCTGGAGAAGCATCCCACCAGTAATCCAAGGCCATGTCACAGCTGTCCCATTCAAGGAGGCAAAAGATCCCATCGCATTTGTTGTCAGCGATATCGAAGAATTTGGTGCCAGTTCTGCAGAGAGATCCCGTGACACAGGGCTAATGACAGGCTGATGGCACTGTGGCTTCACATGTTTTTAACCTAAGCCATCCACAGCTTCACAAGCAGTGATTCACAAGCATGCACAGTATTAGATGTGCTGGGTATATCCTCAAATATTAAAAAAACAAATAACAAAAAAACCCCACACCTGACAAAGGCAAAATTTCTTTGACTTCGACGTCTGCCCCAAAGTCCTGTGCCCGTCTGGAGAAGCATCCCACCAGTAATCCAAGGCCATGTCACAGCTGTCCCATTCAAGGAGGCAAAAGATCCCATCGCATTTGTTGTCAGCGATATCGAAGAATTTGGTGCCAGTTCTGCAGAGAGATCCCGTGACACAGGGCTAATGACAGGCTGATGGCACTGTGGCTTCACATGTTTTTAACCTAAGCCATCCACAGCTTCACAAGCAGTGATTCACAAGCATGCACAGTATTAGATGTGCTGGGTATATCCTCAAATATTAAAAAAACAAATAACAAAAAAACCCCACACCTGACAAAGGCAAAATTTCTTTGACTTCCAAGGCCAAGACATTGTGTGCAGCCCGTAGTAATTTTTGTAAATATTTACCAATACTTTCAGCAGCAGATCCTACCTCCAGCAAGCTGACGTTGCTCAGACCCACATCTTTTGATATTAGTTCAGCCAAGCTGCAGAGACAAAACAAGTTGTAACACTGTACGCAGCCCCAGAATGGGTAGTCATTTTTGTAAATATTTACCAATACTTTCAGCAGCAGATCCTACCTCCAGCAAGCTGACGTTGCTCAGACCCACATCTTTTGATATTAGTTCAGCCAAGCTGCAGAGACAAAACAAGTTGTTTTCAGAATTCAGGCAAAAGGATGCCACTATCCAGCTCTCTGAACTTCATGGTCACTAAATGACAAACAGGATTCCTTGTGACTGCTCTTGGATGAACTCCACCCCAAAAGAGCTGTAAGTAAAATGTTTTTCATGCACAATAAGCTTTACAGAAAAACAGAAAGTTAAAAAAACCCTCTACAATGTTAGCTTGAAGGTCACTAATGATAAAATGGAGAGAAACAGGAATCAAGGGTCTAATTGCACCTCTCCAGAACTCAACCTCAATTCAACCTTGTGCTCAGTCCAGAACACCTGTCTTAGCAGGCAGCAATTTGAGCTGAGACTAGATGCTTCTGTTTAAACAGAGTCTTCTGGGAAAATAATTAAAAATATTCCTTATGTGAAAAATTGTTTATTTTTCCTCTTACACTTCCTAAAAAGTCTTCAGGAGAGGAGTGACAATAGAAAAAGCATTTCTTACAGACACCTTCAACCATAAATTCATATACATATCTACCACCTTGTGACACTGCTCCAGTCCTTGCTTTCTCAGCCCCCAGATTCGCTAACTTTGAAGTCATCTGAAGTCACTCACAGGCTCTCTCTGGGTGGGGAAGACAGAGTTGCAGGGCAAAGGAAAAAGATGGAAGTGGGATGAAGTAGAAGGGACATTGTGCTTTGATGAAGAGGCAAGCATGGACAACAAGTTCATCATAGTTCACCTCACTAAGACCTCTAAATCCCAAAAGAATTAGAACCACTTTTTTTATGAATCACAGAATCAAGAGTGGAAGTAGGAAGGACCTCAAAGCAGGGGAAAATCTAATCCAACACCTGCCTACAGCAGAGTCAGGATCTTCATCTTTCTGCTAGATGTTTGTCAAACTTTTGCACTCTCCTGTTCCATGACTGTCCTGCCTTTAGTGTTAGAAAGGAAAAAAATTGTTTAATATGGAACTTAATTCCATGGAGGCAGCCAGACTCTTTTCTTTGCAACAGCCTCTGATTCATACAAAGACTTAAGTCTCTTCCTCCAACCTCGGTGTAGACTTCTCTCTAGGTTAGATTAACCTCACTCAGTTCTTTTATCTTCCTAAATAGGCCATTTTACCTTTGTAAAGCTAAAACCCGTGAAGGAAAATAGCTGTCATATCTTACATGCTTTGCCTTTCTAACCTGCACAATCTACTAAATTCATGGGTTTATATACAATAGCCAAACCAGACTGATTAAACCCAAAAGAGAACTCATTTAAAGGAGTCATTTATCACCAAATCTATTACTTTATAGTAGACATTGTTCTTAAATGAGGGACTGGTTTATTAAGCCAATTTCATCAGGGAAGATGCTCATGTTTTGTATTTGATGAAAAAATGAATGCTTAAGTAATAGACATTTTTCTTCACAGCAGCACAAGAGAACCTTTTAAGTAGAAGACAAATACAAGCAGCTCAATGCAGGATTGTGCCTCAAAAATACCTTACAGTGCGATTACTTGGGCATTTTGGGGAGCAGGTGTGATTTGCTTTCTAGCAATCCTTGCTTCTGAATTTGGGTAGCACATAGTCCAGACACTCTTCCTGCAAGACAGACAGTGATTTCATTTGCAGGTATCAAAGGGAGACCAGAATTAATTATCTGAGGTTCTGCAGTGTTGACAGAGCAACAATTATGGAAGATAGCTATGAAAATAAACACTGCCCCACCACCAGTAACAAATGATGTTCGATTTCTTTCTTCTCTTTTTTTTTTTTAAATAAATCAGGAAATTACTTTTGCAACTGCTACTTCTTTGGTCTCATCTTTCATCACAGAGGACAGCATCATTACCCAGTCTATGAAGCATCACAGTCAGTGTCAATCTTCACAACATGTCATCAATGTCTTTATTGTTAGTATTACCTATAATTTCTTTCATTGCTGCACAGAACTCGTTCAAACCTGTGAAAATAAGCATTGCAAATTGAGACCTGGACTCAACCAGATAATTCATAACTGAGAAAAAAGATCGTAAAGATGGCATGTTGAAATGGTGTTGTATCAAAAGTGAACCCAGAAGGAACCCTGCAGCACATTTCTACAGTTTCCAAATCAGTGAATGTATTTATTGGAAGCCTAAATAGTGCAGTTCATAGCCATTATGCAGCCAGACAGGTATGGTACACACTTATTTATAAATTGGCCATTTATATGTGCTGCTTTCCAGTTTGCACATGTATCTGCAATAATTTTGCATACAAACCACTACATAACTTTGAAGTATTAAAACTGTGTTGCAAACACCACTCACTAATCAAAACTTCCCAAAATTGATCAAAATGGAACCAGAGCTTGCAGCTGTTATCTTGCATTACTATTAGAAATCTCCAGCCTGAATGTTCTTGACTTTAAATATTGAATGTCTGAAGGAGGAAGCAAGGTTACATTTTTCATAAAGAGCATATCATAAATTAGGAGGAGAGGAAAACATTTTTTTTCATCAAATATTTTGCAAGATTTTTCCCAGCCAGTTTGCTGTTTACTGTAGGTGATAAAAATAATATCATCCAAGTATTAAACCCCAATTTTGATAATGCTTTATGACAAATTTCAACTCATCATTAGTAGCACAGGTTTCAATTCATGGCTGTGGTGCAGCTAACAGGAGATCATCTGCATAGAGTGGGCATCAATCCCTGTGGACACAGTTGACCTGGTTGACTCTGCTCCAGCAGCCAGAGCTTGGTGGATTCCAGGGGCTCATTTTTCCCCCAAGGGCAAGGTGAAGCTAGTAAAGTCTCCAAACAGTTCTCTTGGCACTGAAAACAAAACTCCTCTGCAGAAGGATAATGTAAACATGGATGTTTCCTGCTTGGAGCAGTCTCAAAGGTAGGGACAACTGCACACATGTTCCCCTGATCAAAGAGCATTGCAAGAAACTTCTAATACAGAAGAAAACTTCTCTTCCCATTATTAAGGGCCCCCGAGAGTGTTCCTCCCTCCTGTAGATTTGGCTAGCAGGGCTTACACCATCTACTAACTACAATATATTTTTGTGAACTTACCACTATTTATTCATCCATTAAAAATCTAAATCAAGGTGAAACACCCAAAGCAGTGACCAAAAGTTTCAAAAAATCTTGAAAGCGATGAGAGCCTATTGCAGCTGTTTCATTGTGTCCATTCAAACTGTGTTTTAACAGAGCTAGAGAACACAGATGTTTTGTTTTATATTCACCTGCATCATGGCTACTCGTTCACCTTGTAGTGTGTTTGAAGACAAAGAGATCATTAAACACGAGCAGCCCGTGTCTAGCCTGAAATTTCAAACGGATGGCAGTAACCTTATGAACATGCTTGTCCTGACAATGCCTTGAGTGCAGCTCACACCCGAGCTAGTTTAAGATTAGCCAGCTCAGATAACACTATCAGGGTAGCCATGGCACTACCAAGCCCTACACATGCTAATCACCCACCCACTTAACCTCCCGGGCCAGCATGACAAACTAGCCTTAATAACACAGCAGCAAGAAGGAAGATCTCTCATTCCCTTATTACATATGAGGAAACCGAGAGCTCTTAAGCTTTTCATACCCATCCAAGTATTTAATAAGGATCTACTGTGACTGGGATTTCTTGGGAGGTTCAGAAAGAGCAGCCTTCTCTGAAAAAGAAGGAAACCAGCTGCCACCAGCAGTTCTTTGTGTCCCATCTTTCAGCACAGTGTCAGAGTAAGATGGTTGTCACTTCTTGTGGTGCTACTCATCCTTGCAGCAACATGCTTCATCTGTTCCCACCTCCCTGGGCATCCACTGGTCACAGGCAGACAGCTCCCAGGGTTGCCCAGCTCCTCCTCTCCATCCTTCTCTACCTTTATGTGGGGCTGCTGTGGAGCTTTGCTATCATCTCGACAGCCACTGTCACAAACTTCTCTGTCCATTTTCCTCACCATCCTCCCAGAAAGCCCTTCTTTGAGAGAAAAGCCAAGATTAAACATGGCTTTGTGTTGAGGTTTTTGAAAATGGACCCACCTCCGCTGTCCCTTCATTTTAACCTCATCTGCTCATCACTTCATAAATACCAATCTGCGGATCTCTGAATATGTCGAGATTTATATCTGTGCTGTCCCATGAGATTTAATGCCTCCTGAATGCCCATCCATCCTTATGCATCCCCTGGGGACAAAAATCAGAGTCACAGCACTGTGAGAAGATTGTCAGACAACCATTTTATAAAATTATTTTCAAGAGGAAAATGTCTGCAAAACATCTCTCAGACTTAAAAATAAAAACGACACTAGCTCATGTTTCCTACCATTCTGACAGGTCAGCCAAAGATGCTTTAAATATCTTTTAAATATTAAAGTATTTTACATACACATATTACATATGTATATAATATTTTAATATTATATGTTTGCTGTCATATTTAAATATTCATATTTTGATTTATATAATTATATGTATAAATATTTATTATCTCTATGTTAAATATATATTATTTAAAGGCCACAGGTCAAAAAGCCAGCCAGCTGTGTTGAAAAAAGGAGAAGAGTAATTTTTACAGAAAGTGGCCTTTGCCTCTTCAAAGCTGCGGTTGCCTTTTGGGAACTTTCTTTTTGGTCTTAGAAAATGTCAAAACTTAAGTTTAACTTTGTTCCTCCTCTATTAAAGAGAAAAGAACAACAAACATTTTCTTGAAAGATACAGATTGTCTGTCTTAAATATCTTCAAAAATACCGTTTCCTTGCAGATAGTCTTATCCTTCAGTTTAGCAGGTATTACTCAAAAAAGCAAAGCCCTTTTTTTTTTTTTCATTTCTTTGGACAGATTTTGCCTGTATCAAAACAAGCTCCTTTTCTGTAGTGCTGCTCCCTAACCACATAGTCCCTCTCCAGTATTTATGCACCCATTATTCCTCTTTAGCCATAGAATACTGCACTTTTCCTTCCCTTCCTTAAAAGTGCTCTCTCACATCAGATTCCTTTCAAGTGTTATTTGTATCATTTCACAGCATGATTTTATTCCAATGCATTTATCTTCTTCCTATATAACTGCAACCTTCTTTAATTTCTACTTCCATGCCTTTCATGTTCTCTAGTCATATTTCTTTAACTCCCTTCCTTCATCTGATTCTCAGTCCCTTAACTGTCCAAGAGGGACAAGGGAAAAGTCCAAAGGGAACTTCAGTGAGGAACTGGCAGTCACAGACACTATCTCATCCCAGGAAATCATACTTACCAACAGAGGTTGTTCCTTTCAGCAAAACCATGGTTTACTTTTTTTTTGCTCCCCGAGTTCTAAAGTATCATCAGCTACAGGATCACACACTCTCATCCCAACTGCTTGCAATTTCACATTCCAACTAACCAGCACTGGATCTGCAATGGCTTCACCTCCCCTTGCTTTCTCTGCATTGAAAGATCAGTAAATTCTTTAGCTGTCCTGCTAACGAAGCACAGGTTCCCTGATGCACATTCCTGTTTCTCTGCCAGTAACCCGGGTTGTTTGCAGCCCCTGCAATAAGAGCCCATACATCAGGCCCATAATATTATCATCACTTCCATTTCTCGGGCTATATAGAAAAGGAGAGGTATGGTCCCTGTACCACCAGCCTCGGCTGAAATCTACAGAACAGTCCTCATCAGGTTTACACACTTACTTGCAAAAAGTATCTTTATCTTGTGAGAAGCAGATTCCAGCCTTATCCTTGGAAAGATGTTCCGAGCAAGAAAAGCTCCCACTCCTGAAGGACACACACGTTCCCAGGAACAGACATTCGACTCGACAAGCTACAAGACCGAGTGCTCAAGAAACCACATTAAATAGCGATATAATACAACAGCAAGTAAGTTTTTGGCCTTTATTTGAAGGCTTTTAACAGTTACAGTAAGAATTGTCATTGCAAACCAGGAATTCTTAAAAAATTGAACAATAAAAGTTAAAAAAAAACATCCACAAGTCCACCTGCAAGAAAAACATGTTGGTACAGAAAGGAGACGTGAGCTTTTGCCTCTTCCATTCTGTTCATTTTTTTCAAATATCTGATAAAACTAAGATGCTAAGAAAGTTTGGATGCTATTGGAATTGTTCCGGCAGGTACTCATTCAATATTTAACAGCATATACTGTACCAATGTAACAGAGTAGCTACGTTAAGTCTATGGGTTTGAGTTGGGTTTCTTGTTATCATTTTCTTCCTAAAAAAGGACATTAAAAAACAGATTGTGCGAAGATATCCATAATGTAGTCATAAGTTGACTACAGAAGTTTGTCTCCATTCTAACTATAACTCATCTTGGCAGCAGTGACATAAGCAATTGGAAACCTTAGCAGCATCCGACTTACAAGACTGCAGTTTCAACTTAGCTTTTCTAATGCACATCCGACAGGTCCACACATTCAACAGCCTCACGAGACACACTAGCAGTATTTCTGACTCCTCATTCTTTTAGCATAAAAGGGTATTTTCTTGCTTTGCGAGCAGAGATCAAAATCAACCTAATGCAACCCCATCCAACGACAACGGGTGCTTCACAGCTCCACGCGTGCAATCCTGCTAAAGAGAGACTTGAAGCAACCGTGTCCCAGGGCACAGCTGGGCTGCAAAGAGCAGCCACCCAAAAAAGTCCTCTTCAAATTCAGCCAGCTTTTGCTCCGAGTTGCTGGAATAATGGAATATTTGGAGTGGAAAAATAAATATGCTTCCGGCCTCAAAGCAAGTAATGGTAAAGAAGATTTTATGTGCATCAAAACCCCCCGTTCTATGTCTGGATTTCTGTAGTCCACCAGCAGGCAATGCCAGCAATGCCTGTTCTTTAGAATAAAGCATCCACAGAGCACGTCAGGGGTAGGTTCTCCAGCACGACAGAGAAGCCCTGCAGGCGGGTAGGGAGGGTGTTCTCCAGCACGACAGAGAAGCCCTGCAGGGAACATTTCTAATTTCAAGGTTAGAGACGTCACATCAGCACTTCTCTGAAGATGCGGGTGTGAGCACACATCTGTGACAGTAACATTTATGCTCATCTATCAAACACACTTCAAATGAAATGAAACAACCAAGTTTAAAATCAATTTGCTCATAAAGACGGGTGACAGACGCAATTAACATCTTATTTGCTTATAGCTAGTGGTTTAGCAGTTTTCAAACACTTTAAACACACTTAAAGTCACATGACAGCATTCCTGTTAGACAGCCCCATCTTCACACCATTAGACAGAGAAAACCAACAATACACTCACATTTCATCCACCTGTGGGAGTGGAAAAAAGAAACAACCCAAAATTCAAGCAGTGGTTTCCCCCAGCACACTCCAAGGGAAGTGTCAGCATTCCTGCTCTTCAAGTTAGCAATGACTATAACTAGGACTGGAGAACGAAAGCTGATATTCCAGGTCCTGCCAAGCTTCATCATGAGAAATATCATGAACTTCAGCTTTGTCTAATCGTATCTGAAAGCACAAGAGACTCCAGTAGACATGACACTCTTGAAATACAGAACTTTATTTAAAAATTGGTTAAAATAGAAAAACCCTGTCAAGAAGAATCCAAGTCAAATATGGTTTCTCAGTAAAATGGAGGTTTAGGGCAACAAAAGTCTAAAAGGCCACAAGAGAAATAGCACCACTGCAATTTTAAACAATGGCTAGATTACTTGCATTTTTGGCATTCACTGAATTTGGGTTTTTCTCTGAATTTCACAAAGATTCATGCACTACACAACAATTACCATAAAATGCTCTCCTACACACATTTTAGGACAAGCTACCACCAGAAACAAATGAATACAAGCACAACAGGACTGATCAATCTCAGTAGTGAAGGGGGATCAGAAGTCTTGCAGGATCTTGCCAAACACAACAGTAATGAGGGGCATGATAGCAAAAAAAGGACAGTTAAGTAAAGTATTTAAATATTAATATTTAAGTTAGTCTCAGTACTGTATTTTCTGCAATAACATTAGCTCTGTTAGCCAGCATCTTTTAGTTTTTACCCCAGAAGACTACTGAACTGGCAAGTATGCCCTGGCTTGAAAGGGGGGAAAAAAGAAAGAAAAAGGGACAGAAAAATCATCATCCTCACGTGCTCAATTCACTTTAGGGAAAAAAAAGAAAAAGGGACAGAAAAATCATCATCCTCACGTGCTCAATTCACTTTCATTCTAAGATAGTTGCACAGTGCAAGTCCTGTTACAACTATTGGATTTGATCAGCATTCCTTGGGATGGGAAAGAGAAAAGAACAAGTGAGAGACCAAAAAGTATACCAACAAAAATAAAAAGAAATGGGACAAATAGAAACAAGAGCCAGGAAGGAAAATTACTTCTTAAGAACATTTTAGGCAGTAAGACTGGATGCCCTTTGCATTTTTTTGTTGGTTTGGTTTTTTTTGTTTTGTTTTTCTTACAGAAAACACAGTACATTTTGGCAAAGTCATTAGTCACAATGCCATAGAAAAAGGCTTTAGCACTCTTCAAGGTAATTTATGTGTCTCAGCTGTTCATACTCCCTCTAATCTTGTGACAGGCAACTTTAAGGCCTATTTCATCGAGAACTAATCACTTAGTAAGCAGCTTTACATAGGAATGGAGTTTTGTTTTAATAGCCCCTTTTGAGCACTTGCTGACAAAGTGGGATTGCCAAGGCAAGGCCTCTCAGACAGCAGTGAATGGAGTTAAACATGTGTCTACCCCAATACGAAGCACATAAAATCTCCCGTGACATTACTTCAATTTGGCATATGGAAGCATATTTTAAATACTCTTAAGGCATTTAATTATAATTTCTGTGCTGCAATTTCACATTAACTCAATTTTTCTGTGAGTCAGAGTCTTTAGTTTCTCTACTACACACCACCTTAGATACAAAAAGTGTCTTCCAACAAACCAGTGTTTTACCAGCAAACCATTCTGCAACAAGTTCCAAATATTCAGCCTCTTGCTCCCTAAATATACCACCTAGATACGAATACTGCTCTGCTACAAAGTGAGAAAGAGCTCCTAACTCAAACCCACTGTAAAAAGTGAAACTTCTGCAAAGTGCACTTTAAGAAGAGGTACTTTTTTGCTTATGAAAAGAAACCAGTGAGTCCTCTAAGAATAAAGTGGAGTATTTTACAGTTAAGCACATTATCTGGGGCAAAGAATTCTGATGTTGCTGCTCTGCTGGTACAGTATGTGGTCTGTTAATACTCTTCTTGTTCCTCCTGCGGTGCTCCTTCGTCAGGTATCACAAAGCCTTCCTGAAGGGGAATAAAACAAGGGCTTTAATGAAAATCTGATGTCAAACCAGCTCCTGACTACTCTGTATACTCTTTTTTTTTTTTAATCTTTTACTTAGGATAGATACCCTTAAGTCACCATTTACAGTGTTAAGATATATTACCAGAAAAGTTATTTTCCTCATCTTTGATCTATTTCTTACATACTCTTCATGAAAGGCTAACCTTGCTTGCTGCCTGACTAGAATTATTTGATCTGTTCCTTTATTACAGGAAAAAGCTAGGCCATAAACCTAAAGAAAAAAAAAAAAAACAAACAACACACCAGAAGTAGAAATAGAGGAAGCCCTGGAAAGCAAACCAGCTTCCAGTTACAAGGGGAGGGAGGAACTATGCCATGCAATTTATACTAGATTACTTACATCTGTGGCATAAAGAATTTCCACAATCCTCTGCAACACTGGATCATTCTCTCCTTCGTTCTCCTGGCAGATCAATTCAATGTTCCTCAATTTGCCAAAGTAGAAGTCTCTCTCCTTCTCCAGATCTTCAACAGTAAGTTTCAAGACATTGATCTGCCAAAGGGCATCAATAATAATTTATCCACCAAAAACAAAATTCAGTAGCATCTATTCAAAAGACAGAACCTCCAGAGTTCCCAGAAGGGTGTTAATATGCAAAGCATTTCAGAAGTAACCAAGATGGGGGTGTGGGAGGGAAGGGGAAGGACTGCAAGAGGAGGAAAAGGTCTATTTCTCAAATTGAAATATTATTGCCACAACAAACACCATCCTACACGTGCAATATCACTTGGAAATTCTGAGGCTTATTACATGAAATAAGTAAAGCCCTAACTGCCTGCAGTTTCCTTTGCTAACATGTTCTTTCAAGACAACTCTCACCCTGATGGCGGTCTTAGTTGTATTACATTCAGCATTTCAGTGAAGTAGCAGCTGCTCATAGCTCAGTTGGAATGCTGTGATCTCTGCAACACAGCTGTGGAAATACTTAAAAACAATGCTATGTATGATATGGCACATACTGGGTTTAAATGTCTGTGTACTTGTGTACTGCAGGAAGGCGTTTCGTTCCTATCAGGAAAGCAAGACCATTATAATGAAGGCTTCCAATTAAATGATTTTAAATAAGCATACTAGATTCAGATCATTTTCTTCCATCTGCCTGACCCAGTCATTTCATGCTATTAAAAAACAAAATCTGGACATAAATCTATAGAGCACAGGTTTTACAGGGCCATTTTGGTCAACACACCTGCTCAATCAATCCCGCTGACTCATCGTCTCCTGCAGCCTTTTTGACCATTCCAGTCCCAGCTTTTGGATTTGCTGCAGTCCTCTGTGTGACAATGGGCCTCTGTGGGGCTGCAAGATTAACTGTGTTAGTTCCTCTCAGAACATCTTTCTTCCTTCTATAAAGGTACTATCCCCCTTCCAAACATGCTTAGGCATGTCAGAGTTTGAAGATACAGTTCCTTCCTTTTGCTTGACTCCATGCGCCATGCCCATTTAATTTTTTTGGGGATGTGTTGGCACCAATCCTTGCCATTTTCTCTTTTAGAGAAGCTTGTTCTTTCTGTAGCTTCCAGATAACTGGATACTAGAGGATGACTCAGTATTTGAAGCCTAGCATCTCTGAAACAAGATGCAAAATACTATAATTCCACACACTGATTTTAAATAGCAACCCGGTCTTATTTTCCCCCAAGTTTTTAATGATCTAGATAATCTTTTAACTATTTTCTCTACCTGCACTGCTAGAACTGAGAGATTTCTTGGGTTTGTTCACAACTGGAGCAACAAGGTTTGGTGCTACTGTCTCTTGGCCTTGTCGAGCAGCAACAGGATCATACTCCTTCCCATCATAGTTTGCATCAAAAAATTTTTTGAACCACTGAACAAATTCAAAGTTGTCCTGAAATTTTCCTTTCACTAGTTTGTCCACAGGAATTATCTGGAGGGGGGGAAAAAAACAAAATGTCAAACTCATATTAAGGGTAAAGAACCTCTCTCTCTTTAGACAAAGTTTTAAAATTAGTGCACTCAGAAGATATGCAAATCTAATTCTTTGTCCAGTCTAGAGAAAATCTTCCTTGAACATAACTGTATGTCAAACAGTAGGATTTTTGCTAATAATTGGAATTAAAAATAAATCATGCTTTCACTGTGACGGTCCAAATATTTTTAAATAATTCTTCAGCAAGGTTTCTGCTACACCAAGTTGCAGCACTAAACTTCTGTAAATTTGAAGCTGGCTCATTCAATGTTAGCTTTCCTGAACCTGAACTGCTGACCAGCTTCATAGACAGAGACTGCTACCACACAGAACTGCTACCACATCTCAACATCACCTTTTTAATAGATTACAGTCACAGTTTCTCTGGAATGAGAAATATACATATATATGGGGGATATTAAACGAGATATTAGGATGAAATTCTTTACTCTGAGGGTGGTGAGTATACATATATATGGAGGATATTAGATGAGATATTGGGATGAAATTATTTACTCTGAGGGTGGTGAGACACTGGAACAGGTTGCCCAGAGAAGCTGTGGCTGCCCCATCCCTGGAAGGGTTCAAGGCCAGGCTGGATGGGACTTTGAGCAACCTGGTCTGGTGGGAGGTGTCCCTGCCCAGGGCGGGGCGGTTGGAATTCAATGATCTTTAAGGTCCCTTCCAACCCAAACCATTCTATGATTCTGTAAGTGAAAATTATTTTTAAAATGCAGCAAATTGTGAACTCTTGTTTCTAGGCCACGAGCTGAGAGTCCCTGACTTGACAGGGGCCAGGAGCCATTACCATTAGGTGCTCAATCGGCATTTGAAAGCATGGCTGGCTGTCCTGTTCTGGACATACCCCACAAGCTGCTCCCCCCAAACAGAAGAGGAATTAAGCATGTGTTGAAGCTGCCAGACAACACAGAATGAGACAGGTAAAAGCTTTAACACAGAAACATTCTGCATCATACCAAACATGCTGTCAGTAACTATGACCTAGATAAATCACCCAGAAGCATAATTACCATTTGATCTGGAAAAGTTTTTTTTCACAGATCTCATTTTCACTAGCTTAAAATTACACATGGTTGTAAAGAGGAATTTGAAATCCTTAAGACTATGACACCAATAGGTTATGGGAACACGCCTGGTGCAAAGACAGTTCAAACAGAAAGCTCAAGTAAACCTTACAACATAGAAATTTCAGTATTAGTTTGTGCTACATAAATTGCACAGAATTAAAATGGAAAAGTTAATCTCATCATTAAGAATTGGAAACCTAACCTTAGGGGGAGTAAAGGAGATACTGTCCTAAATCAAGTGAGGACCCCAACCAAAACCATAAGTTTTGAGATTTACAACCCAAAAGTAAACTCTGCTCCCAGATTTATTCAGTTCTTAATTTGAAAGTACATTCCATCCACTTTGACATTAAGACCACAGAGAATCAGTAACAACCCAGCTTACTTTGTCAACACCCATTCGTTTAAAACCTGCTTGTAGAACCTTGAAGTTTTGAATGTACTCATGTTCCAATTTTGCTTGAAACTTCACTTTCTTGAGTGCTACAGAACCTGGGAAGAGCATGTCCATAAACTGACAGTATGCAGCACCTGCCAAAAGAAAAAGAATACAAATCCTGGGATGAATCAAGTCAGCTTATGAGGTAAGTCACTTTTCAGTCAGATCAGCAAACTGACCTGACTCATTCCTCAGCTACACAGTCTCTTAAAGGCAAGAAAAGGTAGAAAGCAAGAACCTTGAGTCTCCTGTTTTGGTGCAACAAGGCCTTAAATAAGCTTAAGCAACCTGCAGAACCAAACTTTTGGACTCGTGATTTGAACTCTTATGAATAAGAGCAATCCTGACTCCATAATTCCAAGAGGAAAAAAAAAATCCAGTGAATACTTTGACTTTCCTTTCTTCATGGATATCAGTACAGATCTGAGATGTTACACATGTCTGACAGGCATATAATCTCCTCTATCAAACACTAATAGAAACAAACAAGAAAAATAATTATTGTGAAAGCTATATTTAACCATGGGGCTTTGAGCAACCTGGTCTAGTAAGAAGTGAACCTGCCCAGGGCAGGGGGTGGAACTAGATGATCTTTAAGGTCCCTTTCAACTCTAACCATTCTACGATTATTAAAACGGTGATACACTTACTACAAACAGAACCTACACACAATTCAAGGTGCCCTCAAAGGTAAGAGGCTAAATTAAACTGGATTATATTTAAATCAAGCCTTAATCAAAGAACTGAAATGAGACAACGTCTCTTTCTATTAATTTTATATCCTTTGTGTCCTTCAATTCAGCTCTTACTGGAAGTGCAAAAGAGGGATTCAGTTCAGCCACAAATAGACAACCACCTCCAAAAAAAAAAAAAAGCTTTTTTAGAACACATGCACACGTTAAAAAAACCCTACATTTTTAAACTATATCCTCACTCTGCAGTGATGATATGCAACTGTGTGCCACTGAAAATACAAGTGCAACATTCTGAGTATTATTCCCCTCACCAAAATCAACGCACTAAGCACACATGGAGAGTAATGGGAACCTTGACCTAAATCATCAAACAGCTACATGACACAGTTTTGTGAGATATCTAAGTAGTAATATATCATGGTGTTTCCCTAAACTAGTCTATTCATCTCAACCACAGGTAACAGAAAGTCCTATATTGTTCACTTTCTAACAAGATATTTTGCAGGCCTTTTGGGGCTCCCACTTTCACCTGTTACTAGAACACGGCTGCTCATTGATCAGTGCAAATAAAAAAAATACCTTGCTGTTTGATCTCCACTGTCTTTCAGTTCACTTGCTGAAGAACTCCAATGCCCAGTTCAAAAAACAGATGACTTACTATAAACCTTTTTTTTTCTAACTATTGGTAGTCCGAGAGATAAGCACAATAAACAAAACAAACGAGATCACAGTTTAAGTCAAAGGTCATCTTCTGTGCATTTGTGCAACCTCAAATTGCTGCTGTCTCTACTGCCCTTGTCAAAGTTAGCAAAGCAAGCTTGGAAACTCCTGTTTTCACATGACCATGACAGACAGTGGAAGCCACTTCGATACCTGCAGAGGCATGAAGTATTTTTGCAGACACAAGAAAGGGACATTACTCAGCACATACCACATAACAGCTCTCAGCCTTTTTTTGAAAACAGGTGAGCTGAAATTCTGCAGAGCCAGTATTAATTATCCTCATTTCTCAGAGACAGAGCTCTTGCAGCATTCAAGACTCATACCAATTCTAAGCAAGAGTTCTCAACCACATAAATCCACACCTATCTGAAAGCAGCCAATACCTCCCATTTTGCTTACCTCTGTAGATCATTAGTTCCTCCACCCTTACGGATTTTCCTTCACCATCTCAGTAGACAAAAGCCACTATAAATACCTGTCAGACATCTATTGTAAGTCCCCTACTTCTCCGTAATCTTTGTGAATGTTTCTTCCACAGGTTGTACTGACAGTCCCAAACTTATTTTAAACTTTTATTCCACCTCCAATTTCCACATCTCTCATTCTGTGAGCAACGCCTAATCTCAAACTCACTGCATGGGTTGCACTTCCACTTCTTACCTGCCCTTTTGCAGTTATCAAAATCATCATCTTTTACCTAGGCTGAATTTTTAGCTTTGGGTTTGTTTTTTTCCAGCTCTTACTCCATAGACTATTATTTTTATTCATTTCTACAAAGCCTCCTCCCACACACATACTCCTCCCTATGAGGACATTTGACTCCATTTCTGTACCACAATCACTTCCCCTTTTCTGCCTACATCTCTATCCGAGATTCAGCTGTGCCAAAGTGAGCTCGGCTGACGCAGACTGACACGTTCCTTTACCATAAGGAGTTGTAAAGTCCTGAAGGTGAAGCCAAGAGTGGCCAGTATGCCTTCCTCACACTGCTCCTTCTGTCCACCCTCCCAAATAGTAGTTCTCTTCCATAAGAAACACTTGTTTATGTTAGTTACTACACTTGTAAGACTTATTCTATCCATCAAGTCTAAACACTTAATTCCTCATTGGAAAACACCTTCTCCTAAGAGTCTTTTCTCCACATTAACCCCCATTCCTCATTGCATCTATGGTGCAGTGAGTCAGAAGAATATACCTTTTCATTACACTTACATTATTAACAACTATTTCAACAAAACTCTAACCACAACCAGATTATAGCATTGACTGTGACTCTGCTCATGCCGGGAATTAAGCCAACAGCACGGCTACAGAAGGCCAGTACAGCCGGTTCACAGAGTGCAGCTGGATCTCTATAGAACATATCAACTCTGGAACTCCCCTCGGGCTGAGCCCCCTTACCTGAGCATAGCTGTTCAATCTTCGTCAGCGTCAGTTGCAAGGACTCATTGATCCACGCGAGCATGTCATGTCGACTCAAGTTATCGCTAGTCACTGAAGTAGAATACACATTAACTGCCATTTTCTGAAAGACAGAACCAAAGGCATTAAGTACCAAAACCGGTAACGCCGCACGTTTTCAGCGCTTCTGTTCAGGCTGCAACGGAGGCACTTCCTCTCGAGCCTTCATGACACAACAGCCAAACGTAACACGAGGCACAGGAAACGAGGAAGCTGCCTGCTGGCTGCTAACAGCCGGGAAGACCTTATCTCATCACAACTGCGAGAAGGGGCACGGCTTCGTGCTTTTCTGAAGAAAAAAATCAACACCGAGGCACTCACATGGAAACTTTGACGAAAGGAATCACAGCGGCGGCAAGTTATTCATCCCTCTCATCCACGCCAACCGAGCACGGCACCAACACTTCCTGGTCGACCACGGTATCTCTCCAGAGAGAAATACCAAGCGGCCGGTCCCCGCCCAGCCCCGCCGGCACAAAGCGGAGCCGCCGCACTCGCCGCCGAGCCCCGGTGCAGCTGCCGCCGGGCAGGGCCGGCCGCGCCCCCC
>NW_015090780.1:182079-201518 GCF_001431845.1 Calidris pugnax
GGAGAGCCGCGTGCCCGGTGGGGTCTCTCATGGCTGCCGCCCGAAGACTCGCGGTGGCGGTGCGGCCGCCTCTAGGCCTCACCGGGCTGGGGCTGCTCTGGCCCGGCCTCGACCCCCCGTCACCGGCCGGCGGGACCCCGAACCCCCGCCACAGCCCCGAATGGGGTTCGGGGTCCCGCCGGCCGGTGGCGGGGGGGTCAGGCCTACACCCCACTGTCCCCAGAAGGTCGGAGGGGGCTTCACCTCTGAGACTCATCCCTCTGTAAAACCCCTTTCCCCCTTCTCACACACTTGAATTTATCAAGCACTGTCCAGTCGTTAAAGAGAAATACTGATTTCTTTTAATGAAGCGGTGATAAACAGTAAACTGTTGACATGGATCCCCCCCCTCTCCTTTTCTTTCCCGCCACACGAAAATGAGTGAAACGGCGCGGACAAGGCACAATTTTTTTTTAAGTTTTCGCACTCACCGATACAAAAAGCATATGAAACGTGTTCCAACAAAACAACGACGTGATTTTTTTTTGTTTTTAAAAGATTGTATAAAAACCCGCAAGACTTTTGACATACAAAAATCCTTAACCTAAAAAAAAAATAGCACCAGGGAGAGTTAGAAACCTTTGAAAAGTGTTTAAAAAGGCATTTCTGAAATCTACCTCTCCTTACAACACATAATAAAAGGCAGCTTTTACAGGGAAAAATATTTCAAGGAAGACATGTCTACTACAATCTGTATCAAACACGACAATTCTCATTGCTCTTTTATCTTTGTTTACTTTCCCCAAGTCCTTTTTTTTTAAAATTCTCTTCTATTTTTCTTTTGATGAAATAGGAAAAGATAGGAGATCTGGAGTATGAAGTTATGAGATGCCGTGGAGTGTAGGTTACCTCTTCGCCCAGTTTGGAAAAAATACAAACCCTCAGAAGATCCCAAGGCGGAGGACGGCTGTCCCCCTGGCATCAGGCTCCGTACGGGGACCGTGGCTGGGGCTGGGTGAAAGAATTAAATGTGGTGACTCGGGTCCAAGGAGGTTGGCCAAGGGTCCAACACCAGCCGTTGCAGCGGTGGCGATGCCAGGCTTCCCAAACACTCCAGCATCTGCGGAGCCCACCCCGCTGTCTTCTCAGCTGGTGATAAAGGTGGCGAGAGGCTGATACTTGTCCCCAAGCGTTGCAGATGCCAGCAGTGACACGGATGAGACCACTCGGCTTTCTCCAGCATTTTCTTAATTAAGGCATGCAGCTCGAATGCTCATTGCTTGGGAACAAAGCCCTCTGGGAAGACTTTAGAGTAACCTCCGGGCAGGATCGTGGAAAAAAAGCCTTTTAAATGACCTGGGCTTCCCTTTCCTGCCCATTCCCGAGTGCAGCCTTGGATTGGAGAGCGAGAGAAGATGGTCCCCAGAGCCTGGGGCTGAGGTGGAAACCTGCACACAAGCAGCTCCACGGCAAGAAGAGTGGAAAATGGGAGGCTCCCTCCTCCAGGGAGGCTGCCGTCCTCCACCGCCTGTGAGAGGGGCGCAAGGAGGGGTCTCCATGTGTTCAGAGAGGTAGAAGGAGCCAGGAGAGAAGCTCTCATTTCCCACTGATGCTGTACAACACCTCGCGAGGCAGCCTGGCATCGGGCGGAGGGTTGACCTGATTCATTTTGAGAAGGCAGCCAAGGGCTCTGCCAGACCCAGGCGACGGGTTGTAGTGAACAGCAGAGGTAGGGGGAGGACGGAGGGACCGAGGGGTACGTGTCACAAATCGTTTCAGTGCATTGAAATGTGCATTGGAGTCAAAGAATCCCCGGGAGACGCCGGCAGGGACAGCAGCCCTGTGGCTACAGAAAACCTCGGGGAGAGGGACGGGCTCTGCCACACACGCACCCGCCTCTGCCCGGCCACTGGCCATGGGAACAGCGTGCCCAGGACCTCACAGACAGCGAGATCATCACTCTGGAGAAGTTAGGCAGCCGAGGAAAGCAATGAAAAGTGAACACAGCGGTGGCAGCAGGAGCTCCTGGTTTGGGGGTACAGGCCCAGGAGCCCCCCCAGGGCACTGTCGGGTGTGCAAGGAGCACCAGCAGCATCCCACCTCTGCGCACAACGTCACGCACGGGGAGACGGGTGCGCAGGGAGGGAGAGGTACAGCCCCCAGGACCCCAGCACAGCCCCCAGTGCCTGCAGCAGGGGGCAAAACACACACAGCCCCCCACAGCAGCAGTTCTCCTACCTGGGTGCTGCCGCAGGGGTCAGCTCCCTCTGCCCACGGAGCAGGATGGGTGCGGGGTGACACAAGTGGTGCTGCGCTCCCGGACCCAACAGCCCCGGGTGGGATTTTCCCTGCAAGGAACCCCCTGCACCACAGCTACCACACTGCCAATACTGCTCAGGTTCGTGACATTGTACGTGACGTTTTAGGGGGCTGTATTTTGAAGACGACATTGACCACTACGCTATCCTTCCTGCCGACGCGCCGCATTCATTCGGGAAATGAATGCTCAGAGAACATTTTCCTTTACGGACACTGGAGCCCAAATCCTCCGTGCTCTGATTACTGTGTAAGCTTTCAAACCACTCAGCAGGATTTTTAAAATGTAAAGAAAAGTTTTAGATGCTTTAAAAAGGAAGTAGTGAATATTTGTAAACTACAGCCAAACGTATAAAACATTATTTCTTTAGTTCTAGCTAGAAAAGTAATTCTATCACCTCACAGTTCAGTTTCAGCTACATTCAGGTCTAGGAATCTCCACATTCTTATGTAATGCCTTAAAGCAGCAATAGACGTTAAACAACAAAATTAAAGTTTATCAAAAAATTCTTAAAAATAAAAAATAATAATAAAAAAAAAGATTTGGTTTCTGTATCCTGCATGTTCAGTGTATGTAACCTGACCAGGGTCCCTTACACCTGCTGCTACAGTTTGGGGATTTTTGGCAGTTGCTTCAAGAGAGGTTTTGTTTGTTTAGGAAAAGCAATAATTCGCTATAGTTCAAGTTTGCCCGCAGCACCCCGGCAGCTGCCTCCACACTTACTGCTCAGCAAGTTGTGACTTTCCAGCTCTAGGCTAAAACGGGATATTTAATGCTCTGGAGGAGACTTCTCGTCTCATCAGTTATGCATAGAGCTTCCTGCGCCGGGTAATTAAAGCTCTTTTGTCCATCATTTTTCTACATATCACTGCCGTTAGTCCCTTTAAAGAAAAGTTACCCTGCCAGGTTCTTTGGTTAAAGACATTTCCTCAGCTCTCCCTGCGGGGCCAGGCTGCCTTCCCGCAGCACGTGGCTGGGGAGGGATGGTGCCGTGGTGGCAGAGTCCGGCGGCCGTGCCCATCCCTCAACCCGCCACGGCAGCGGAGCTGTGCATCTTTACCAGAGAGACGAGGGACGCTCGGCTTGCTATTCGCAGGCAAAGTAATCCTTGAGAGGGGAAAAGAGGTGCCGGATGACGGGGACGCTCCACGATTTCCCCAGCAGCTTCTGGCGAGACCCGCGACCCATGTTGGAGACGTCCGTGTAGTGGAGGGGGAAGCCGAAGATCCTGGGGAGCAGAGGCAGGAGAGGGGAGAGTGAGGTCTCTGGTGCTGGTCTCCTCTCACAGGTAATTAATGACAGAACGAGAGGGAATGGCTTCAAGCTCCAACAAGGTAGGTTTAGACAACATTAGGAATGAATTTTTCACAGAAAGAGTGGTCGGGCATTGGAATAGGCTGCTCAGGGAGGGGGTTGAGTCACCATCACTGGATGTATTAAAGAGACGTTTAGATGTGGGGTTGGGGGATATGGTGTAGGGGAGAACTTTGTAGAGTAGGGTAGATGGTTGGACTCGATGATCCCAAGGGTCTCTTCCAACCTAGACGATTCCATGATTCTATGAGGTTTGGTGGCTGCCCTGCTCTCCTGGTGCCCAGGGGCTGCAGCCAGGACACAGCATCCCTCTGCCCCATCCCCACGTCCATCCCACAGCTTCCTCAAGCCCCAGCCCCTGTTTTACAGTCCCGCTCGGCAGAAGCTCCCAACCCCTAACAGCCAACGCTCCCCACCACCTCTCCAATTTTCTTTCCCAGAGCAAAAACATTGCTTTCCCCCCCAAAAGCCCTCAGAGCACTCGGCAAAGGCGATGCAGCCATTCCTGCTCTGCCCAGAGCCAGTGGCAGACTTGCCCAGGGCAGCAGCAGCATCTCCTGTATCTCCTACGGCCCCGTTCCTGCGGACACAGCCCGGCAAATCATCCCACGTGTAGCTGTGTGAGCGTATCTGCCCCATACAACTTCATGTGGAGAAGGACCCAGTGCCCAGAGCCAGCTGGGCTGCGACCCGTCGCAGGGAGTCGAGCCAGGAATGAAGGAGCCCCGCGCTGCACCTGCTGGCCCGTGGAAATCTATACGTGGCAAGTTATGTGCACCCGCCTCCCGCCCCAGACGTGCCTGCGGGCAGAGAACGGCGAGCTGCTCCAGCTCCTGGAGCTCACAGCACCACCACATTTACAGACACTGAGGGCGGCCAAAATTAACCACCAGCCACGCTAAAAATTTCTATTATGGCTCTGGACTCCACTAAGCTTCTAAACTGCACTGCTGGACACTGTACTGAGACACTGGTGCCCCTGGGTGAGCCAAAAGATGGGCAAGAAACCCTGACGCACACCCAGGAGAGCAGCAGTCCTGGGTAGTCGCCATCACCTCAGGTTTTGAGTCTTAATGAAATTAAGAGAGAATTTCTCACAGCCAGGATGCAGTCCATGGCTCCTGTCTTACCAAAGTGCCCTGATGTGCAGCCCGTCATGAGAAAACGCTGAGTGTGCCGAGCTCTCCTGAAGAACAATGTGTTCATCACCCCAATGGCATCTCCTACACCCACTGCAGCTTTCCTACTGAAATACCCATCACCTCTGCAGCTCGCCTGCCTCAAAGGCTGGAGCAGAAGTGTCAAATACCGGAGCGTTGCTGCTCCAGGCAGTTGTCAGAGGGAGCAGGACCGCTGCCATCCCCATGAGCTGGAGCAGGGTCCCAGCCCACCGCCACCAGCACACCCAGCAGCCGATGCCCCTGGGAACACACCCCAGCAGAGCTCAGATTTCCCAGTTAAAGGGAAATGCTGGCAGGGATTAAGACCCCAGCATGCTGGCTCCATTTTAAAATTGCATTAGAAAAATAAAAGGAAAAGCAAAACAGAAGAGCCACCAATAATCTCTCAGCCAGGGATCAGCACTAGCACTAAATACTGGGGAGTAAAAAGCAAACACTAAGTATCTAAAGACAATAGAAAATTCCTCCTCCCAGCTCTGTGTGTCAAGTTCTCATGCAGTCTCTCCAGCTTGGCCGAAGTCAACTCATCGCTCTCCGAGGAACCACCCAGTTTTCGGAGGTCATTTACCACAAACTCACAGCTCCTGCTTGCTCTGGACTGGAGCAGCTCCTCCCAGGGCGGGTGCAGGAGCCCTTTTCCCAGGGCAGCTCCCTTCCTGAGCCACCCAGAGAGGCAATAAGCTTTGTGAGTCTCCTACGAGAAGGAGACTCTGCTCCACAGGGCAATCAGAGCCCTGTACATCCTGAACACTATCACCATCTTCACTCATTAGCTGTTCTTAATGGGGCCAGGCAGTGCCAACCCACTTTCCCCAGCAGTGCTTTCGGATGAGCCCTGTCCCCATGCCATCCTGCCTCTGCTCAGCAAGGCACCTCTGCAAGCATCGCCCCAGGCCACTTGATGGAGATGGCTCTGAGTCACCCTCACTGGGCGCTTCCACCTCATTACAATCAGATGAAAGCTCAAGTGCCATTTAAATGGCATGATACGACAAAGGCTCGGTAATTGCTATTTCACTTTCAAATACCTACACGCCTCTAGCTCAGCTATAATTAGATTTAGCTCCAACAAATACTAGCAATTTAAATATAAACAAGGAAAAATATTTAAAACCAGTCTGAGTTTATTGGCTGAGGCTTTGGCTGTGTGAAAATTCCACAATTTTTGTTGCTAGAAGTATCTGGTGTGCAGAACTGCTAGCAATTGGATTTTACTCTACTCCAAGCCCTTCTCTTGCGTTTTGCTGTGGATTCAGGGTGCTACGAGGTGTGAACAAGTTTGGAGCAGAGCCGTTGCCATAGCATGAGCTTCCCCACAATGCCACACCGAGCTGAGTGTCCCCAACCAAGGTGGCTGCTTGGGTTCATCTCCAGGAAACCCCTGCACAGCACTGCCCGGGGCACGGGGCTGCCAGAGAGCACCCCACATGAGCCTGGCTCTTAAACAAAGGCTGGAGCACATCTGCATCCCCAAGCTAGACACACCACGCAGCATCCTACTCAAGCCCCGTCGTTCTTCCCTCCACAGGCTTCAGGTCCAGGAGCAGAGGACGCTGCTACACTTTTCCCACAGTCTCATCTTTGCTCATTAACAAGGGCGTTATCATCTGCACATCCCCGCAGGGAAACTGCACCCTACGGGAGCTGCAGCTCTCTGGCTCCCAGGAGCTGGGCTTGGGGCCAAGGAGGAAAGAACCACCACAGCAGCACCACAAAACACAACTGCAGGAAGAGATTCAAAACGACAGCCAACGATTGATTACCTGTTCATCCCCGGAAGGTTGCCCCAGAAATAGCGTGCTCGGTGGGCAGCTGATATCTTGATAGCATCAATCATAACTGGGTTACACTGCAGGCCGTGAGAGAGAGAAAAATAATAGTTAGAGGAGATGTGGGTTCAGCCTTCTCCTGCACGGGAAGCCCTTCTCCACTGTACTGCAGGGACTTAAAGTCTTCAGCAAATCCTCCTAAAGATGTAGCCCCAACAAACCCCTGCTCTACGCCAGAGCACAGTCAGGTTGGCCACATGGGCTATCACGCCACAGCCGTGGCCAAAAGCTAATGAAAGTCACAGTGTGCTTCAGTGCTGATTTCTCTGGGACAGGATCAGGACCATCAGCCCCTGATGTGGCTTTTACAGACACTGGTTTCTGCTAACCCACAGCCCACCTTGGCTACCACAGAGTTAAAAATCCTTTCCAATCCCTGACCTCCCCAGAAACAACAGGCATGGCTCGGAACAGATTCTTTCTGCAAGGCTGGCAAAACTGCCCCCTGGCCCCTAAGAGAACCAGTGCTCGGGGTTAACCTGCCAGAGGGGATCCAGAGCCAAGACTAAACAGTTGACTCCTGCTGTGTGCATCAGGCAGGGGGTTTTCTATCATCAAGGCCACCCCAAACCCCAGCCAGACCCTCACAGCCTCGGCACACCTTACTCAGCCCAGCAAGTGTCTCCTGCTCTGATGCCTCTCCTGAAGCTTGGCAGCAACCCCTACCTCCAGAAAGCGAGAAATGTCCCTCTTGTCATTGACCCTCATGGCCACCACGTTCTCAAACATCCAGAAGAAGGGGCGCTCCTCTCCTGCCTTGGGACGGGCGTAGTTGAGCAGGTGGTAAAATTCGAAGAACAGCCTCCCTGTTCCTTCTACGAGACAGAAAGCCGGAGTGGCAGGTTGGGACCAGCTGGAGCACAGGGGGCACAGGGCCAGGAGCCCTGGCTGCCCTCCCCACCGCGACTGGCATGGAGACAGCCTGAGCTTTGCAGGTGCCACCCCATGGTTTGCAGGTCAAAGAGGAGCCACCACCACTGCAGACTGGGGCTGAACCACTTCCCTGGAATTTTAATGTAGCTCCACACCCCGGAACACCCCGGGGGTACCCTGCCCTGCAGAGGCAAAGCAGCCTTACCATACAGCCCCTTCCTGGCCGGATTGACAAGGGAGAGGTCATTACAGGGGCTTCCACCGATCACCAGGTCAAAGGGACCCCACTCCTCGATCTAGATCGAACAGACAGACGCAGTTAGGACATGCCATATAAGCAGGTCTCTCCTCCCCAGCAGGGCAGGGGGCAAGCCCACCCCAGGGCTGGTGAGGTGAGACCCATAGAGTCATGGTGCCACGTCCCCCAGCCCTCCCGCAGAAGCAGTGCTCACATTTCTCTTGGTTATGTTCCTGACATCGTGCACATAGGTGATGTTGCTCTCATGCTGCAAGTCACCCACAGCAATGGGGTCTTCGCAGATCTCCGAGGCGATGTACTTCTCCACTTGGATGCCCAAGTCCTTCAGCACCAGGTACCCTGCCAAGGGACAGAGGTCTGAGGTTGCAGTGCTCTCTTTAGTCTCCCAGTCTCCTTCATCAGCACAGCTCGATGTGGCCGCTCTTTCATGTCCTAGATGGGTGCAGTCACACAGGACTTCTGGATGAGCAAACTATTTTTTCAACCTGTTCCTCCAGGCAGGTTTGCTCCCAGAAATCAGAACTCCAGAGCTGAGTGAACTGAGTCAAACCAGTTTCCCTCAGGCATTTATTTCTTCACTAGAGGCCAGGCTACCAGCACTCCCACAGCTCTAGCTTCTCAGTGAAACCAGCCACCCGAGATGGCACTCGGTGCAGCAGGAACCTCTGAGAGCAAAATTCCCGTGCCCTCCCCTCCATCAATCCATCCCTCCCTCCTCCACAGCCCTGTCCAGCAGCAGCCCCTGCCCCTCATCCCCTTCTGATGGGGATGCCTCTGCCCTTAATCCCTTTCTCCCCATCAAGCTTTCAGAAACATGTTTGAGGCCAGGAACCTCTTCATCCCTGACATCCAGTGCTGTAAGCCACAGGATGGTGTTCTTCCAGCGCCTCACCTGTTGCTATGCCATCAAATAAAGAGAGCACTCGAATAGGTCTCCTCTTCGCTGGCGGGACTGTTGGGTAGATTTTGGGTGCAGCCTGCAATGAAAGGACAGCAATGAAGCCCCAGCTCTGAGCAGTGCCGTGACGCTCTATGAGGCCAAATCTTGGCTCTACAGGCATCACCTCCACCTTGAGGGAAGCATCTGCAGGGCCAAGAGCCCCAGCACCCTTGGAGAGGGTGGATGAGTGAGACCAAGGCAGAGGGATGAGGAATTTTGAGTTGGTTTGCCTTGCCCTCCCCCCAAGGCCCCGTGTGCTGGGCTTGCCTGCCCACAGTCCTTACGTATTCCTGTCCCTTGTCGCTGGTGAAGAAGTCCTGCAGGCGAGTGTTCCAGTCCTGCCGGCGCTGCAGCACCCCATAGCTCCTCTGGGGCTGGCACATGTAGCAGTTCCAGGGCTCCTGCTCTTTTGCCTTGGCCGATGTCCCTCGCCCCACCAGCACCTCCAGACATTCCACACAGAAGCACCTGCCCAAACCACAACACCTCGTGCCCACCACCTCCAGAAACCCCTCTGGGTCACCCCAGCCTCTCCTGGCATCTCCTCTGCCATGCACTGGAGCCCCCACCCCATTTTGTAGGATGTTTTTCCGTGCAGTATCCTGGTTTGTAAGGTTCTTAACACAAGCTGGTGACCCAGGTAAAGCTCCTGCCATCCTCCCCAGGGCTTATTCAGCTGCAGAGTGGCCCAGCGGGGATGGGTAGGCTGTGCTGGGACGTGCTGTGTGGCAGCCAGGTGGGCACCAGCACAGCACCACAGAATCACAGGATGGTTGTGGGGATCGGTAGGCTGTGCTGGGTCATGCTGTGTGGCAGCCAGGTGGGCACCAGCACAGCACCACAGAATCATAGGATGGTTTGGGGTGGAAAGGACCTTAAAGATCATTGAGTTTCAACCCCTCTGCCATGGGCAGGGACACCTTCCACTAGACCATCCTGCCCAGCCTCATGTATGACCCTGCTTCCCTGGGGCTCCCCAGGAGCCTCAGCTGGAGAAGCAGAGACGGGGCCCACCTGCAGCAGCTGGTGTTGCTGCAGAGCAGCAGCTCCTTGCCTTCGCAGCAGACAGTGCAGTAGGACTGGTAGCCGTCTTCATCATACATGTAGAAGAGCTCCAGGAATCTATCCTAGCGAAAAGACAGCCGGGAGGAGAGAAGGACAGAGGATCAGGATCTGTGCTCAGAGGGTGAGGAGGGAACACAGCTTTGCTCCATCCCTGGTGCACGCCAAGGGCTCAGAGATGCACATCCTCGGTGTTTCAAGCAGAGAGAACACGCTGAGGGGCAGCCCCATGGCCAGGATCTGGCACAGTCACCCCTCCTGGCCCAACAGCACTGGCTGCCATGGGGTTGGACACCCCATCACCCCATCCTCCAGCCCCAGCACTTACCCTGCACGTCTGGCAGAGGCCCCCCTCGAACAGCGGGTGGAAGGTGGCCGGGTTTCTCCTCCCGCAGGACAAACAGCTGTCTGTGTGACAGAGAGAGCTCCGCTCACCCCGGGGCAGGGAACTCCACACAGGAGGAGCACAGACCCCACACCTCCTCCCCACCACAGGCTGCAGAGACTGGAGACTCGTCTGAGCCCATGTGGGTCCAAATGCAGCTGGGGCTCAGCTGGGAACAGGCCCCATGGGGAGGATCTGCACAGCAGTCTGCTCTTCTCAACACCAAGGGGGCCCAGCAATCTGCCATCACGGCGCTTTCCCCCCTTCTACACGGTGTGGTTAAGAAGGGACCCACCACCTTTGCCCAGTGCTGCCCCCCAACCCCCTCACCAGCCCCACACCTTTTCCCCAGAGACACAGGGCGATCGATTACCTTCCAGACTCCCACTGTTGTTTGTAACTTCGGAAACCATTTGCGCTTTATAAAATTAAAAAGAGAAATTTATCATTCCTCATGTAACAAACTTGAAATGCACTCAGATTTACAGTTCTCTATATTTCTTGCATTAAACTGCTACAGCTTTGCTGAGCATTGCACAGAGAAGACAGGCCATGAGCCTTTTGGTGCAAAACCCATGTCCTTTCACTGCTGGGGATATTAGAGCTAGAGTTTAAAGCAGCATCACACAGATCATTTCCAAGCTGAGCAATTAAAGGAGCCCAGCTTGTGGTGCCATGTCTTGCACTTGGGTTTGTTGGTGTCTTGTTGGGCACAAAGAGAGCAACAGGAGACCACAAAAGCTTTTGCCTTCAAAAACAAGCTCATGGCACCTGGGAAGAGTCAAGCCTTTTTTTTCCCAGAGAGGTTTCCCAGTGCTTTTCAAAATGCACAGCCCAGGCCGTGTTGCTCCCCAGCTCTCGCTGCCCGTTACCTCGGGTCTGGTCCTCTTCTACTCGCTGCTCCTTGTTGTTGCAGAGGTTGGTCTTCAGTCTCTTGGTGGGAGGGCACTGCTCAAGGGACAGCACCTCCTCCGTCCCATTCCTCAGGGCCCCATTCTCTGCAAGGCAAAGGTGGTTCCCTGGGGACAAGCCTCTGGCATGGGGAGCTCCCCAGGGCACCGGGGGACATCTCCTGTCGAGCCCTGACAGGTCCCACCCCAGCCAAAAGCAGAACCCTTCCTGACCACCCAAGCTCCCCACACGTGGCTTGAGGCTCAGCCAGGTCATGACTTCCAGGAGCAACAGCTTTGAGGGTGCTTTACTCTGGACTTTTGCAATGCTGCTGTGGGGAGACCCCTGTAAGAAGCCCCAGGGCCACCTTGGAACCATGGCCGTGGCAGAGGGCGAGCAGGCTCAGCCAGGGCCAACCGCAGCAGCTGGGCACCAGTGGCTGCTGCCCACGCTAGCCCCATGCCCCAGCTGATGCCACCACCTCACCTGAGGCTTTGGGTGGTCGCAGTCCCTTGAGACCCAAGGGTTTGAAGCCGGTGAGCGCCCAGTCGATCATGGGCTTCAGCTGCTCCTCCAGGGACTCCCCGGGGGTGGCTGAAAACGTCTTCCCCGACCGGCTCCGGGCAACCTGCAGAGATAGGGGGGATGGTGTGGGCAAGGGTGACCGGGGCTGGTCCCTGGCTGCAGCGTGCATGGACCACATGCCTGCCAGGTCCCACACCCCCTCCCCACCATCCACACACATGGCACGGGGCTTGGGAATCCCCAGCACAGCAGCAGCTGCCAGATTCCCATGCTGGGTGTGTGTGTGCCCTCAGCCACGCTCCTGTGCCTCCCCTCCCTGCCATGAGCCCTGTCTGTCCTCCACCAGTCCCAACCCAGCAGGGAGCAGGGACAGCCCAGCCCCAGCTCTTGCCCAGACTCAGCTCCCTGACCAGCAAATCAAAGGCAGAAGAGGTGCCCATGATTTGGCAGCACCGTAACCCCAGCGTGATCCCCTGGATGGGGATCAGACCCACGGGGTGCTCAGTGCCAGCCCCAACCACAAAAAGCATCTGGCACCAGCCCAGGACACCTCCTGCCAGTGTGACCTTGCAACCATGATGCTGCCACGTGTCAGAGTCCCCAGAGGGAGCCTGGCCCCAGGGGTTTCTGGAGCAGAAGCCCTGGAGCAGCAGCAGTTATTCCTGAATCCCCCAGGATAAGCAGGGTTTGGCCCCATGGCTGGACTTGGAAAGAGTCCCAGCAGAGAAAGGACAGTTTTCCTACAGACATCTGTCTGCATCGCCCAGCAGATGGGGAAAATGATTAATTCTGGATCGTGGCAGGAGCCCCCTCGCTGATCCCTCTCAAGGTGATCTGCAGGCATTGTCCAGAACCGCCCCCAGATGCAGAGCAGAGCAACGTGCAGAGGGGCAGAGCTGGGAAGCTCCAGCTACAACCACCTCCCCACACACTGTCCGAGCTCTGCAGGTACCTGGGCTGAGCAGGCCCCCAGCTTCCCAGCTGGGACATCTCCTCCTGCCCCACAGAAGCACTTCCTTCACTGGCTCAGGTGCACCAGGAACACACCTGGTGCCACCTGGAACCACCTGGAACACAGCTTGTGCCCCCCCTGCATCCCACTGCCCCCCACGGAGCCCAGCCACTTCACTTGGCACCTCATCCATCCAACCCCAGCTCTGCTTCGCCGTTACCTCCAGGGCATGGTATATGGCTCGTCGGTAGGAGACCAGCTTATTAAAGGTGGAAGAATTGAAATGCTGCCTAAAGGCCATCAGTCCCACCAGCTTGTCTGCAGAAACCTGGGAGAGAGTGACAAAAGCTTACCAGAGGGCACGGGGGGCACGCCTCGCTTGGGCTGTGTGCCCCATGGCACCGTGCCCCCTGTGCTGCAGACCCATCCCTGCAGCACAGCAGCTCCCAGCACGGCTCTCAGGCTGCAGCCATGCCACCGGGGCTTTGTCTGGACCGTGCAGCCGGGCGAGGAAGCCAGAGGGAGGAAAGCAGAGGCAGCAGCATCACACTAGTGACTAGGACGGGTGTTTTGCACCCTCTGCTGGCACCGGCACAGCCAGCTCGGCACGGGCACCCGGCACGGAGCTTCCCTCCCATCTGCAGCCCCAGGGAGGCTGCGGGGTGATGGGGCTCTGGGAGAACATCCCTCACCGGGCAGGGAGCCACGGGGGCAGCCCCAGAGACCAGGGCTTGGGTAAAACCCTGCAAAGGGGCTGGGCAGACATCCCCATTGCTGGATTCTGTCACCAGGCTACGGTGGCCAGTCATTAGTTATAGTCACTAGAGCCAGGAGAGCGTGCCAGAGCCTAACTATGCCAAACACCGGGGTCCCTGCCCAGGGAGGCTGCAGCTGGGCACATGCACACCCCAGAGATAGCCCCAGGAATGGGACAGACAGCAGAAATGTGCAGGGGAGGGGTTTTCAGGCTGGGCGAAGCCAGGCACAGGCAGGGGCAGGTAGCAGGCTTACCTCGGAGAACTTCCCATCTCCGAACCACTGCACCCACCGCATGCCCGAGACAGCCTGGCGCTTGGCCGTGGCTCTGTAGGAGACGACGATCGCAGGCCACCAGGAGAAACCCTTGATCTTTCCCCAGACGAGCTCCCCAATTCCAAATTCTTTCCCATCCTGAAAGCAAAAGAGGACAACGCAGATCAGCCAAAAGCACAAACTCCCCATTTCATCTGAGCACCCGCCTGGGGGAATGGCTGTGGGACATCCCGCAGAGCTGCTACGCCATGTGTGTCATGTCACTGCAGCACACATGAACCTCTGTACAACTATTTAGACATCCCCTCCCTCAAAAAAATGGCCAAATACATCCCCGGCAGCGCTGGCTGCCAGCCCTGCAACACGCAGGAGCTCAGGGGGAAGGTCTGCACGTTGGCAGCCCCACGCCAAGCCTGGTGCCTGGCACGCACAGCACGGTGCGTGCTCCATCCTGCACAGCCCTCCTGGCACCCGCACCCCCTGCGTGCCCACTCCTGCCTGCCCTCCCAGGGTCTCTGCAAACACCGGGAAGCCTTTTCCTGCCCTCCCAGACCAGCAGCTGGGAAGCTCTGGTTGTCACAGGAGAGCTTAGAGCAGCCCCGGTGATGGGAATGGGCAAGGCAGGAGGGCAGCAGGTTGGGGGAGTGGAGATGGACTCTCCTGATGCCCTCACCCATCGCAGCCACGTTTGTCTGGGAGAACTTGGCTCACTGCACGCTGCTGCCGAGGAACGGCCAAGGCCAAGGGGGTGCGGGGAGCATGGCAGGGGATGGTACGTGTCCTGCCTGGCTGCTGGGAGGACTTTGCACCGAAGTTGCTCCCTGGGCTCCCCAAGAGGACGAGGTTGCTCCTTGGTGCAGAGAAACCCCCCCTTCATGGGGCTCACAGCTCACCTCGTCTGGCTGCACCCCGGGGAGAGGAGAGAGCACCAACCCTCCTCTTGTTCCCAGGGGAGAGCAGAAAACAGCACAGAGAGAAGAAAAGGAAAAGCTGGGAATTTTAGCAGGACCGTGCCAAGGGCCTCCAACAGGCAGTGTGACAGGGCCACACCGGCACGGTGCTGTGCCCAGGGAGGCACCTCGCACCGGAGCAGTCACCTCTGCCTGCAGAACCTTCCTTTCCCAGCTTTGTTCTGCAATTAGGCACCTAATTATGCAGCAAGATGCAATTGCCCAATTCCTGCAAGTCTCGGGCCCTGCCCTGACGCCTGCAGGCACTGAATCACGCTCCTCTGCAGCTCCAGCGGCTTCGTTCCTCTCCAGCAGCCCCCGACAGAAACATTTTCTACGCATGCAACTGCCTGTCTCGGCGGGGCCGGGCATGGCCACCAGCCCGGCGTGTGCCGCGCACGCGTCCCTCGGGGGCCCTTGGAGGCTTGGCAGCCCCACGTGTGGCACAGGCAGGGGCTCGGTGGGGCTGGTCCCCCCCACGCTGCCCGTCTGCGGCAGGGTACCCCCCGAGCATCACCGTCCCCCACTGCCTGATGGAGGGGGACAGCCCACCACCATCACACCCCGGGCAGCCAGGGAAGGGCAGGAAGGGAGAAGCAGGCAGGAGAAGCAGCAGTGAGGTTTCCAGAATGTCCTCTCATCTGCAGGCTCAGGACAAAGCCAGGAAGGTTTGTCCTTGCCCCACACCATCCCAGGTGCAGGATTCAGGATTCCAGTGCAGAATTTGCCCCCCCCTGCCCCGTACCTGGTACTCCAGTGCCATCCCCGAGTCTCTGCTCTCCGGCTCCTCAGCCCCCAGCTCGGCAGAGCCATTCTGTCCCTCCTGGGAGCTGCTGCCCGAGAGGGTGCTGCTGCTCTGGGACGAGTCCCGCGAGTCCTCCTCCGTCAGGTCGATGGTCACGGGGGTGGAGGTGGCCAAGCGCCGCCTGGAGCTCTGCGCGGTGGAAGAAATGGTGTGAGGGCAGCAGGAAGGTGGGGAGAGGGGCAGGGGGGAGCAGAGACCTGCCCCCCAGGTCACCCCCTGCCCCTCAGCCAGGGAGAGGGGCACCACCAGAGCCGGGAACGGAGGGGAGGTCCCAGGACTGGGGCGTCTGAGGGAGAACTGCCCTGCTTTTACTTGCAAGACATGTAGGAAATGGTGCACCACTTGCTCTCTTCACTTTTCCTCTTCCCCAGTTCACCCCAGGGTGTTCAAAGCACCCAGTTCATAGCAAGGGCAAGCAACAGGAAGAAATTTTTTACTATGAGGGTGGCCACCAGAGCCGGGAACAGAGGGGAGGGCCCAGGACTGGGGTGTCTGAGGGAGAACTGCCCTGCTTTTACTTGCAAGACACATAGGAAACGGTGCACCACTTGCTCTCTTCACTTTTCCTCTTCCCCAGTTCACCCCAGGGTGTTCAAAGCACCCAGTTCATAGCAAGGGCAAGCAACAGGAAGAAATTTTTTACTATGAGGGTGGTGAGACACTGGAACAGGTTGCCCAGGGAAGCTGTGGATGCCCCATCCCTGGAAGGGTTCAAGGCCAGGCTGGATGTGGCCTTGAGCAACCTGCTCTAGTGGGAGGTGTCCCTGCCCATGGCAGGGGGGGTGGAACTCGATGATCTTTGAGGTCCCTTCCAACCCAAACATTCTATGATTCTATGATTCTATGAACAGCACACACACCCCCACTTCACAGGGGAAACTGAGGCACGGGGAGGCTGCAACATGCCTGAAGCCACTTTGGCCAGGGCACAGCAGAAGTGCAGGGCTCCAGAGCCCCAGGGAAGACCCAGGGAAGCCCTGGCCCCACGCAGACCCTCACCCGCAGGGGAGTTGGCAGGTCCTTGAGAGTCTCCACGCTGTTTGTTTCCTTGATCCTCATCTCTTGCCGGGTCTGCCCTGCCTGGAAGATGAGGCGGACGGGGGGCTTCTGCCTGAGGCTGCTCTCCCACCCGGCGCTGCCCCGGGGCCTCCCCTGCAACCAGAACAGAGAGGTGCCATGGCACGCAGACCTTTCCCATGCCAGCAGCACGCAGGGGACAGGGACAGCCCAGTGGCACCAGAGCCCAGGGATGGGGGCACATGGCATGAAGACCTTTCTCATGCCAGCAGCATGCAGGGGACAGGGACAGCCCAGTGGCACCAGAGCCCAGGGATGGGGGCACAGGGAAAGCAAGAGGAACGCAGGGGGTGTGGGGGGCACCTCGGGCTGAGCCCCTTGGTGCAACCAGGCACTTCACAGCATCTCTGCTGGGCTGCACGGCCGTGCTCAGGAGCACCCATTGCTGCAGCCCCCACAACTTCTGTTTCCAGCTCTCATGTGCATCCTCCACTATACCCTCATGTACCCCTCTCCTCCTCACAGCTACAGCCACAGCGGTGGGACCAAGACCAGCATGAGCCAGCAGTCGGGAGGACCGGTCACTGGGAGAGCCACGGGGGCCGTCCCAGGCACGACACCCCACTCACACACGCGTGGGTGCTCTCACACGCATGTGGGTGCTCTCACACACGCATGGGTGTGCTCTCTCTCCCCCCACAGCCCAGCCCTGCAGAGGCACCAAGGGCAGCCTTTCCCCTGCGGCTTCAGCAGCCGCAGTTTACAATCAATCTAACCCAGGCATGTTTCCTGCATCCGGCATAACAAGAGTTTCAAAACGAAATGAGATTTTGCAAGCGAAGAGCCCTGAACCCGATGTAGTGGGAAAGCAGAATTTTCACCCTGGTTGGATTTATGGCTCTTTCTTTTGGAAGCTGCCTCATCACAGGCAGATCTCCAACCTCGGGATTTCATTTTAAAGTCAAAACAATAAAGCCAGAAAGCAAAAATGCTTCCAGACCCTGGAGGTTTGTCAACCTAATCAACAAAAGGAGGGGGGACAAAACTGGGATCCAGCCCCAAAGCAACTAAAAGCGGGGTGGGAGACACGAGATGCGTGGGTCCATCAATACAGCCAAGACTTTTTAAAGAAAATATCAGCATAATAATTATTAGACTGCTGCAACATGTAGTGGGCATCACTGCATCATGCATCATACCCTCCTGCTGCTGCTGACACAATGTAAATCAGGAGTTCAAAAATTAAAACAAATATGAAGATTTGCTTGAAGATGAATATTGCATCTGCCATTGGACTGTTCCCCCAGCACTAAGTGCAAGAGCCATGCTGGAGAGGAACAGTCAAGGAACCATTTTCCCCCTCACAAATAGCCCACAAAGCCCCCACATAGCAGCCTTGGTGACCACTTACCTCCTGCGCCCCCGCAAGAGCAAGTGGCCAGGACAGGTCCTCCTTGGAGAGGTCTCCCTTGCTGACCCTCTTGTTGTTCTTCAGAGATGGCAGCCCCAGGCCCCCGGCACCTGCGCAGGGACAAGGCAGAGCAGCCTCAGGCTCTGTGAGCCGTCCTGGCCGTGCCCCTGCACGCCTCTGCCCACAACTGCTCCGAGCAGCGAGGCGTGATTTGAAAAGACCAAAACCTCATCTTGGAGAAATGTGGCCAAGAGCAGAAGACAAGTGGTGTCCCCAAGGCTCCCCATCATGGTATTACTGATACCAGCAGTTCCAGATCACCCACCTGCCCCAAAACTGGGAGGGACTAATAGCAATTGTGGGGACCTTCTTATGTACCTTTTTGTTCCTGAAAGTTCAGAGGCACAAGGAAATCATGCGCCCACTATTCAGGGCTTGTCAGCAGTTCAGTTAAAGCAGGACCTCACGAACCCAAGAGCTGGCATTTGGGGACCATGACCAGAGCACCTCAGGGGCTGTGATGCAGCCAGCAGCAAATCCTTGGACATGTCGGGGCTTCCCACCTCCCTGCTCCCCAGGGGGGTCAAGCCATCAAGGGGCAGAGCCACCATCCCACTGTGGCACCCGTTTCCACAACCACTTCTGTTGCCATGGCCTGGATGTGCCACCAGAAAGCAGAAGCCCAGCGGAGTCATGGAGGGACCCTTGGCCATGGCCATGGTACTTACTGCAGCCCCCGGGAAGCCCTTGGGACAGTGGCCTGTGCATCCTGGGCACAGCACGGTGAGACTCACCTGGAGTGCTGGGCTTCCCATTTGGCTCCAGAACCAGGGCAGATGTGTCCTTAGTGGGGTCAGTGCAGTCCCCGCTGATGAGGATCAGCTCTGCCCTGCAGTCTGCCTCATCCCGGTCATGGCTCTTGTCATTTTTCATGGTTGCCTGTGGAAGCCAGAGTGGAAAGGAAATTTAGCCGTGCAGAAAGTCCCAGGGAGGGAAAAGTAGCCAGTGCAAGCTCTTTAAGGCAGCCACAACTTCTCATGCCCTTAGCAGAGGGGTCTGACTGGAGACACAACTGGAGCGGTACACCGGGAGCCAACGGGCACCTGGACAAAACCTCACAAATGTGGTGGCCCTGAAGATCCACCAGTTCCAGTGAACACAGGCACCAGATGCAACCTTCTTGTCCTCAGGGGACAGGGCTTTTCTCCGGGGCTGCGCTGGTCCCAGCCCTGCCATCCATGCAAATGCCACGGGGTGCTCCTGGGCTCGGTGCTGCCCAGCCCAGGCTGGCTCTGACGGATCAGTCCCTGCTGCAGCTCAAGAACTTATCTGGAAGGGAGCTGCACCTTGCAGAAACCAGGGGACATCCCACCCGCCCTGGGGACCAGCCTCACCGTGCTCTGGCTGCTCAGCAAACCCAGCACAGCCAGCAAACCCAGCACACCCAGCAGTGGGTGGGCTGTTCCGGCGGCAGTGGGAGAGGGCAGACAACTCGCCTCGGGGGGCAAAGTCCTGGCGCCTGCAGGGAGTTAAACCCTCCCAAAGGGAGAAAACTCCTCCTGCCCCCCCTGCCCCGGCTTCAGCTCCCCTGCCCCAGAGTGAAGCGGCAAGGGCAGGGGTCTGCGCTGGCTGCACTCACCAGCACTCACACACCACCACCCCCTGCCCTGGGCACCAGCGAAAGAGAGTGTCGGGGTCCCCCCCACCCCGATGTCCC
>NW_015090780.1:201528-205894 GCF_001431845.1 Calidris pugnax
CAGGAGAGGTGGGACATGCCTTGCCTGTGCCCAAATGCCTCTGCCCTCCCTCGGGTGTCCCCCCCCCTACCCAGATCCTGTTTTCGGAGGCGGAAGCTCCCAGGCTCTCCCAGAGGCACCCGGGACTTCTCTTAATGAAGCTGCCTCATTGCTGGGCTACGGATCTGTGCTGCAACTTGCCCCTTCGCCAGCACAGTCATTTCAGGAGCACGTAGCTCAGCTACATGAGCTAAGGAGCAAGCGGGCCTTCACCCACCTAAGGCCCTGTTAGGAAGCAAAAGCAACACCCCCCTCCCCAGCCCTAAAAAAGACCCCGAGCTCCAGCCACGCCACTGCCACCCCCCTCCCCGGCGCTCTCACTCAGCATCGCCTCCAATTGCTTCCCTAACAATTGAGATTTCTGCTTTGAGCTCATCTGTCAGCACCTCTGCCAAACAAAGACCAGTCGGGGTTTGATATTTCGGGTGCCGAGGGCAGCGTTAAAACCCTGGAAACACCCGAACACGAAGGAAAACAGGTGTCCAGGCACCCACCTCCGCAGGCTGAGCCCCCCGGGTGCACATCCTGCCCCCCCACCCTGAGACACAAAAGGGGGATAAGAAGGAGAGCAGCGGCACCAGAGGGAGTCTAAAGCTGCATAAAAACCCCTACAGCTGTGTGCAGAAATCCCACTGCTGCAGCACATCTGCTCCCAGAACCCGGCGAACAATTCCTGGGAGCTGCCCAGACTCGCTGGGCTGCCCCCGGCCCGGGCGGCCAGGTCCCACATGCCAGCCCCGTGAACGCCGGCCCCGGATGCTCTCGGATACAAAAACACGTCCCGGTGAAGCACAGCCGGGTCAGCTCCTCCGGAATCTGTTCCCCCTCCCCAACCTGTGAGCCTGCAGAGGGGCAGCCACCACAGCCAGCAGCGATGCCGCCAGAAAAAAATGGCAAATTTCACAAAATAATAGTGAATCTCACAGAAAATAGTGATTCTCGCTCACTCAGGGGTCCCCATACCTCAAGATGTGAGGATGCGCTGCTCTCTTTGCATGAGGGTGAGCCAGAGGAGAGGCTGGGGACAGGGAGATGGGGCAGCACGAGGCTGTTAAGATCCAGGGAGGGCAGGAGCAGGCATGGCCACCTCCCAGCCCTGCAAAACATCTGCAACCTCAAAACCCCGGCGGGACCTTCAGAGGACCTTTGCATTTGGCTTTTTGTCAGGAGCCTGTTTGGGAGCCTCAGACAGGAGCCTCAGCCCAGGAGGTTCGAATTTGCACCTCAAAAAGGCTTTTCTTAGCCCTAGGGGTGCCCAGCATGGCCAGTAACACAGCAAGCAACCAGGCGATTGTGTCCCTGCCACCCCTGCGCTGGGGACGGTGACACAGTGGTGAGGTGTCCCCAGGACACACAGCCACAACTGAGCACCCGATGGGCCACGCTCAGCTTTGCCACGTGCTCAGGGAGCTCTGACATCAACTTTGTTCCAGTTACAAAGCGGGGGAAAAAAAAAAGAGTTATCATCACTTTGGAAGGAACTGCTCCCCGGCAGAGCAGGAGACCCCCACCACAGCAGGGATCTGCAGGTCCATGGGACCTGGCTGCAAGCACCAGCGTAAGCACAGGCATTTCAGCTCCCCGGGTGCAGGCAGGGCCTGCCGTGTACGTGCAGGAGCAAGCAGTGCATACGCAGGAGCATACGCACCGCTTGCTCCCTGCACTTCTCCAGCTGCACCACCCAAGATCACTTGAGGACACCCCGTCACCATCCTCGGATACGCAAGCGGGAAAGGCAACATCACAGCGTGACCCAAACTGCAAAGCTCCTTGAACTCTCGCTTTCCCAAAAACTTACACCGAGGCAGCCGGGACTGCAATTCCCACCCCTTCTCTGATTGCTGCTGCCTTTTGCACCAAGCAATGAAGCCACATGCTGGAGACCATCCTGCCTGCTGAAGGGGGGCGTCCGGCACGCCGCCCCTCCAACTGCTGAGGATCTCCCGCAGGAGCCACCGTCCTCGCAAGCCTCACCTCCTCCTGCTCAGCCCTTTGTCCTCGCCTCCCCTCGCAGAGAACGCTCACCAACATGTGCACACGGGGCACTACAAAAATAATAAGAAACAGAGCGCTCCCCTCTCACATGTTCTGTCTCACGGGAGGAGGAGAAAAACAGCAGCGCAGTGTTTGCACTGCTCAATGCACTGCAAACATACAGCCCTACACTTCGCCCAAGAACCCATGAAGAATGAAATAATGCAGGATTCCGGCTCCCATGCCCAAAGCTCCCCAAGAGACCGGCGCTAGCGGCAGCCCCGACACTGTCTGGTGCCCAGGACGTGCCCTGCAGCGATACCCCACCGAGACAATGAACCCGCTGACTCCGGATCCCGCCCTAGTTTTGCAATACCAGTTTCTTTAAGGTTTGCCAAACTGGTTAAGGACCATGCTAAAATATTAACTGCTTAAGAGAGATTCTTCTCAGCTCCTGCCCGGCCGAGCTCGCCGGCTGCCATGGAGCGGGCAGAACGGCTGCGCTCACCTGCGAGGGGTCCCGGTGGGACGGTGCCTCCGCACCCCACTGTGTGTGTGTCCCGGGACAGGGGCTGCTCCCCCAGCCTGGCTCGGCCTGGTTTCAGTTTTCCTTCTTGAGAAAACAGACTGGCCCTTATCAGGTGCGTTTCCCCAGTAGGTGGAGAGATTGCAGGGGAGACAGCCGGACTTTGCCTCCAGACAGGGGCATGCATATCAAA
The DNA here is from genome assembly GCF_001431845.1 of Calidris pugnax. Classification (NCBI taxonomy): domain Eukaryota; kingdom Metazoa; phylum Chordata; class Aves; order Charadriiformes; family Scolopacidae; genus Calidris; species Calidris pugnax. Next base: position 204,261 of record NW_015090780.1, read on the forward strand.
AGGCTGGAGGGAAGCGTTTTACCCGATGGCTGGGATGGCAGCCATCACCCAAGCCCTGTTTGAATAACAAAAAGAAATAAAGGACCCCAATGGCCGGGGCTCAGTCCCTCCAGGCTGGCTCCTGCCGAAGGCTCTGGGCTATCTGAGCACACAAATGGCCTTTAACTCTCCCCAAACTGAACATTTCCCTCTAATCCTGGGAAGAAAAGAGTTGCTGGGTTGGCAGTTTAGTAAGAAAGGGAGCCCATTTTGGCAGATATGCTCATTAAGAAGGGCAGGCTCTCCCCTCCCCTGCCCGTTTCCTGTGCCTGGCCCCTCTCCGGCTCCCGCGCTCCGGCACTTCCCTCCATTTTCCCCCTGTTTCCTCTCCTGCCCCCCCTGCCCCGCTCCTCTCCCCCCTCCGGACCGCAGCAGCCCTTTGCGGCCACCCCCAGGCTCCAGCACGGTCACCCGCTGCCTTTCAGCAAAGCTCGGTTGAAAGAAAAGAAACAAAAAACAAACCGGCCCCTCCTCTCCCAGTGAAGACCAGGCCTGAGAAGTCTCCTGGGCAGCCACCATCACAGCCAGCCGCTGCTCCAGCCGCTCTAGGCTCTTTACCATGCTCATCTCGGTCATGTCCCCTTGAAATGAGCCACGCTGGCTCTCCCGAGCCCCCTGCCCAGGGACGTGCCCCGTGTGGAGCAGGAGCCCAGGCTGGTGCTGCCTGCGGGCAGGGCTGGGGGCTGCGGGGGCTCTGCTGTTGGCGCAGGTGGGTCTCGCTCAGCAATGGCAGGTCCTCTCTGTCCGGAGCAGGTTACTGCTTCATTTACTGCTTCATCTTTCTCCTGCACAAGAGGACGTAAAGCCATGACAATGACACCTTACTGTCCCCATCTCCCCCCACCTGGCCCTGTACAGCGGGGCTCAAGCCTCCAGCCCTACCCAGCGCCGAGAGCTGGGACACCCTGGCTCATTTCCCCTCATTTCATTAAAAATTATTAAACTGTAAAGGCAAGTCCTGCTGTAGAGGCAGCACGCTTCACTCCCCCTGTTTATTCTCTAGCCCCTTTTGGGAGGGAGGTTGGTGCAGCATCAGCAAGAGCCCCGGGACCAGTGCTTGCCCCGGGTGTTCCTCTCCCCCGAACTCCTGGAACTTGTGTCCCACCTTGGGACCACCCTGGAATTTATTTCTCTTTCTCCGATGCTCTTCCTCCCCTGCCTCTACCTCCACCAGAGCTTCTCCCCGGGCTCGGGAGGAGGAAAGTGCCAGTAGAGTCCCCCCCGGGATCGCTCCGGCTCGGGAGGAGGATGCCAGCAGACCTCCCCTCCCCGGGATTCCCCCCCCCGGGATCGGTACCTGCCGGTTGGGCCGGTGCCCGGCAGCTGAGTGCGCCCCGGCTCCGGCTGCCCCCTCCCCTCCGTCCCCAGCCCCGGGGAAACTTCACGCCCGAGGCGCCGGCCGGGAGCTGCTTTCCTGCGAAGAGAGAAAAAGCGAGATGCGCTGACAGATCCCTCGACCCAAGAACCGAAAACAAAGGTGTTCAAGCCCCGGCAGCGCTGCCGCCGCATCCCGGGCTCCCGGAAGCCCTCCCCGTGCCCCCCTGCTTAGGGGCGGCGCTGCCCGGGGCCCGCCGAGCCACGGGCAGGGTAACCCC
>NW_015090780.1:206227-207027 GCF_001431845.1 Calidris pugnax
CGCCTCCCGCGCCCCGGCCGGCCCCCGACAGCCCCGCGCTCCGGTTACATGGCGCTTTAACCCTGCCCGTGCTGGGCAGCCCCTCCTCCTCCTCCTCCGCCGCCGCCCCACGCCCGCCGCGCCGCACGGCGGGGGAGGGGAGGGGAGCGGGGGGCCCGCACCGCACCCGCCCGGCCCCGCATCCCCCGGGGCCCCGCATTCCTCCGGGCTCCGCACCCCCCGGGAGTTCCTCATCCACCGCCCCCGCAGCCCCGCATTCCTCCAGTGCCCCGCACCCCCGGGGCCTCCGCATCCTCCAACGGTGCTCCGCACGCCCCCCCGGGATACGCGGCCGCGGGAAACTCGGAAAGTTGCGACGGGAGCCGGAGGGGGGCGGGCGGGACCGGGAGGGAGCCCTGCCCGGGGCTGCGGGAACACCGAGCCCCCCGAACCCGCCCGGTGGCCGAACGCCGGCAACAAGTGGCGGCGGAGCCCGCTGCCCCTTCCTCCCGCCGCCCCGAGCCTCCGGGACGGAGCGCCGCGAATCCCCCCCCTCCCCGGGGAACCGGCCGGGACCGGGGGGGCTCCCGCAACACTCTCCGGTGCCGCTCCGGTGCCGCCTCTCCGCTCGCCCCATTGTCCCCCGCCGCCGCCTCCGCTCACAACAAAGCCGCCCACGAGGATGCGCCCCGGCTCCGGCCCCGGAACGGCCCCCGGTCCCCTCCGTGTCCCCGGTCCCCGGTCCCGCGCTCACCTGCGCCGCGGCGGGACGCGCCGTCCAGCGGGGCCGCGCCGCCGCTCGCCGCCGCCTCCCGCGCCCC
>NW_015090780.1:207037-225976 GCF_001431845.1 Calidris pugnax
GGGGGGCCCGCACCGCACCCGCCCGGCCCCGCATCCCCCGGGGCCCCGCATTCCTCCGGGCTCCGCACCCCCCGGGAGTTCCTCATCCACCGCCCCCGCAGCCCCGCATTCCTCCAGTGCCCCGCACCCCCGGGGCCTCCGCATCCTCCAACGGTGCTCCGCACGCCCAGCGTCCCAGTGTCCCCCCACTGCTCCCCATCACCCGAGATTATGTATCACCCGGGACTTTGCATCCCCCAGTGCCCCCATTCCCCCCACCAGGTCCCCTCCATGGGGCTCAGCATCCCTCTCCCCGGGCTCCACAGCCCCCCTGATGTCTCACACCTTTTCGGGGGTCCCCCATCCCCTGGTACCCGCTGGCATCTCTGTGTCACCCCCACTGCCCGGAATCACCCCAGAGCTCAGCATCCCTCCTGGGCTTTGCCCTTGGAGGCTCCGTAGTTCAGACCCCGGGGCAGAGGAGCCCCCTCAGGGGAGAAGAGAAGGGACACCCTGATGAGGGGCAGAGCCCCCACCCCACCGAGTCACCCCTCTGCCCACCCGTTTTGTGTCAGCGTGGGCACAGCGTGGGCCGGGCAGACAAAGCCTCCCAAGTTTTACAGTCAGTTTTTTGTTTGTTCTTTCCCTCGGCCGTCCGGAGGCGAGACACTTGTGAGGGCTGTGCTGGGGACCAGGAAAACAGTCTGCGCCTCTCCTGCCCAAGACAAAGCATCCAGAGTCCACGTGGGGTATAATCTTCTCGGCTCACTTGCTATTACTTCTAGATCCAGCCGAAAACTGTCCAACAGTAAGAAGAGGGCATGTGATTATCCCGGCATGATAGAAACAAGCTTTCAAGGCCAGGAGGAAAAATGAGTTAGCCAAACTATCCAAACCCTGCAGGAAGTGCCTGGACCAGCCCAAGGCCTGTACAGCAGGTTCCCCCAGACCACCCCTCCATCCCTGCGAAACACAAGCATGAAAAATGTGGCTGCACGTGCAAAAAAAAAAAAAAAAGAAAAAAAAAGCCCCGCAAGTGAACAAGAGGAGCTGAGAAATCTGGTCTGGATAAGCCTTTGGGAACACTGGAGATTACAGTTCAAAAAACACACGCTGCATAAACCTAAAGCTAATTTGCAACTCTGATGAGTCGATTAAAACCCAGCAAACAGATTTTACTCCTGTTTGTTTTTCCAGATTTGGGAAAGCAAAATGCTTCTGCGGGTTGTGTTCAGAAGAGTTTCTAGGGCGCTGTTAGGGTGGAATTAGTCCTTGCTTCAAGCATCCACGGGCTCCTCTCCCTTTCTACGGAAACCTTCCTGCCTCTGTTGGCCTCGCTGACCTGCCATCAATCTCCCGCCTGGCTGAAACGCCCTCTTTCTCTCTTTTCCCTTCAGTTATCATTTAATTCAGGAGAGCACGTCTGTGCGTACTGTTAGTGAAAAAGGCTTGGTACCAAACAAAGCAGCTCCGGGCAGATTATGAGCCAAACCCTGACCCTTTTCCCTGTGTCTGGGACACACAACCACAGAGAGATGCTGCGAGTTTCTTAGCAGTCAAGAGAGTTTTTATGTCGTCTCATGGGGAAAAAAAGGTACCTCTAAAGAGGATTTTATATTTAGGCTCCTGCCAGATATTTCTGTGCCAGGCTCTCAGCCATTCCTTCTCAACAAGGGCTTGCAGCTGGCAGCCTCTGCCAGGCAGGTACCAGAGCAACCCCACCACTGCTCCCCATCAGTCCTGAGGCTCTCCAGCATGGAGACATGGTGGGACATGGTCCTTGGGGCAAAACGCCTTCACTCCATCACTGGAGTGGCTGTGAGAAGCCAGGAAGAGTGGCAGGCACTAGGGAGAGGTGAGGGGTCCCTCCCCACCCCTGGGCACAGGCTGTGTGTCCTCTGTACACCGCTGTACACTCCCATTGGCAGCACAGCTGGCCTGCCCAACGCTTCTGAAGAAATCATGCAAGAAGAGCCATTTTCACATCTGGCCGGTCTCCCCCAGGCAGGATTTTAAATCCATGGAACTGGTGACCAACCAGCTGAAAGAGCCTCTCTCTGTCACCATCGCAACAGAGTTGGGACCGGCAATATCCAGTGATATTGGAATCAGAAGTGACTCTCCATCCTCATCTTCCAGCGTGAATGCCAGCCCTTCCATGCATAACTCCTCACTCCTGACCCTGAATCCTCCTCCTCAGCAAAGGCTGCTCAGCTGTTGCCATCTCTGCAGTGTCCCCAGGTAATGGCACCAGATCCAGCTCCTCTCTGTCCACCTTATTCTCCCACTTTACATCTCTTCCTAAAATTCTCCTTCTCCACCCTGGCCAGGCAAACCAACACCATTCCCTGCCTGTAGCTCTGCTCTGGCTCCGATCACTTGCTGTCTCTTGCTTTGCACCCAAGTGTTTGAGTCAGAAACTACTCTGTGTTTCATAAGCAACGTGCCCGGAGACCCCAGACAAATAAAGCAATTGAGCAAATATGTGTCATTACCTACAGCCATCAGCAGTGCAACCATGTCATCTCTGGATCTCTGGGTCCCAGGTTCCCAGGCCTCAGTGATGGGTATGTTTGGTCTTCCAGCAGGGAGAAGCACCAGCACCATTAAATCACCTTGGACACTTGCAAGCTCTTCCAGCGACCCCGGGGCAGGGAGCAGGAGGAACTCTTCCTTTCACTGAAGCTGATAGCAATGCTCCTGCTGAGTTCAGGCTTCGGGGTTCCCCATCTCGGTGCACACACAGCACATGGCACAGCGGCTCTTTCCCAGCCCACAGCAACAATCATTTTCACTGCCTGGCGTTCTTCACTGCAAAACCCCATCAGAGCATGACCCATGGGATGTGTCCTCCTCCACGACTGGCTCCACAGCCCAAGCCCTCGCCCCACGCTGGCCACCAGCCTCTCCACCGGTTCCACCAGCTCCGCTCCATTGCAGCTCCCAGTGACCAACTGCTCCTCACCGTTGCTCCCTGAAGAAGCTCTCCGGCCACCAGCATCTCTCCTGCCACCAGCATCTCTCCTGAGCCCAGGGGCAAGCTGTGCTACCCAGTGGCAGGGCTCTGGCTACTGAAAGCAAGGTCTGTCCCCACTGTGGGAAAGCCTCATCCTGCTGCCACATGTGGGAACAGAGCCTCCAGCCTCCCCTACAGCTGGGCTGGCTTTTCCCATCTGGGGGGAATTGGTGTTTACACGGAGATAGGAAGTGTTATCCCTCCTACATGAAGTTTCTAGCCCTTCCTGTGGGCTGGCCAGGACCACATGATACAAGCCTCTAATAAAAAAAAAAAAAGGTTAAAAATAAGTGTCACCCGTGTAACCAGAACATCTAGAAAGTCTGCAGCTACCAGCGTGTAAACTTCAAACGCAAAGGCACACAAAGAGAAATCTTCAATGCCTCTCTAACAAAGCTGGCCACAAAATCCTCTTTTTCCTAGAAAACAGGATACGCCTGCTGCAGCCTAATCTGAAGTGACGAGGCCTCCCCAAACCGCCCTCCTAAGCACATAGACTTTTATCGGAGACACACTGGACCCCGGGGGGAACTCTCCCCAGAGCCTCCTCCACGCCAGGTCCTGAGAGGCTCCTTCCCCGGCAGGTGAGGGATTATCATCCCATCCCTGCTCATGGGCAGGGGAGCCAGCAGAGGAAGGGTTTTGCCTGCGGTCACAAGGCAGGAGTGTACCAGAGCCCAGCAGTGGCATTTCCAGTTCCGCCCCAACCTTCGCATGCGAGGCTTGTGATAATTTACTCCTCTGGCAACATTTGCCTGGGAGCTAAAGGTGCAGAGGGTGATGGGGGAGAGGAAGGGGCACTAAACTGCAGGAGAAACTGAAATCCTGGTCTCAAAACTCTCATTTATATCAGCCTCCCCTGGGAACAGGACTAATCCCTCCAAGGTTTCGTCTGGGCAGTCTCCATTACGCCAGCAAGCCAGGAGGAGTTGCAGCATCCCTCATTCCTCATCCTGCGTAGAGAGATGTTCTCCAGAATCCACGCAGCCCAAGGCAGACACTGCAGATGGGCAGAATACACAGAAAGCGGGTGGGCTCAGCACCAGCCACGGTGAAAGGTGTCTGGGTTTTATCCCCAGCTCATTCACACATTCTTACCTTTTCCAGACCCTTCTCAGGCCACCAAGTGCAGGCAACGCTCCCCTGCTTCAGGAAGGTACTCCAAAGTTAATCTCGGAGTGACTGCAAAGGGTCTTGAGAGCTTTGGATAGAAAGTGGCATCAGAAAGAAGGACGGTGACACCCTGAGATTTGACTTCTTGGGAATATATAATAAGGACCCTTCCCCAGGTAACACTCTCCAAGTGCTGAGGAAGATTTTGGACTTTGACAGGTGAAATGAAGCTAAAAAATGCATCTGAAGTAGGGCACACGGATCCTCTGGCTTATTTTGGAATGCACCGTTTTTAACACCCTGTTTCCCTGTGTGTGTCCCTGTCCCCATCGCTTTTTGCTGCTGCTTTCACTCCAGTATTTGTGGTGAACTGGTGTGCATACCTGTGACTCCCAACTACTGTCCTCAGCTTGTCCTCAGCTCTGATGAGTCCATCAGTGACACATTCTGCATGAGAATGGCCTGGCAGAGGCACCCATCTGGACAATGGCTGCCAGGGGACACAGGGACAGCCCTGGGGGCTCTGCCCTGGGCACTGGGGATCACCTTCCACTTGGCACCCTGTAACTAATCCAGACCATCACCCTGTAATTAATCCAGATCATCACTCTTTAACTAATCCAGAGCCTCACCCTGAAATCTTCTCTCTTATTTTGAGTAAATTCTTTCCAAAAATGAGTGCTGGCAGAACCTGCCTGCCAGTACAGAACCACCAGTGCCCATCCCAGGGTTCGTGGCACTTGCATGCCACACGGCAGCCAAAGCAGCATCCCGGGAGGTGGGACTGCCGAATTTCCTGGTGATTGTTTGGACAGGATGTTATGAGCACGTACCTCAACTTCAACCCTTCTTCTTGGATCCTGTCCCTCAGCTCTCCCCAAGAATTTGGTCTGCTGCCTGGGAAACTGTTTAATAACGTTGGCTTCTCCCTCCTGCATGCTCACACAAGCACACACGCGTGCGCTGAGACCATCCTTAATTAGTTCCTAAAGCATCACCCTAGAAAGACAGAGGGAAGCAAAGATCAGTCACAGGGTGCTCCCGCACAGCTAATCCTGGCAGAGAAACCGGACAGAAAATTGCCTCTTGCCTTGCTTCACTTTCTCTGCCACACAGTACAGGTGAATTCATTTTAGTGGTTACGAAAGTGTGCAATTATTAATCACAATTATTAAATTGCACTTAGGAAAATGTCCATAAGGCTGTATGGAACGTTTTAAGTCCAGGAATATCATGTTCACACACACTGGCATCCCATGCTACCCGCTCCATACACCTCCCTGAATGAGTTTTAGTGAATTTAGACACAAGCATATCCTGTGTTTTTAAACATGCTGATATGGGCGGTTCACCACAGAACTTGATAAATTATTCCACTGTGAAAAATCTACACTTTGTGTGAAGGTGTCCTAAATATTTAGGGTCCAATCCCGCAAACACCCCCGCAAGCAATTTTTTCACCTCAACAATCCTATTAAATCAGGATACACAGTTCCACCCCATGTATGGAAAATCTCTCAGCTGGGGTATCTTCACAATGAACGGCACTATAACATTTCCTATGCTCCCATTTGCAATTGAAAGTGTCAGTAATAAAACAGAAGCCTTGTGGGCTGCCACAGTTTTACCTTCCACAAAGGTTTTGTAGGCTGTGTCCACCTGGGCAGCCAGTGAACACCTTCCCAGACAAAACGGAACAGACACATTCACACTGATAGTGAAATAACTGCCAGAGCTTATCTTCCTGCTCTTGGAAAGCTGGAAAATAGCAGCTTAAGGCCAGGGAGTCTTCAAGCACAGGATCAGCTCCATTGTCCTCTTCGGGAATACATCCAGTTTTAGTATTTTCTGGATCAAGACCCTCCTCCCGAGCACAAACAGAAAGAGACGGTGTAGAGAGGGTGAAAAAGTGATTTTCCAACTCACCTGCCTTCCTACAGGTCTCTGAACCAAGGAGACCTCCTGCTTACGGGTTACGGTGAGAAAGGGTTCAAATCCCTTTGACATTTAGACACTTTCTGCCCATGGGATGGCTCAGCCCGCAGCTGCCTCTTCCTTACCCATCCCGTCCATCCCAAGGAGCCCAGCCATGGGACACGAGGAGCTGCTCTGTCCCGGGGCCACCCATCACCCTGGGTCTGTGCCACTGCTGGGAGCAGCAGCCGCAGAGGGAAAATCACACCCGGGTTTCAGGTCCTAAGTGAAATTTTCAGGGGAAAAAAACCCATTCATCCTATAAACTGGTTTTTAAACATTTTATTTGAGTTTTTGGTACAGAAAAACAATTTACACTAATCAGCCATCAGCCAGATCTCCACCCTGCAGGTTTAAGCCTCTGCACACGGAGGGTACCCCCAGTTCTCTCCCTTTTTGCCTGGTTTAAGCTCCACACTTGCCAGCAATCACACTTTTTACTTCCCGTGGAAGTGATCAAGTGCACAAAACTGAACATGTGGCTAAAAACCTCTAGCACGGAGATCTTAGAATGAAGAGTAAACATTTATTGGCACAAACACACACAGACATACACATGTACTGCAACTCAAATTTGGGGGTTCTACCGACTAGTTCTGTGTAGGAAAGAAAGAGGCTGTCCCAAACCTTCACATCAAAAACAATTATTCTACCAGACCGACTAATGGTGCACGAAGCCGTGCTGGGAGGTGAACCCAGCCACGCTCCCCCCTGCCCGCACATGGCTGTGGGGCCTGTGGCAAAGCACCTCTGCGAGCCCTGAGGTGGGCAACCAGGCATGCCAGCCTGCTGGCCACCCACCCCACTGCCCACCGGTCCCACCGGCCATTCATCCCACCGCCCACCAGTCCCACCCGCCCGGTGCCAAGGAGGGGCTCCCCATCACCGTGGCTGCAGCTGCCGGGGCCGCCATGGGGCAGGCCGAGCGGCTGCTCCAGGGGCCGGAGGGCGGGAGGAGCACCACCACGTCCCCCCAGCCGCCCCTCTCCGCCGGTGCGGAGCCGAGGGCTGCGGGGCGGCGGCGGTGCGGAAAGTGCGGCCGCCAATGCTCAGGCTGAGGCGGGCGCCGGGGCCGGGCGGGGCGGGCGGAGCCGGAGCCGCCGGAGCCGCCGCCGCCGCCATGGGGCTGCTCAACTTCACCCGCGACCCGGTGCCGGAGGCGGTGAGCGGCGACATGCACAACCTCACCCAGCTCAGCGCCCAGGTGGGGCCGGGCCGGGCCGGGGGAGGGCGGGGAGCGGCGGCGGGAGCAGCCTCGGCCCGGGATCCCGCGGGGCCGAGGGCTGCAGGGCAGCCGCAGCCAGCCGGGGTGAGCCGCCACACGGGCCCAGCCGGCCCCACAGCTACGGGGCAGCACCGGTACCGGGCCCGGTCGGGCCCAACAGGCTCCACATCCCCAGAGCAGCCCCAGTACCGGGCGTCATTTGCCCTCCAGGGCCAGAAGCCCCGGTACCGGGCCCAGTCAGGCCCTGCACCCCCAGGGCACCCCGGTACCGGGCCCAGTCAGGCCCTGCACCCCCGGAGCACCCTGGTACTGGGCCGAGTCAGGGCTTGCACCCCCGGAGCACCCCGGTACTGGGCCGGGTCAGGCCTTGCACCCCCGGAGCACCCCGGTACTGGGCCCGGTTGGGCCCAGGAGGCTTCACACCCCCAGAGCAGCCCCAGTACTGGGCACCATTGGCCTTGCAGTCCCCACAGCCCTGGAACAGCTCTGGTACCAGGCCCAGTCAGGCCCTGCACCCCAGAACACCCAGTACTAAGCCCAGTCAGGCCTCTAGGCCCCGGTGCCACGGTCCCTGCCAGGTCTCAGCCCGCTCCAGAAGGGATCCACGGTTGCTGGTGTCTGGGGCAGGGTTGCAGAACATGCCCCCCTGCTCAGCAGCACAGCCCCATGCATTTCACTGAATTTCACTGAATTTCTAGAGTTGGAAGGGACCATAGAGATCATCTAGTCATCTCCTCCTGCTGAAGCTCCTGTGGGAGCCTGCTTTTCAGGCCACAAGGTGCTCCAGGTGATGGAGGGGCTCACGTCACGCCCTGTGGAGGCTGTAGGGTCCTGTCAAGCGCTGGGTTCTCTCAGCATTCGGGTTGTGATTGCCTCCTGTCCCAGTCAGTGATACACATCTGCCTCCAGGTTGCCAACACACTGGGGGTGTGTGGCCACATTGCAGAAGCTGGTTCAGCTCACGCTGAAGTTAATGAAAGAACTGTAGATTTTTTAGCTCACCTTGCCAGAACCATGGGTAACAGCCCAGTGCCACCTCTGTTACATGGCTGACAACAAGGGTGGGACACGATGAGCCACATGCAGCAGCAGACCAGCCAGGCGTACCCAGGAGGTCAGGGCCAGCGCTGGTGCTGGCAGAGAAGGCAAGGTGGTGGTGCTCTGCCCTGCAGGCAGGCTCTCCATCCCTGCCAGAAAACTGAAGGCAGAGACTAGACCTTTAATTGGTTCTTTTCCTTTCCTGAGTTAGTTTGGTTACCCCACGGGATTTGTGAAACATGAGAGTAGATGTTTGCATCTTTCCCCACTCACAGATGGATTACACAGGATAGAACAGCAGCTTCTGATTAGCCAAGAGTCACAAAAGCCCCGTGCAGTGCCAGCTACCAGCTGCTCAAACCCTTTGAGAGTCTCTAAAAAGCATCCATGAGGAAATCCCATCCATAGGCATCTTGTAATGCTGAGGACTGGGGCACCTTGCCAGCACGGGAGGTCAAACTCTGGGACCAATGTCCTGGGGACAGGTGGAGCTGCATCAGTGTGGTAAATCGTCACCTTGTCATGGTGGTGAAGGGGGTGGCAAGGTGCTGAGAAATGATGCATGCTGATGCCCAACTCCGTAACACTCTCCTGTTCCTTCACAGCAATTCTCAGCGCTGACTGAAGTGCTCTTCCGCTTTCTAACAGAGCCCAAGGAGGTAAGGCATGTGCAGAGAACTCTGACAAGTGTGTGAATGCAGCTCCCTGGTGAGAAACACGCAGAGATGAGATTGTGTCACTGCTTTTTCTCTTGAACAGGTAGAAAGGTTTCTGACTCAGCTCTCAGACTTTGCCACCATGAATAAAATCAGCTTGGGTCCCTTGAAAAGCATTGTCAAAAGTATTCTTCTGGTACCTAATGGTAAGTGATACATTTGCATATGCTACCCTGAGGCCAAAACTATTGCGTCCATTCCTGCATGCTGCTAAAGTGTGTCTTCAGTACTGCAGTACACTTGGTCTGCACAATAAGTGCTAATGGTAGCTAATAAATGCCATAGCCTTTAAGAATCAAAAATCCTCTTGTGGAAAAGTCCCTTTTTGGAGACTGGGGCTTTGTATTCTTTACACCCTGCATGCACGCACCTTTCACAGACTTAACTCACTTAAATATCTATGCATCAAATGCAAGCGGAACACTGTGACAGTGCTTGGTTTAACTTGTACTTGTAAATCTGTTTCTGCCAGACCAGGCTTATTTTGGCACTAAGTCTTTGTAGGAACTTCTATCCAAGTGACCCAGTGTTATAATTCCTACAAGGACAAGTGCTGTTTGAGACAGATAAGGCAGTGTACGCACCCCACTAGAGTGGGCTGGAAACCAGCATAATTCTAGGCCACGTAAAGGAGACGTGTCCTTGCTGTCTCGTTTTAGAAAAACACGTGTCCAGCAGTTTCTTATTTATAAATAGTGGGGAAGAGGGGCAGGGGGATTCCCTTTGAATACCCCAGACTCCAGCACTTTATGAAATTACTGTGATGTTGTGGCTGCCGTTTGACATGTTAATGCATCAAACACCTCCACTGCAGGTTCATCCCATTGATCCTTCTTGTTATTAATAGTCCCTTGCTATTATCCTTCAGTCCTGGGTTTCCCATAGCTTTCCTCACAGCAGTGAAGCCGTACACAACTGTTTCCTGCATTTGGTCTAAATTTTCATTCTACTACTTTGAGCCATTTCTGCTGGATAATTTTCAGTGGATAATTTCCTTTCCTACAAGTGTCTTGGGGGCATTTAATGTGGAATCGGCGTTTTCTCCCTTCCTGATTCTGGCCTAGGTGCACTCAAATCTCCTCCTTGCTGTTTGTGTGAGCTGGCTCCAATTCCCTTGTAACTTTTCGTTAGCTCTGGGATGCCACAGACAGTATGGGAACAGATTACAGCCGATAACTTTGCCTGTGTGCGACACAGACGGAAAGCCACGTGGGCCTGGCAGTCTCTTTGAATTTATGAGATTCCTGCTCTTGGCTTTGGAGAACAGAATCCTTGTAAACTTCCATGTGCTGCCTGTGCCCCAGAACAAAGGAGGCAGGCACAGCAGGGGAAAGTGTTATATGCACACGTTCACACCCATAATCCAAAACACAGCAGGTAGGTCAAATTAGTAGCCTGCCAGCCTTAACAGTTCTCCTTTAACAAGCAAAGCTTCTATAGGAGGGAAAGCAGCAACTTCAAAACACAACTGCTGCTGCTGTTTCCATGGATACCTGCAATGAAATCTCTCCCTCTCTCTCTCAGGCACTTCCATTGCCCTGACTTTTAAAGCACTGGGCATCTGCAAAGACACCGGCAGGCACAACTGTATTTCCTATCTTGACGAGCTGTGGTTTGTTTCAAAACACAGTCCAGGAACAGAGGCTTTCTATCGCAGGGTCTCCATCCCAGCATTTATTTGACTCAGTAAAGATTGCTTTGACTCAGGAAAAAGTGATTTTTCTTCCTTGAATTGTTTATTCAGGTGCCCTGAAGAGGAATTTGTCTTCTGAACAAGTCAGAGCAGATTTTATTGCTCTAGGTAGGTCACCTGACTTTCATTAAATAAAAGATAATTAATATTTATCACATATAGTAATCTCATATGGTTTCTCCCACAGGCCTCAGTGAAGAAAAAGCCAGTTATTTTGCAGAACAGGTATTAATATATTTTTTCTTGTCTCTAAGCTAACAAAATGACAGTCTTTGAGTGGGAACTTGTAAAACCCCACTGGGCTACTGAGATGTGTCAGCATTTTGACTGTTTTCTTTAAAACCAGCTCAGAATTTTAAACGGGTAACTAATAAGGGTAACTTTGTCTAATGATACCTCTGGTTTGTCGTGGCCTCTACCTCATCGGTTTAGTGATTCTTGCACTTCTGTGTGGCTTTCATTTGATTGTTTTCCTGCTTTGCATGCTTTGAGCCCTGGGGTCACGCATTTACACGAACACATGACTTTTGGCGCAGATACTGTTACACTGAACCAGTGTTAAAACAAAAAACAGTGAGTTTCATTTACAGAAGTGACAAGGCAGATGGAAATCCTAGCAGGACTCAAACATCTTTGGAAGCCCTCCCGACCGCATTAGCTTGCCCCTTTGCACACCTCCACTTTGGGCTTCTGCCATCAGTCCACCTCCTTTCTGACTTGTTGCTGAAGTTACAGGTAACATAAATCGAGGCCTCTCTGAATTGATTGCTTGTGTGTCTTTTGCTCTGGCAGTGGAAGGTGAATTCCCCCACCCTGACGCGCCTGGCTGTTGGTCAGACGCTGATGATTAACCAGCTGATAGATATGGAGTGGAAGTTTGGAGGTAATAGAACTAAAGCAGAAACTGAACGGGTTGGGAAACCCGACAGCAGCTAAATAACTTTTTATTTCACAGTCTAGCTAACAGATTATCTCCCTTCTCTTCTTTCTGACTCACAGTGACTGCTGGAAGCAGTGAACTGGAAAAAGTGGGAAGTATCTTCTTACAGGTAAATCTCCTACATCAGAGAGTTCGGGTTGTAGTGCAGTTTAGGAACAAGCTATGACCAGGCGTGTGGGAAGTGCTGGCTGTGAGAGGGGCTGGAGGAAAAGCTAGATCTCACAGGAACAAACTGCAACAGGGCGTCTGCTTCAGTCTGCTGAGCGCAACTGCCAGCAGGCACGCTGCGATTTGTTTCCCTTCTGAAGACATCATGTATCACAGAAGCATAGCCCACCCCAAAAAGCTGTTCAAAAACCTCAATCTAGCAAAGGTCATGCTATCTGGGGGAGGGAAGGGGAATCGGATAATTTATAAGGACTTCCAGAGATCCTCCCAATGCCTAAGGAATCTATTCCTACAATGACACTTCCCAAAAAGCCTGTCAAAGCTGTCTGAAACTCACAGCAGACTCCTGCTCTTCTGTCTTTCTGTGGTGCTCGGAATACAGGTCTCTCTGAATTAAAATACCTCTGCTTTTTTTTTCCCCCCAAGCTGAAGCTGGTGATTAAAAAAGGGAGCCAAACAGAAAACGTATATATAGGTGAGTTAACAGTTCTGGAAAAAAAAGCAAGCATTTGAGTACAGGAAAGTGCAGCAGCAGCTCCCGGGTGTCGCTGGTGGTGGGGGAGCTGTGGGTGCAGACCCAGCAGGGGTCACTGCGAGAGCATCGCTGCTGGAGGCTGCGCCGGCTCCTGCCCTGTCCTGTCCCCAACACAGTCACTCTGGAAGTACTTGGGGACACGGACTGTTGGGCAGCCTTCACATCTTTGTGTAACTAAATATAGATATGCCACGGAGCCGTGAAAAACGGTCAGAGGAGCACGGCAGATGAAGAAAGTAAACAATTCCCAAGTGTCGGTTGCTGGTAGGAGATTCCTAGCCTGGAACCCCCACGCAGCCCAGCGCGAAGAAACAGCTGCCAAGAGCCAAAGTGTTTAATCCTGCCTAGTTTAGGTGAACACCAGTTGCTCTGTGGTAGCACCAGAGTGGCTTTTCCAATGTTAGAAGTGTAACCCAAAATCTAAGACTTTATGCCTCTTCTTTTTTTTTTTTCTGCAGAGTTAACTTTGCCCCAGTTCTACAGTTTTCTGCATGAAATGGAACGGGTCAAGACCAGTCTGGAAAGCTTCAGCTGAAAGTGCGCGGGTCTGACCCGACATCTGTCCAGGATGTTTAATTTCTCCTCGTGGGCCTGCAGATCTGCTCTTTCCCAGCTGACTCCTAACGCCCTGATAAGAGAAGACAAGGCTGCGCAACCAGGGGTGGTGT
Source organism: Calidris pugnax (assembly GCF_001431845.1). Taxonomy (NCBI): domain Eukaryota; kingdom Metazoa; phylum Chordata; class Aves; order Charadriiformes; family Scolopacidae; genus Calidris; species Calidris pugnax. The sequence goes on from NW_015090780.1 coordinate 220,103, forward strand.
CACGGCCCAGAAGGACCCATCAATCCCTCAGAACCTGCCACTTCAGCAAGTGTTTGAAAGAAGCTACAAGTCCAATCATCTGGTTTTTATACTGTTACGAGAAAGCGTGGAAATATGTGGATACTTGTATTTAAATAGCAAAGAAATAAACGCATTCCCATCCTTCCCCATTTGTATCAGAATTTGATTTTTTTGAGAAAAAGAGAAATAGAAGCACAGAGTCGTTTTCAAACCTGGAAGAATTAAGCAGAGGGGACAAGGGGAGCAGGGAGAGCATCCAGCCTGGTCAATCACTTAGTGCTTGCTTCCGAGCCTCGCACTTCTCTGGTATTGAAAAGGGGATTGATCCATCCTTCCCAATCATGCCTCGTTATGGAAAAGTTATTTCAGTGGTAGACGATTTTAAATCTTAAACAACCAAACATCTGCCTCGTGCACAGGGAGAAAAAACACCTGAGGGGGGGGAGACTAGATAAATCTGGTTTGTGTGTGTTAGGCTCTAGCCAACAGCTCTGTAATCTGCAGTTTGTGTGACGTTGTGCAGGTAGATCCAGCCCGTTTCCCGCTGGATGTACGTCCAAACCCCATGAAGTGCTATTAATTCAACTTTTCAGCTGTCTAACAGCAAGGATAAGCTCTTCACCGAGACACAGAGGGGTGCCCCTGACCTGATTACGTTCACCGAGGTTCCTCCTGTGTCCAGACTGTTTAATTGCCCAGTGCCTCCTGGCAGCCAGAGCTCACTGCAGCCTCCTCCCAGGCAGAGCTGAATGAAGCTCCCTCTCACAGCACTCTCCTTCCACCGCAGGGATTCCCCGAGGCACCTCTGTGTCCCTGACCCACCTCCCTCACAGCAGAGGGAATAAACTGCAGCACCGGGCAAGATCCCAAGAAGATCCTCTCTATTCCAAGCCTACACCTGAAATAACTCCCTGTCCTGTGACATCCTGTGACTGCTGTGGGATGAGAAGCATCACAGCTCCCTGTGCCTGCATCTGCTTCCAGTTAAAGCCACACACAAAAAGACAGTTTTGAGGAAAAAGGTATCACAAAAAGCCCCTTGCAACCCCCAGCTTTACCCACAGGTTTTCAGCTTGCAGAAAACCCAGCATTTTTTCACACTGCCTTTCCTGCAGTGCTGCAGAAGTGACCAGAACCAATGACGGGTACGGGCTGAGCCCTGTGTTTGGGAAATAGCTTGGAGAATCCCACTGGTAAACCTGGGGATGGTATTTGCATATTTATTTTCCCATGTATCTGGCCATTCACAAGCATTTCAAGCTTTGGCACATGATTACAGTAAATTTAAAAAAAAATTAAAAAATAATCCTTTGAAATAATGCTCTGCAGAATATTCTGCCACCTTTTGGGTGGCAGAAAAGCTATTTCAGGGGGGAAGAAACGGTCCAGAGGGCTGCTTTCTCAAGACAAAGGGAATTCTGCTGCTTCATATTTTCTGCTGCCGGTTGCTATTATTTCCCCTTGCCCTCCTGGTGCCAGGACAGCACCGCTCAATCCTCTCCAGTTACGGCAGGAGGTGGGACCACGGCGATGCCGGAGAAGATGCCAGGCCCAGTTGTGGGTCAGGAATCCGCCGCCCCGCCGCGCTCCTCCTCCTCCTGCCCGGTTGGGATTAAGCCGCTCGGGGCTGACGCACGCCGCGGCCCGCTGACCCCAAGCTCAGGGGTCACCTCCATGCTGCTCCGCAATCCCCACGGGCAGCTCTCATCGGCGGCATTAGAGAGTGCTGCCAGGACACCGAGTGACCTTCGTGCTGCCACCAGCGCTCCCCGGTACCCCGGGAGAGCCCCTTTCATCCCACGCACTTGGCTGTGCATGAGCTGAGCTGGCAGCCCTGGCGGGGAAGAGGCACCGGGAGGGAGGTGGTGGCACTGGCACCGGGAGGGAGGTGGTGGCACTGGCACCGGGAGGGAGGTGGTGGCACTGGCACCGGGAGGGAGGTGGTGGCACCGGCACCGGGGGAACCAAGTGGCCATTGGGCTGGCCGGGGGGCGAGCGTGGCACCGGGAAATGCAGCCTGACAGCCATGCCTTCACCGCACAGCGTGTCCCCCCGCTTTGTCACCAGCATGTGGGGTGATGGCAAATGCCTGGTCCCCCTGCTCTGGGACTCGGTGAGAGGTGAGCACAGCCACGGGGAGGGCTGAGAAGGGACCCGGCCGCAGCTGGGAGGGAAGGGGCTGCTGCGGTGCCCGTTTTGCCCGGGTTTCCGTGCGGCCCCGCGGCGCTCGGCCTGCGCTGCCTCTTCCGGCTGCCCGTCAAGCCCAGCCAGGCGAGAGCTAATCTCCCCGGGACAGCGGGCGCAGGGGAAACAGGGGCCTCTTACAGCTTGGGGTGAAGCTGACTGTGCTCCTGCAGCGGTTTGCCTCCCTGAGGACCTTCTCGGCCCATTTCCTCCGGGGGCAACCGTGCCCCAGCCCCCTCGTTCCTGCCCAGGTCCCCTTTGCGGGGGGAGACACGGGCTTTCCCGGCTGCAGTGGGGCAGGGGCAGCTCTGCCGTGCGGAAGCCATAGCACAGTCACACCCCCACATGTTTAGATGCTCTGCTTACTGTAGTGAGGAGACTCTGCTGCCTCAGGGACCACCTTATTACACCCCAGGCACCACCTTACTACACCCCAGGCTGCCGGGCAGTCTCTCCTGAACCCAGGGGACACAGCAGAGCAGTCCCCCAGGAGCCAGGCTGCAATGGGTCCCGTGCTCCCAGCCATCCCACACGCTCATCCCTGCCATCCTCCTGCAAAACCACACCAGAGCAACCAGGAGATTGATTCTCAGCCATGGTGGCTGCTAATGATCGAGGGACCCGGGATGTTTTTGGATGCAGCATCTTTTCCCCACTGGAAACACCGATGCCGTTCCCTTCACGTGTGAAGGAGCCAGTCCCCCAGGAGCCAGGCTGCAATGGGTCCCGTGCTCCCAGCCATCCCACACGCTCATCCCTGCCATCCTCCTGCAAAACCACACCAGAGCAACCAGGAGATTGATTCTCAGCCATGGTGGCTGCTAATGATCGAGGGACCCGGGATGTTTTTGGATGCAGCATCTTTTCCCCACTGGAAACACCGATGCCGTTCCCTTCACGTGTGAAGGAGCCCCCCGAGCCCCAAGAACAAAAGCCTCGGTGGCGCCCGCCGCCCTCCCCCTGCTCGGAGGTGGTGGAGCAGACACAGGCTCCGCTTCCGCTCCTTCCTCGAGCCCCAGGGCCGGCGGGGAAGGAAGGGACCGGGACTCGCTGCCTGCTCTGCCTGACCTTGAGCAGGTCGCATGAGAACCAGCAGAGCTCCTGCGGGAACCCTCTGCTTTCACAGACCTCACCGGGAGCCGCCCCATGCCAAGGACTTTACATCCCAGTCTTTTATCCCTGTCCCAGCTTTCCCGTTTGCAAAACAGAGCAAAAAATCTCAGGGTTGGGCAGCAGCTGGGAATGAGCCGTGGTGAGTGAGACAAGCTGGGGAGAACCACCAGTGGGCAATAGTCCTAACAGCATCCTGGAGATGAGCCCTGTGCCGGGCAAAGCCCACAGCTTGAGGGTGCAGCAATGTGTGCGAGTGCTCAGACCTGCCCCAGCTGAACATCAGCCCAGGGGGAAAGGAAAAAGCATTGCCTCCATGATGGCGTTAATCCCACACAGAGCATTGTGGCTGATGAAGCCAGTCCTGCCCCTCCTCACCCCTCCCCTCCCCAATTCCTCCAGGTTTTGGGGGCCATGCAGCACCCAGGCTGTCACTGAGCAAAGCCATCAGCTGCAAGCTGCCACTCCCAAAATTTTTCTGCCTGGAAAGGGCAGTCCTGAGCACATAGGAGGGCCCCAGGGCAAAGCCACCACCCTGCAGTGCCACATGAGTCCCTGGGGACAGGGACCTGCAGGGGGTGCATGGGGCTACCTGGGGGCTCCTAAGGCCTGTGCTCTGGGGAAACTCAGCATTTACATCCCTCACCAGGAGCAGAGGAGCAAGCACTGAGCTCAGTGCAGCACCGTGACGTTGCTGAGGACAAGCTCCCCAGGAACACAGTCCCCAAGGCTCATCCTGCCTTGGGACAGGCTTCTCCTGCACCCGCCCCGCTTGGGACATGCAGGGAGGCATCCCGCCCTGCCTGTGAAACTGAGCTGCTGCCTCCCATTCTTGCAGGAAGGGGGTGGGGTGGGGAAAAACTGGTGGTGTCCAAGGCAGTGGAAATATTCCTAGCATGTCCTCTTCTCCTAAGCCTTGCCATCTCTCTAGGCACTTCTTTGTCCAGGCACACTGGGAACAATTGGGGTTGCTCAGCCAGACCGCAGGCTGTCGATCACCAGAGTGAATGAATGCTGAGCCATAAGGAACCCATCTTCTCCCGCAGCACGGGGAGGTGGCCACCAGAAACAGGGCCTATGGCACAGGCAGCAAACAATTCCTGGGCACCGGTGCCAGTACCAGCCCTGAGAAGGGCAGTGGGAGCTCACCAGCCCATCTGAGAGGTGGCAGACCAGGAGGGGATGGCTGGACTTCCCCAGACCCCACTGTGGGGCGTGGGGCTGCGTGTGTGGTTGGCACAACATGGATGCTCTGATGGCCAGTGCAAGGTCCCCACGTGCACCCACGTTCTGAGTGCCCACTCTGCAGCCCTGAGAGGACCCCCCCCCCGCCAAAACTGCAGGCTCAGGGCTGGGCTGACCCCTCACAGCACCCTTGGGGCAGCCCTACCCAGGACTGATTGCAATTGCTTCCCCTTCAGCCACAGCTTCGTTACCAGCACCTGGACCCACCGTGACAAACCCGCCTTGTCCCCAACATCCCCAGTCCAGCTGCCCCGCTCCATGACACCCCGAGTGGCTGTGTTTGGTGGGGGGAGCACCCTGCCAGCCACCCACCGAGGCAGCTCAGCTACCATTTCCCAGCACCCCCCCTGCAGCACACAGCTCCATTTTATAGGGCTGCTCTGTCTCAGGGGCATCGCTGCCGCAGCGCAGCCGCTAACGAGGTTATCCCCGACCACACCACCACCACCACCACCACCCCAGTTCGCCATGGAAAGAGAGGGAAAGCAAGGTTAACCCTTGTGCTGCTGAGACATCTCACTGCACCGGGGAATATCTTTGTTTGAACGCGTGCTCTTAACAAGTCCCAGCAGAGATCGGCTGCTGCGAAACACCAGGAGAGGTGTCCACGCTGGTCCCTGCACCCACAGCATCCCCCCTCCTCCCGGAGCATCCCCCCCACATCCATAACAGCACCAAGCCCCGAGGCAGCACCAGCCCTTGCACATCGTGCCCGTTGGGCTGGGTTTTGGGGCAGCAGCCCAAGGAAGGAGAGTGCATGTCCCCATCACTGGCTGAGCCCAAATCCTTCCTAAGCTTTGTTTCACACCGGTGGTGGACGGGACAGTGAATAACACGTGGGACAGTGAATAACACGTGGGACAGTGAATAACACGTGGGACAGTGCCAGCCTGTGGACAGGAGGTGCTGCTTGACCGAGGCCACTGGGAGCACTGGTACCCGCAGGCGCCACGGTACTACCAGCCTTCCTGCGTGAAAATTTAGGGGCTGCAAGCAAGATCAAGGACCCTTCCCTTGCTGGGACACCGCTTCACACCACCGCCGGGCTGGCCAGACCCGCCACCCTCCGGGGTTGGGGGCTGTCCCTGTACATCCCCCCCACGGCTGTAGGTCTCGGGTGGGACCCGAGGGGTGGGGTGGGTGGGAGCAGCTCCGTTTTCCCGGCTCAGCATCCCCGCGGGGTAGAATTTGGGGCGGGGGGTCCCCATTAAGGGCCCCTCCCTCCCTCCCCGTGCAGAGCCCGTGCAAACTCACGGCACCGGGCACCGCTCCCCGCACCCACACACACGCACACCCCCCCCGCCCCGCCCCCGC
>NW_015090780.1:226026-229759 GCF_001431845.1 Calidris pugnax
CGCAGTCCCCCCAACACGGAGCCATCTCGGGTGGGGAGACCCAGTGTCACCCCCAGACACCGCCCGGCGGGGCCATCCTGCACTGGGACCCCCCAGAACTGCCCCCACAGCAGCGACAGCCATGAGAACCAGCACCCACCATCACCCCCCCACCCCGAGCAGAGCCTCCCCCAACCCCCTCAGCCTCCGGGCTGGGGGCAGGAGCCATGTCACAGCAGAGCACACACACACACACACACTCCCCCCAACCCTTCTAGATTTATTCAAAATGCAATAAAATTGAGATCCGGCTGTCGCTGCTCCCCACCATCACCCAGGGATGGTCCCTGAGCGGGTCCTGTCCCAGCCCGTGCACCCCACAACGTGCCCCATCGGGGCAGTTCACCAGTCGGGTTGGCTTTGCTAAGAGCAGATTAAAAATAATAGGGAGAAACACTTTCTCGCTGGGGGGCACCTCACGGCATCTGGTTACCCAGCCAGGCAGGTTGGTATTTTTAGCTTCCACTACTGAGGAACTCGCTATGTGTGTGTATAAATATATATATATACACACACACACACAAAAAAGTTATCAACCCACCATCTATGTGGGGCACGTGGGATGCTGGTGGGTGTCCAACCCCCCAGCTGCAAGCGGCCAAGCCCCAGGGAAGGCAGCAGGAGCGGGGACTGAGGGGGCAGCTGGTTCCTGTGGGATGCTCGACCCTTTGCAGCCACCCTTGGTGCGGAGCAGGGGACCCCTGGGGTCAGACAGAGCCCCTCAGGTTAGCCTGGCCAAGGTCCCACTGTGTGGGGAGGGACACAAGGCGCAGGGGGCTGGAGCTGGAGCCCCTCCAGGCAGAGCTGTGGGCGCAGAACGGCTTTAGCAGAGCGCTGCCGGAGCAGGTTAAAGAGAGGGGGAGCACACGCCTTTTCACCAGCTTTTCTACTTGATCCATCTCACATATAAGGGAATTCTGAGCACACAATGCAGTTATTGAATAAAATTATGCTTTTTTTAGTACTTGTATGCATGTCGTTTTTAAGGCTCTGCCTAGAAACCAACCTTACAGCCAGGAGCAGGGAGATGGGAGGGAAAAGCCAGGCCAACCCTGGACCCTGCGTGGAATTCGGAGGGTTGTGAGATGCACAGATACAAGCACAGCACCGCTGACAAGAGCAGCTTCCAGGTGACACATCCATCCCTCACGGGGGACAAGCCCTTCACTCCTTCCACCCCAGGGAAGGAGGAAAAAGCACCCCTGGCCGGGGCAGGGATGCAGCAGGGAGAGCAAACGCTGCAGCCAGCCCGGGGGCTGCCTCTCCTCTCCCTGTCACCATCCCCCACGGTGTCAGCTCTGTCCCCCTCCCCAGTCCCCTCCCGCACAGCTCTGCCTGCGCCCACAAGGACGAGTCCTGCCATCCCCTCCGCCATCTCGCTCACCCTCCAGGCAGCAAAGCCGAGGCACCAGCAGCTCCATCCACACAACGCAGGGAGCACCGGGGCCAAGGGGCAGGACCTGGCAATCCCATTTCCTTGGAGCACACTGTGCTCCTGCCTCGCCAAGGGTGTTAGAAATGGGTGGCTGTAATAATGGTGCCACGAATAACTGCAGCTCACTCACCGCAACCTCCCAGCCCGCTGCGTGCTCCTGCTCTGCCTCCAGCTCCAGCCTCATCCCCTCCTCAGGCTGTTCCCTGCCATAATGTGCCCCGGTTTCCAGGCTGCCTTATAGCCTCCTGCCCCAACCCAGGTGCCCCCAGTTCCCAATCCCTCCCACCCAAGCTCTCCCCCATTAACACTTCTCCCTCCTGCAGCTGGTTTGGCTTTTATCTATCTCTCTCCTCCCAGCAGGACTCCCATGAGCTGGGGGCACACACAAAAAAAAACCCAAATGGAGAATCTGCTGCCCTGTGATAGACAGCGTTGCCTAAACATGGCACAACACAAAGGGCTGCGGAGCTGTTATTGCTGCTGATCCCTCTGCCACCACCCTAGAGCTCCCTGGAGGAGGGTCTGCCTGTGGAGCTGGCATTTGCCAAACAACCCTCCCGAGAGCCCCCTTGAAGGGCCAGGGCAGAGGTCCCTGCTCCCCAGCAGTGACAGCCCGGCCGGAGGGCAGCATGTACCCCTCTGTCACCAAAACCGGCTGCGGCGGCGCTGGCTGCGGCGGTGCCATCTGTTTGGCAGGCACAGCCCCGTGTCACGCTGTGCTGCAGGAGCCATGCCAAAATGCCCGGACCCCCCTGGGGTGCCCGCACAGGAACCAGGGTTTGAGTGCAGTGACCAATGCCATTTTCAGCCCCGGTGAAAAGATGAGGGCACAGATGCCAGTGGCACCTTGCCCGGCTCTGTAGATGAGCCTGGTGGGGTGAGGCTGCGGGTGCTGGGGCTGTGGGGACAGCATGGGGGGGGTTGGCAGAACTCTGCTGGGGGGCAGCAGCCCACCCACAGCTTGGGGAGATGGGCACCTTGTGGAATCCCAGTGGCAACTGAAACACCGGCGCGTCCCAGCAAGGGCACAGCGGTTGCAGGGCTGGAACGGTGCTGGGGAGCCTCGCGCCGGGCTCCGTCCCGCTCCACTTGCTCGTGAGTGAAAGGATTTGTCAACAGGGAGCTGATGAGTCCCTCGGGGCCACCAGCTCGCCCGCCTCCCAGCACCTCCTGCCTTGCAGGCGGCCTCCTGACGGTGCACGGCCAGCACAGGCACCGAGAGCAGGCTGACCCCGAGTAGCCAAGGACTCCAGAGCATCTGTACCCAATGTCCCACCAAACACCCCGGTGTGGGGTCCCCAAACCCTCTGCCTGGGCAGCACAGCGGCTCTGGAGGTGTTGACCCCATCAGGTGTTTCTGGAAGATGCTTGCTGTAGCCCGGGCAGTCCTTGGCACACGGAGCAGCCACACACCGGAGAGAGAGAGGAATATTCTTTCACCGGGAGAACAAGAAGAGCCCTCTGATGGCTGCCTTGTCCCTTGTAAACACCAACTTTGAGAGCATCAAATTACAGCCACTGCAGAGGCTCCAAACAAGATGGTAATCGGGAGCGCGGGAGGCACTGTGCCTGCACAGCGGGTGCCACCGGGCAGCGGGGAGCACTGGGGCCATGCCTGGTGGCACTGCTGAGGCCATGGCAGTGGCTCCTGCACTGCAGTACTGCTGGGACCCAGTGCCAGCGATGGTCCTGCTGCCACCCCAACCCCACACAACACAGTGGCTCAGCCGAGCCCTGGGGTGTGCAGGAGCTCCCCTGCCCTCTGCCCAGCTGCCAGCCTTTGCCACATGTCCCCAGGCCCATGGGTGCAGATGCAGAGGGGGGTCCCGGTGGGCACAGGTCCCCCCCGTGTCAGGGGAAGCACCACGGCTTGGCTGCAGCTCCATGGGGGCACACTGCATCTCTCTGTGCAGCAGGGATGGCTCCCCCGACGAGGGCTGGGATGGCCTGAGCCCCCGTGGGACACGGTGTGCTGCTGTCACCTTCCCTCCCGGTGTCACAGCTCAGGGGATTCACCGTCCCCACAGCCTGGGGGGGTTCTCTCTAAGCCCCCCACCTGCAGCAGGGCCGGTGTCAGGGTGCCACAGGGAGCTCACCGCTGGGAAGGGCAGACCTTTTAGCAGGGCAGAGAGGATGGCACAGCTGGCAAAGCTGAAAGCAGCTGCCTGCAGAGCAGGGCTCCCCCCTCGCCTCTACCCCTGCCTCCCCCCACACCCCCCCCAACGCTGGAGCCCAGCCCCGTGATGCGGCTCTACCGTC